>NC_091122.1:102072954-102402454 GCF_040183065.1 Periplaneta americana | reverse complement strand
TTACAAAAATTACTAATTGAAATGATTGTTATCATTATTAATGACTAAAATTAATTATTCATTGAGATGACAATAATATCAATAGCTAAAGTCAATTAAAATTGCCCAGTCCGACAATATTTACCTTACTTAAAGATCAAAACACAAGTGCTTAATTCGTAAAATATTCTCTATACATTTCTAATAAAATCTTGTGTGATTATTATTAAAACTATTAAATTTAATTGTGATCCCTGGTTTCGAAAATTTCGTTGGATCTGTGTAAATGTCGCCACTACAACCAGTGCCAGCGTTTGTGGCGCGTGTTCTTGAGTAAAAAGCCAGTCAGTGAGCACTTGTTGCCAGTGTAGCTGAGAACGGTAACACCCAACACGTCACGTAAGCAATCTGCCAATCACAGTTGTCAGCTTTAATGCCCATAGGCTGTTGCAAAGATAAGTTATTCGCTCTCAACGTTCCCATTACTTATTTCACGCGTCAGAAACGGTGACTTTGGTTATACCATAGTTATACCTACAGAAGCAGCAGCAGCAACAACGACAACCTCAAAAGCCGCAACCTTCAACCAGTGGGTAGTTGCATGTAAAGTCATCCAGGACAGGAAAATGAGCTATCATAATATCAACTCTTATCAGAAACAAATGAGAGAGAGTTTAGAGAAGGAAAAACAAAGAAAAAATGGAACTCGCAAGAAGTCGTTCGGAAAACAACAAAAACCACAGAAAAACTCAGTCCAAGAACCACTGCTTGACTTCGTCCAGTGATGAAGAATCCGATGTGGAAATTGAATTAATTAACTCTAGTGACTCGGAATGTGGAGGAAATTATGATGGTGGAGAGTGCTTGTTTTTCACTGAATTTTTTTCAGAGGACACCAAGGCCCAGGGGGGAGAAATAGACTCAGTGTTCAAAATGTCATCGTTGGGCACACGAAGACTGCAGCACTGATGAAGAACCTTTCATTTGTCCAATTTACTAAGTACACCGAAATAAGAATTGTGTCAATTAAAGGGGTCGGCAAAATAAGTGCAATCAACTTAAAATTAAAATATGGAGATCGAAATTTAATATTCTCTAGCAAAATATTAACGTTAGCAATAATAGCCGAAATAAGATTAGTACATTCCGATTTGACCGACTTTGTGTTCTCTTCGTAAACCATCTTCATTTCACTTCGAAAAATGCCAAATAAACAACAGAATTTCTGTTGAGAGGAGTTAGACCACTGTTGCACTGACCCTTTCAACTTTGAAAGGTTACTGAATTTATTGAAGTATCTACATGACTTCACAATGTTATATATTGCTTCAATTTTGAGCCAAATGATAATAATTTTTGTCCATGTCCAAAAATAAACTTAAATAACACACGTATCTCTTATTTGGAACCCATTTTCAAAACATCATTATTTCCCAGTTTTACTTTTTTTTATAATTTAAAGTAATAGCAAAAACTAACTAAAATTTGTATTGTCAAATCTAAAAATAGACGAAATGCTGTATGTATTCCACACATTCAGATTAAACATGTCTATTACCATCCTCATTTATAAGCAGTTAAAAAAAAGTGTCTGTTATTTGGGTACATTACCTTACCTGAAAAATTTGGAGAAATAATGAGTTGTATAAATTAATTAAACAAAAGTATTATAAATTTTACTGTCTCTCAAAGATTTAGATTTTCTGACATGTAGGCCTATGTACAGAGTGCGGCAGTGTTGATAGAGCATTTTTAAACTCACAGTGTAAGCACAGTCTAATAGATACAGTCACGCAACTCATACGTATAAAAAATGCCAACATTTGACAGCTGGCGCGACAGTAGCCCTCTAACGGCAGGCAAGTTAAAAGTGTGCACACGACATACGATACATCAGAAAACGGATTTTGCGTAATTTATTTTATATTTTTATGCTATACAGTATAAGTGTATATGGTTCTTACTAATTCTACTTTAGAATCCTGGAAGAATTTCACACGCAGTTAAACTACAAGTTTCAGAAACTGGGAATAAACGTAATTCTTTCTGCTCCTTACAACTGAATCATGGCCCTGATCACGTATCATGGTTTGAAATAATATAATTGTTTGTACGTGGACGGTTAATTCAATTCATTCCTAAATATATTTATAAACCATTGGAACTCTATATTTCCTGTGAGAAGAGTCAAAATTGTAGGGCATATCTCGTAGGGTACATCGCGTGGTGAACTCCTCTCTCTATTTCCTGAGAAATTAACTATTTTTCATACCGCAAATTGGGGTAAACTAGGCCGCTGAGGTAAACTTAAAATAAAAAAGGGGAAGATTTAAACCTTAATTTGACAGACATTGATTTATGAAGTTCATTATTTTTCATTTTTTTATATTATTATTTTGAGTCGCTAATAGTGCTGATATTATGGTTTAAATTTTTATGGAAAGTTTACCGCATTTTACATTACATTTCCAGTTTTCACACATAAGCTTAATTTTAACTTACCCTACCTATATAATACGTAATTTACATGCACTTACTGTTATTATGACGTAGGTGAGAACAAATAAATGAACACACAATTTTATTGAAAAAATTGTAACTTCAATTAACTCAGAAAATGTAGGGCTAATTTTTATTTTCAGAGCAGAAGTGGTGTAAGTCAGAAATGGGTAATGAGGATTAAAGTAAACATTCTGTAAAATACAGCGCAAAGTAGCAGTTAATATTGAATTTCTATAAACTATTAGTAATCAGTTAATAGCACGAAAGATATATTAATTGCTACTTTGCGCTGTATTTTACAGAATTTTTACTTTAAACCTCATTACCTAATTTTGACTTATATCACTTCTGCTCTGAACGGCTCAAATAATCACTGGTAATATAAAATCAACACCAATAACAGTCATGCAAATTATTACAGAAAAGATTGCTTTTTATATTAAATTTAAAAAGGCTCTTTTATTTCTTGAGAACTTAATACGTCTGCCACATGAATCTACACCAACACATCGGAAATTTATCGACACAGTCTGGATTTATCCAAGAAGTGAATATTTTGCAAAAGGATTATAATACGCCATGAATTCTTGAAAAAATTAACACCATGATCCCTACTTGAATGCACTATAACATTCAACTTTTGAAAAATATAAAGAAAAAAACACGAATACAAAAATTATGGAATTACTTGCATTAAAAACTCTAGATACATTATCCAAAATCGGAATGGTTACACATTTACACATTATCTCTGCAAAACAATAATATACTGTAACAGGTATTTACTTTGTTTTTATTTAAACTGTCCTTCCTGACATACAAATAGGTAACTGATAACTAATAAATGTTTTATAGAACACAATACGTAGGCTACCTACAGCGTGGATTATAGGTTATGACTGAGTTATGATTTTCTCTTGGTCTTTAGGGAATCTGAAGAACGACAAATTCGGAGATGTAAACTTGTTGTTACTACAATTTTCTTCATTGCACACATTGCCTTTATTCCGACGCATGATTAAAACGTTATTATATCATCTCGCATACCTTTAAAGCACGTGCTAGCTGTATCAACCCTATGACCAGTGCCTTGCCTGCCGCTTGAGCGCTAGTGTCGTGAATGTTGGCAAAAAAAGTGTTGAAGTTACGCGACTGTATATATTAGACTGTGGTGTATGTGAAAAGCTGTAATTTATTTATTTCTCTCAGTGTCAATACAAGATAAAGGAATGCTATTTACTTATCAATCTTTGAAGATGACCCCTGACAAGTGATTGCGACGCCACATTACACATTCTTTCAAGCGACTTTGGAAGCTGTCCTTTACTCTTCGTAACATATCGTCAGGGATAGTGTTGACTGCAGCTCTGAAGTGGTTCTTCTATTTCAAGATGGTGGTAGGACGTGTTTGAAAGACTTCTTACTTGAGATTCTTCCATAGGAAGAAGTCAGCAGATGTCAGATCCAGGGACCGGAAAAACTATCGAGAAATGACTTTCTGTGAAAAGGTCTTTTACACTGTCCTTTCACTTCGTCCTGGTTTATGATTACAGGTAAATGGGTAGATGCAGTGTTTCTAAAGGAACTACCTCACCTTGCAAGGGTGTGAGCGACTGGCACTCTTCCACAACGATCCAAGTTGAAATGTTTGAATGAATGAATGAATGAATGAATGAATGAATGAATGAATGAGAGGGGAGAAATAAACTTTAAAAGGTACGCGATAATGCGTCCTTGCAAGGGGCTGAGAAAAACTGAATATGTAACCTACAACCCTGTTGGCCAATTGTCTCACTCCGAGTTTCGTTGCTCCACTGAAGGAACTGTAGAAAATTTTGAAGATGTACTCTGTATAGCAATTGAAGAATCGTTGTTCTTGAAATAGGTCTCTAGTGTGAAAGTACGTTGCTCTGCAGTCCATACTTCCATGTTGAACAAAATGACAGCTCATTGACAAAACAATGCTACCGTCGTCTGATGCGAATTGTTGCATTATGTCACTGTACGAGATGATTAAAAAAATGCTATGAACGTTGCCGCACCTCGTACAGTAATCAAAAAAAAAAAAAGTGGCCGCACTCGTGAACAGCGAATATTTTCAAAGTCCACTTCGGGTCGCGGCGATGTTACACGATGCATGTGCTTGTATAAGCAGTTCCGGAACTATGAAAGTGTTCCGTATCTGCGCCTCGTAGACCAGCGGTAGCGTGCTTGTTTAATGATTCAAAGGTTGTGGGTTTGGGCCTTTTTCAAGTTTTCATTTTATTTTTTAATCGTTCTTTAGGGATGTAAATGATATTCTAATTATCATTTATATCCAGTTATCGTTCTTTATGGATATCACGTTATTTATATTTTGTTATCGTTCTTTAGAGATACAGTATGAATAAAATTCAAGTCATCATTTGTATTCTGTTATCGTTTTATAACGATATGAATAATAATTATTATTATTGTATCTCCAATGGGGGTTATCCCTATTTTACATATGTATGTTAGGGCTATAGTTTTATACACAAAAAAGATAAGCATAAATAGAAATGGAAAAGAAAATTAAATTAGCTTACGCGATGTAAACAAAACATAAACAATCCGTAAATTAGGCATTGCGATTGCAAAACAAATATCAGTTATCAATTTGAAACATACAAAAACATTAACAACACACATACGTAACACTTCTATAACACAAATATTCAGCTTTCCGTACCATACATCATAAATTAATACACAATAGTCACACAAACACAATCAAACTATAATTACGACATTGCGACGACATCAAGCATCCATAACTGACTCACATACATAACAAATCAAGCATCCGTTGCAACACATACATTTCAACATAGTAACCTGAGACGGTTCCTCATATAGGATAAGGAGGTTTTGATTAGATTAGTATTTCGTGTTAATATTCTTATATGGATAGGATGCGCGGACGTGTAAGTTAGTTTCAAAATCTGAGACGGAAGTAACAGGTGGACAGGAAGACCGAAAGGAAGCTAGGCGGACAGGAAACATGTGTCCAGGCGTGGAGTTGACTGATGAGGGAATGTATGGACTTTGCCTGCGGGTGGTCAGTAAGATGACGCCAAGCCAGGTTCCAAAAGAGATGATCTGGTATATGTCAGAGAATTGTCAGGACGCCGGAAGTAGGAGATGTTCTAGTTAACGAACAATTTTTGAAGAACGCGTCTTAAGTGACGTAAGTGTAATCATGGCCAATCAGGATTCTTAATAGAGACACGTGATATATAGATAGGAGGGCGAAATTCTATGTTTGGTGGTTGAAAGTAGGGGATAGATTTGGCAGATAGACAGAAGGCATATAGAACGCGTACGGAGAAGTTGCACTCCACATATTCTCGGCAAACCTAACTCGGAAGTATAACAAGTTACGGACTTAGAATTTTTTAGTGGGTGTAGTAAGAAGTCGTGTGTTGCATTATTATTATAAGTCTGAATTCTTTCCTCTCATCACGTTATATTACTGGTGTTTTATAGTACAAAATATATAATTACGTGAACTCAGAAATTAGTATACCAACTTGCGGGAAGTGAGAGCGAGATATTATACACTTGGACGCGCATTTCTGCTAATCTGAAACGAACACTTAATAATAATAATAAACGTTTTCATAGTTCTTACCAACAACTTCTGGTGTGCGCCTACATCATTTCAACCTACGAGCACGTCTCCCAAACCCCATGTCCCGACCGTTTTGCAGCTGACCTGGGAACCTCATCCTCTACCGAAGTAATCTCGAGGAGGCTGGCGCCCAAATTAATCAGTGTACGTAGTTAATTATTGACATCGACGTGCATCCTCGAGATACTTTCCATATACGACTGAGCTGGCAGCCGAGGGCAAGGAAAGGCGTCGTGGACAACGACGACGACGACCAACAACGACGACGACGACTGTTACAAACCACACTTTTAAAAGTTACAAATTTGGCTCCAAGAAGAATAAATAGGACACTGTTACTAATTACTATTCTTCTACAATTTCTTAAATACATCTGTAATAAATCTGTGAAATTCCGATATGAATAATATTCACGTTTTTTATATTGTTATCGTTCTTTAGCGATATAAATAATATTCAAGTTATCATTTATATTCTGTTTTCCTTCATTAGCATTATAAAATAATATTCAAGTTATTTATATTGTTATTGTTCTTTCGCAATATAAATAATCTATATTTTATGTAAGTAATTATTATAACACAAATAACCATCTTTCTTTGTAAAATAGGTTATTTTATTTAGATAATTAAATACATATTATATAATATCTTATATTAATTAAACAAACCGATATTTATAATTTATATTCTGTTATCGTTCTTTAGTGATACTGTATAAATAATATTCAAGTTATTTATATTGTAATCGTTCTTTAGCGATATAAATAACATAAATTTAATATTAGGTTTGGAAAAATCCAGTTGCATAATACTGGTATTAGTTTTTCTTTTTGTATTATTACATTATACTATCTTGAACCACAATAAAATGAAAAGCAGTAACGAGGAATTGAACCTGAGACGTTGACATCTAAATTCCGACGTTCGCCCGCTGAGCTACGAGGGCAAAAGTGTGGAAACATTTTCGGAAAAATTGGCCCAATCACACTCTAAGATTTTCTGATGATTCGTAGAAGCTAGTCCAGGATGCGGGGGGCAAAGCCTAATTGAGATTTCCCGGTCTCTGATCGGGTCAAACATCCTGATAGAATTAATATTTAACCCTTGCCGTGACTTTCGGTGAAGTCCGGAGGGCCCAATTAATCAAATTCACTCTCCTCATCGCCACGCTTGGGCCCCCTGGAATTTAATAAGATGCGAAAGAGATAGTGGTGTGCGGAAAGCAACGTTATGTTACCGCATTTAGGTCTATCCTTCCCAAGAAAAACTGCAAACATGAACAAAGGAAGCTTTTAATAGAAGAAGAAGGATCTTCTGCGGACCTCTGGAAAAAGAACTAAGGAAGAGACTAGTGAAGTGCTTTGTGTGGAGTGTGGCATTGTATGGGGAAGGAACATGGACATTACGACGAAATGAAGAGAAACGAATTGAAGCATTTGAAATGTGGATGTGGAGAAGAACGGTGCGTGTGAAGTGGACAGACAGAATAAGAAATAAAATTGTGTTTGAAAAAGTGAGTGAAGAAAGAATGATGCTGAAACTGATTAGAAAGAGAAAAAGGAATTGGTTGGGTCTCTGGTTGAAAAGAATAATAGACGACATTAGGATATGTGGATCGTATGCGGAGACTAAGAGAAAGGCAGAAAATAGGAAAGATTGGAGATTGCTGGGTTTGTAATGAAAGACCTGACCATGGACAGAACACTTATGTATGTATATTCAGAATGCCTGGAATATCGTGTCTAAGAACAGTCGCTATTTGCAAAGACTAGTCAATTCCATGCCCACTCGACTGCAAGATGATCGAGATAAGAGGTAGATAGACTAAATATTGAATTGTGGCTTTTTGTTTTGTTTTTTGAACGCTTAATTGTTTGAATGTTTTAAGGCCGACGCCAGTAAATTTGTTTTGTTTATGCCACGAAAGATATTTTTATTGAGAATAAAATCTTTTTTCTTTCTATTTGCAGCCACAATATCATAATGATAAAGTCATGGCATAATATGTTAATTACTAAAATAATCTTAAAAGAGAAAGGAGCCTTTATGTATAGTTTGTCTCTCTCAAAAACAGAACAAAAAAGAACACAAAAAGCACGAGGTTGTAGTCGAACGTAGGACCTCATGATTAAGAGGCCTGAACGCTACCATTACGCTATCGAATAACACACAGACTATTTCAATTATAACTGTAGATATCAGGCAACGTGGTCCAACAACATGTAACATCGCCTGTCTCCGAATTGTAGCGAAGATACCCGAAGGGAACTTTGTTTCAGGACAGCGGCCACTTTTTCTTTTGACAGCTGTACATACAATGACAAATAAAAAGTTTAGTTAAACTAGTTAGAATAAGAACACGTGAAAGATGAAAAATAGATAGGAGAATGATGTGATGAAGAATTTGAAAACAAAGCAAAAAATATATATATAAAATGCATTCAAGATAAGGATATTAGAAGAAAAGTAAAAAAGGCCAACACTTTCAATATATGAAGTTGTAGAAGTAGAAGAAGAAACGGGATTTACTAGTTCGAATTAATTAGCGTGAAAGCATTAGTAGGTACAGACTCAAAGTCTATTGCTCATACAATTCTCGTATTTACTCGAGGGGATCGAGTTGCGAGATTTTATTTATGTTTGGTCAAATTCGTTTTTCGTACCTACCAAACGGATTAATTTGATGCTTGTATGTGGTGTGTTACCTGCAGGCCCAGAATCCGAAGCCAGTTTTGACTATATACTTTTTACCTCTTTAAATAGGCTTTCTTCTTCTTCTTCTTCTTCTTCTTTTTCTTCTTCTTCTTCTTCTTCTTCTTCTTCTTCTTCTTCTTCTTCTTCTTCTTCTTCTTCTTCTTCCGAACTGCAGTTCGGGTATGACTCCAGTTCTGCGACTACATTAGGAACTGGTCAGTCATCTCCGATGTGGTCGTACTATATCTCTATGCACACGGGGATTGTAGTGAAGAATCTTAGAAGGAAAACAGTATACTGACATCCTAAAAATATACCATTATTAGAAATATCGTTGTCCTAGTAGGACTAATGCTATTGTTTTGGCTTCCGAATGCGAGGATTCAAACTCACGACATTTTCCTGAATTATTTGATGAATTATAATTATACGAATTATTGATATTAAAGTTACTTCTCCTTTTTTGTAGAAGTGAACTTTGTAGCTTTAAATCCAGCGGACCTGAACTTAAGTTTTGCAGGGAAGAGGGAATTTGTAATCTATTCAATGTCACTCGGGATGTGTCCTTAAAGTTGTGTTTGTACTACATTGTCTCAACGGTGGCCTTGCGCAATACCGACCATGTGTCCAGAAGTCTCATTACTTAAAATTTCATACGAGTATGTTGACTCCCAAGCCCATAGAAGGACGAAACTGGTTAAAGGCCCATTCTTTGGAGTTGTGGGGTATGTATTACTGTTACAAGCACTATAGTCAGTTATGGTGTACTCAATCGCAGCTTCAGTGTTGTGTGAAAGACACGGTCCTGGGTTAGAATTTAACATACGTCATGGATGTTTCTCTTTTGTAATTGTGATGTCCTATGTATTAAGTGTAGATCCGGTATAATGCTGATCTCACATTACGGGAAGTCTCGTTAAATATAATATTATATTCAATATACAATATATAGCGCATACATTTTATCGTATGAAACTCGCTTGCGCTCGTTTCATAAACATACTCGCGTCTTAATTACTACCATTATAGATAGGCTCATTGCATAATGTACTATTCTATTTATACTTTATACAATCAGAGATATACAAATGCTGAAGAAGCGAAGGCCATTGCTCTAGAAATAATTTACAGAATATATCCAGAAAAATATTGACTGTACATTTACTTATGAATCTAGATCGAGCTGGAGCAGAGGTTTCTTGCCTATACTTCTCCTTAAATAAAATTGTTGCCAGATATGCAATAAATTGTGATGGCGAGGTTGAAGCCATTTACACATCACTCCAAAATATTTTTGTTTGGACACATAAATGCAGAAACATATATTTTCTATCCGATTCGAAAGCTGCAATTCAGGCCATTAGTTCAACTACAGCCCTTAAAATGGAAAACAATTAAAGAAATCCGTTGCATGGCAAATCAAATTGAAAATTTAAATAAGGATATCTTTTTCCACTGGATCCCCACCCACTGAGGGCTGAATGGTAATGAGAAAGCTTATTATGTTAGCCAAAAAAGGAACTAAAATTGACCTAAGAACAAACTACAAATTTTCGTATGAATTTATTAAAATAGTTATAAAAAGGAGAGTTAACTCCAACCATAACAACAATTCCGTAGTGGAACACCAAAATTCAAGACCGAAAAACGTATTGAAAGATTTAAAATTAATTCCTCATCTACCTCGAAAATCCGCTGTGATTATGTTCAGATCGGTTACTGAACGTGATTGCCTCAGTAAACACCTTAATCGAATTTGCTTATTGACTTCTCCTAAATGCTTGTTATGCATAAAGGAAGAGGATATGGACATGGAACACTGGAAAATTGTGAATCTGTTGAGACTTTTGTGGATCTTACGTCCAAATACTGGGAAGCAAGGAGGAAGATAACTTCATTTTCAAATCCTGAACATTAGATACACATACAATCAGAAAGTAAAAAGTCATTACTACTAACTTCGTGGAAAAGAATAGAGATTGTAGAAATTATTTTTCTAAGAACCTTATGTTATTCGTTAAGAACTCTAAAAGCATGGGATAAAAAACAGCCGAATATAGCATACATTTCAATAATTCCAAAGAAATTGTGCGAAACTGACTATAGACAGAGCGGTCGAAGAGAAGTTGACTGCCCTAATATGAGACGGGGAGGATCAGTTATAACATACAAATTGCATAGATCTAAAGCCTAGTAATAATAATAAGTCAGTACTATCACAGTGGATCTGTAGGAAGGGACCAAAAAGCAGTCTCAATACCACGCAGGCGGTATCGCGTCTCTTGTGTACATGTGTCAATCACAGTGAACCACGTGCGAGTTGTACTTAATATAATTTCGAGTTCCCAAAATTCTGGGACTGTCCCCGTGCGAGTCAGGTGGCAGAATGCGGGGTGACGTCACGAGGGCGCGTATCGATTGCGCGTGAGGTTAGACTCGCTTCGGCACGGCGCGGCGGCCGTCGGCCGTCTGGCCAGCGGGCCCCAGGCGACGGACGCCATAGTGTTTGTGACGATGCTGCAGGTGTGCGAGGTCAGGCCAGGTCAGCAGCACAGTGTTGCGTGAAGTGCGGGCGGTAAGTACTTTACGAGGGTGCTTCTCCACAGAGACTTAGTACTAACTATACCCCGAACAGTCGAGACGTCCTCGATTTCCGGTCTCTGGTACAGTTAGCACATGGAAGTATGAGGAAGAAAATCAGGTAAACCACTCTTTGCAGCATTGGAACCTCTCGTGTGGACGACGTGTTAAGCCCCTTTGGACAACCCTGCTCCCCCACGTAGAAGTTTCCCTCCCCTTATGATGATCCGTTTCTTTGAAGCGGAGTGGACCATTCCACTATGGACATGTAGAGTTCAAACATTTCCGTGCTTTGATATGGGTGTGAAACTTGGCTTCTCACTCTGTGTTTAGGTGTTCGATGAAGGATATGTGGCCTCAAGAGAGATGGACACTCAGGGTGATAAAGAATATTTCATAATCCCGTTATTTTCGAGGGAGGTGAGTTGTGTTCGATGGACGGTGTAAGCAAGTTTAACTGTTATTGGAAACTGAGGATGAGTGTTGGACAGGCGAATCAGTTTACGTGAAAGAAACAACCGCCTGTTTCAGTTTGACAATTAAGGTTATAGCGATGCCGATTAAAGGAGGGACTAGAAGTAGAGAGCAACTGGCTTCGTGGAATAGTGTGCCTCTGCTTGATTTAATTTATATACCTGATTTAATGTGATTTATTTTGTATAATCATTAGTGTGTGTCAAATGTCAGATGTGATAAATTTGATCCAATGCATGTGACTACAACACCCATCGGTTCTAGATTTGATTCTCTATTAAAAATGACGAATTTTTTTCCTCCTTGTAGAAGTTAGTCGTGTGTATTTCTTGCTTTTTATTTGAACTCAGTTGTCTTAAACGAAACCAATTAATCTCACGACTTATGAGCGTAGACTGCTGATTATTATCTCCAGTGAAAAGAAAAGGTTTACGCTAATTTTGTAACCGTAAAATATTGTTATCCGAGACGAATAGCAGTGGAAAATTATTTATTTGAAACTGAAAGAAAATTATCGTGCATCTAATATTACTCAGTTGTTAGGTAGAGAAATCTGTGTAAAGTTTCATACTATTACCATTGCTTTGCTCTCAGCATATCATCGAACTTCTTGAACCTACTACTACACAGTCGCACGATCAGACCACATGGAATATAATGTGCATGTCGCTGATTTTCCACCTCGAGAAATTCATAATTGACAAATATTCGTGATCATGAGCGTGGCTTCATTGCAGCATCAAAGCTATGTATATAGAATCTAAATAATAAAGATAATTTAATCCAGCAAAATTTGATATCCAACAGCGACCACTACAAAAACAAGAAAGTAAACATGGACTAAGTAATGACTTAAAATTAATCGTTGCGTGTAATTATTTGCAAGAAAATTGTCGATGGAATTTAATAGTATTGAACTTTGAATTATTTCTGTCTATAAATAGCTTTTATCTATAATCTGAGCAATTTTAAAATATAGCCTAAAACTTCCTCTTTTTCTTCCACGTTACAACAAAATATGAGGAGAAAGTATTTTGAGACTGCAAAAATCGATTTATATATTCGCTCAGTTGTTCAAGTCTGTGTTTTCAGCGTAACCGATACCAGAAAGTGATATTTTGTTTGCCTGTCTGTCTCATCGAATTCCCTTATCTAATAGTCAAACATTTTGTTCGTCTTTAGAGTTTACGAATCAATTCAGGAGATTAATGTGCCTTTATGTAAAAAAATTACACAGAAAAATGATTTATTCTAATAATAAATACGCTCTAACAATGTTAATATGACCTTTTACATAATATGAAAAAATAAATGAAATGGTATAAACTGTATATTTCCAAAAAAAAATTATTTCAGAGAAAGAAATTTAGTATTATTAACATAATTATTTGTCCAGTCAATATACATGAAGGTTTTTATACGAATTAAGATACACAATTAACATAAGCTTAACCTATATGGAAATAGAATAAAATGACTATTATCTATAAAAATGGAATTATTATCCATAGATTATAGATTTATGCCTACAATTGAAAAGTTATTTAGAAAAATTTAATATTTTAGAGAAATCTACAAGAAATCCTTAGTAAAATTAATGTATTCTTAGCAAAAACAAAGAACAGACTCTAGAATTCTATAAACAAATAATACAGCATCACACGACTATCGAGATAGATTTTTGTAATACAAATGATTAGCCACTTTTTACATGCCACCAGTCAACAATTAACGTCATAGTTTTACTCGCGAATGTTTCTATAAAATATTAATTCCATTAAAGTATTTGCTTTTAAATTACTGTTGGTTGCTAGACAAATAAATAACTAAAATATAATCCCATTAATCAACTAATTATTTGTAATATTTTTATCAATTTCAAATAATATTTTTATCAATTTACAGTAACTATTTTCGTAAATAGAAAAACGATTTTGTGCAAATTTAATTACATGTACCTACTCAAGCCGTAAAACTTATAAATGAAGTCAGAAATCATACTCTTTGGGATTAAGTTATAATATCTGCCACTTGTGTGTAGTGTAGAAAACGAAAATTCATTACCTTATTTTAGTGAATAGTAAATTATTTCATTTGTATATGCAATTTGAGAAATAATTCAAGAAAATTAAATATAAACATTGATACTTGACGAAAAACTTAACTAATTTGAAACGCACAAAACGTATAAAGAAAAGGAATGTATCACCTTTGTGACATCGTTTTCCTTTACAGTGTATCATTTTACTGGAAAATGCTTAGAAACACATTTTCCACTTCGGATCATTAAGCTTACTGTAGTTTGGCCGAAATGGATAATTCGAACACCTTTTCAGCCGTTCTAATCCTCTTTGCTCTTTTAATATATTTTATTGGAATAATTTTCGTTATTGTTGAATATTTTTACATAAAGAAATGTGGTCTTGAAATTGTTATACTACTGGATGATATTGGTTAGGGTGTATATATTAATTTTTGTTTCAAATATTTAAAATATTGTTTTTGCCTCTAGTACAATACTTTGTAGCTTGCTACTGTTTTTAAACATAAAAGTTATCCCCATCAAGACATTTAAATTGGTCTTGTTTTTACATTCAGTTATATTTAAACATAAACAACTTTACCATCAGCGTAAGAGATCTCACGTTCTAAACACTCCAAAGATTTAATTTGACGAACTCTGTTTTCAATTATTATTTTTCGTCCGTATCAGCAAATGCTAACAAATTAGCTTCCTTTGTAGATGTTCTCGTGTTAAAATAATTTCATACTCCTTTACAAATACAGTAATGGCTTTATAGATAAGCTGTTTATGAAATTAATGTGGGCGGAACAAATCTGAAGGTTCTTCACACGTTTGTGCGGATGGTTCTATCCTGCCAGATGGCAATCAATTCGTATAGATTATTTGAGATTAATTAATGGAACTCGTTTATTGTGCTTTTATGTCATTGGTTTTGTAACGTAAAACATAGTTATCATTTCAGATGTATGTTTGACTAACTCAGTGAAATATTTATAACTACTCTAGTGAGTATTTTAAACCTGTGCATTTCGATGTACCATTAACAGGTTGGCAGTAGAGAGCCATTGAGGTAGTAGGCCTATACTTGGACATAATTTTCCCGTGACCATATCTGTATGCTGATGACAAATGCCCATTTTCTCTTCTGAATACTATGGTAGTAATCTTAAGGTAAACATTACCAAAATTAGATACTTTATTGACTATTTCGTTTATATGACGTAATTCCATTTTCGACCTATGAAGTGTAATGAAATTTTGAATTTCAACCAATCACAATCAAATATCGCGATAATTTTTGCAGCTAGATTTATCGCTATCAATTTATCGCATGGTCGTTCTTTTGTAGTCGGTGTCGCCAACTGTTTCCCCGTAAATTGATGAGCATGAATCCATTAAGATGCATGTACACGGTTAATCACAGTCTAGTATATACAGCCACGAAGCTCAATACATAGTAAATATGCAACCATAGATAGTTGCTAACCACTAGGATCCATAATATCGCCTCATTACAGACAATGCGAAATAGTACCAGCACAGTCTATTGTTCCTAGCACCCTCACAACTCAAGCTTCGTGACTGTATATAGGGTAAACATTGGCAATTTCGTGGCAGTGGTTATTTCGTGATACTTTTTCTTTGCTCTTTTGTGAACTACAAATGGTGTTACGAGATCCAAATTTCCGCCAGGGGATTGCGTATGTTGTCCAGTCTCCAGAAACATACAGCTAAGCTTTGTGTGACTATTGTAGTTGCTTCAGTGAGCTTTTATGTTTGGAGAGAGCAAGTTTGCGTCGACTTCTCAGGCATACAAATTTTGTGGATGTTTGTAATTACATTACAGGCTTATTACTAAAGGTAAGCATATGATATTTGGTACAAAGATTTATTGTATCTTCATGAAATTTTAGGAAATGTTTTTGGAATTTTAGATACATCTGTAGTCGCCATATAGGCTTAGCTTTACTGATGGAAATCTTAGCTGTTTGAGGCGAAATTTTGTTGAGCATTAAGTGTTACAATTTTTAAAATAATATAAAATATATTACAATAGGAATTTTAGAAATCTGAAGACGAGATGTGATAACAAAAAAGAAAACGGAGACGCAATGGGTTCAGTGTAGCTTCTGTTTGATTTATTATCATGCTAAGTGTCAATGATAAGTGCTAGATGACTTACTTGCAAGAATTGTGACAGAAGATGGAACATGGCTCCTCCATTTTGGACCGGAGACAGAGGCAGACAATGGAGTGGCATCATGCAAATTCACCAAAGAAATAGAAATTCAAAAGTACACCTTCGGCAGGAAACGTTATGGCTACTGTGTTTTTCGATTCAGAAGGACTCTTGCTTGTGGACATCATGCCACACGGAACCACCATTAATTCTGACGGGTATGTTGCAACTCTCAAGAAACTTCAAGTTCGACTGAGTCGTGTTCGACGACATCGGGAGAAGCAGAATGTTCTGCTATTTCACGACAACGCACAGCCATATGTCAGTCACAAGACCACAGACCAGATCAGAAAATTCGGATAGACAACACTGAAAGATCCGCCTTACAGTCCTGAACTGGCACAGTGCGATTACTGTCTCTTTGGTAAACTGAAGGATCCCTTCGCGGAACGAGGTTAGAAGATGACTCCCTTGTGCACGCTGCTAAAGAATGGCTCAGACGTGTTGGTCCAGACTTTTACCGTGCTGGTCTACAGGCCCTCGTTCCTAGGTTACGTAAGGCAGTTGAAAGGGACGGGGATTGTGTGGAAAAGTGACATTTTGTTCCTTAAGGATGCATCTACATTCTGTGAAAATAGCAAAGCTGCAGGATAAAAATATCATTTTTAAACAAACGTTATGCATTACTTTTGGAGTTATCCTAGTAATATAGGCTACAGTAAAGTCCGTAATAAAAGTGTTCACCCTTTCAGGGCAAAGAAGATCCCTTTTCAATTTCAATTTTTACTTTGATTTCATTCTTATTATGTGTTGATATGTATTTCTATGTTTTCTTGCTATGAATATTAGACGGAATTACTGTGTTTGAAGTCTTGTAACAATAAATGAGAATTTCATTTGATTTTAATGAATTTTTCCACAATTCTTCTACCTCTCACGAAATTATCAATGTAATATCACGAAATTACCAAGGTTATCACGAAATAACCAACCTTTCATCTTAAGTTGTAAAAGTGGTTTTTGGCACATATTCAAGAACGTATCCAATCTTTTATGTCTCCAGATTTGTACAGCAAGTTATCGTCTTTTAGATAAAAAAATCGGAGTAAGGATATATTTACACATTTGTATTTTAAATTAGTTTTCATGAAATTATCACGAAATTACCAATGTTTACCCTACTAGACTGTGGTTAAACTGTTATTTCAAGTTTATGCATTCAAGCAATGAATGTAAGATTGATTGCTAATATTAATTAATATATTTACGCAGTAAAGACGATGTTGAAAACGGTGCACCATGTGGACACAAAATCTTCATACATCTTAATTGAACGTACGTTTTAAACTTAATCATTTCAATATTCTTCCTAGACAGCATGCATACGCGCATGGAAAATTGAACTGTGTAGATGCAGCTTCAAGTCCCGTTACACACTACAGCGAGAAAGAGTTTTTCGATCTATGGAAAATGCTTTCCTGTAGCACAGAGTAACGGTCGAAATAAGGCACAGCTGACACATGGTCCCGCGCCCACAGGTAACTAACCTAATTGAATCGCACTTTTTAGAAAGGAACTAAGTCAAAATTTGTCATTTTTATTTCTTCTGATGAAATGATTAATACTTCCAAGACGCAAAGATAAACAAAGGAAGGAACTTAAACAAACCTTTCCCTGTATCTCTAACATCGAGTTGATGTTTATATTACGGCACTGGTACACTGGTATTTATCAATGAAAGTAAGTTCTTTTGCTCTCGTGAAAAGTAGAACATTTTGACTTAGTTCCTTTCTAAAAAGTGCGATTCAATTGTAACCTATAATATCTGTATTACGTGAATGAAATTAAACAATTAGTAGAAAGTCAGATGTTCAAATTTATGTAACATCAGCGCATATCAAACCCAAAGACAAGGTCTTTGATCAAACTGCCTTCCGTATGGCGTAATAAAATACGTGTTTTAATTATCTATACAGAGATGGCTTCACTGTTTAGCAACATATGTCTCGCTGTAGTGTGAATACATAAGCATTGCTATATAGCTGTTTCCACACAATATTACATAGTTCTTAGTTCTCGGTGTAGTGTGTAATGTAACGATGAAGTACTAAATAAAGTGTGAAGTTCTACTTTCACATCTTCATCTTATAATTCCATATCCATTGTAGGCTATCTGAAAAAAAAATTACACTACTTCATTCAGATTTGATAACTGCGTTTTCAACAATTCTTCATTTAAATTAATCAGGTTATTTGTAATTATATTATAAAATGTTTCAATTATATTATGATTTCAGCAGATAATGGAAACGTATTTCTGTTATAATTTTTTTTTACAGCCTGCATGCTCCATTACTGTGGAGTAATACTACATGCATTGGTTTAACTTAAACTATGTTCATATAATTACTTTATATTGTTCAAAAAGTTTCAAGTTCTTCTGGTATTTGTGCACTAGTTTGTCTTTATTCACTGGCCAGTTTTCAGACTTTAGAACTGCCGCTTTCAGAATGTCTCTTTCTCTCTCAAGTAATTTACAATTGTATAACAAATGATCTATCGTTTGTTCGTCATTGTTGCATGGACATAATGGGCTATCTATAATTTTATATTTATGTAGATAAGATTTTATATTTCCGTGTCCTGTTATTATAGTTGTGAAGTTTGGGGTTATGTTAAGTTTCAATTTTAACCGATCGTTTATATTTGGGAAGAAAGATTTTGTGATTTGTCCTTTTGCTGTGTTGTCCCATTCGTTTTGCCACTTCACTAAACTGAGAGTGTGTATTTCACCTTTCACTGCACTTTTTGGTGTCTTGCTGTAGCTCTCTGGAATATCCTTGGAGCGTGCTGCCTCCTTCGCAAGTTGATCTGCTAATTCATTCCCCTCGTGTCCAGCGTGGGCCTTAATCCAGTTGAATTCTATTTTCCACTTGTTCCTCTCCGCTTCCTTTACTTCTCTTCTGATTTCTTCTATAAGATGCGTATGATTTGCTTGATTTCTAAGGGAGTCTAATGTTATCCTGCTGTCTGTAAATATTGAAATTTTTTGCTGTTGACTTTCCAGAGTCTGTACATGTTGAATAGTTTTTAATGAGGCTAGTTGTTCAGCCTGATTGTTGGAACATTTGCCATTCAGTCTGTATTTTAGCGCTTCCTCCAGGTTGCCTTCTTTGAATATAGCTACTCCTGCTCCAACACCGAGTTCACCTTTGCTCCCATCTGTGAATATTTTAATTATATTATATTCGTTGTCCTCTTTTCCTTCTCTGATTTTTACGTGGTCAGCTGGATGCTGCCAATCTTTTAACTCCATATCATGGTCAATCTGATTCCTGTTCTCGTGGTCATGTTGGTTTCTGCTTCTTTTGACAACTCGGTAATACTCTGCTGTCTCCTCTATTTGGATGTTTATTGGGATTATTCCCGTTATCACGCACAATGCATCATTGGATACAGTTCGGTATGCCTTTGCTATTTTTATATTTATGAGCCTTTGTATTCTAATAATCTTAGTTTTATAGAATTTATTGTCCATTGTTCTTTTCCACACTGGGGCTCCATATAAAATTAGTGGCAATATTCCTCCTTTGTAAATAGCTTTCAGAGCTTCGTGCTTTAAACCCCATGTTAGTTTGGCTGTTTTTGAGAGCGTGAATATTAATTTTGTACACTTTTCTGCTACATAATTGATATGGTCTCTAAAGGTTAGTTTATTATCAAATATTATTCCCAGATATTTTATGGCGTTGACTTGCTCTAGAGGTTTGTAATTAAGATAAATCTGTATATCCTTTCTTTCTCTTCGTTTCCTTCTGGACAGCAGCATTACCTTAGATTTACATTCATTGAACCTTAGTTTATTGTTTTTAGCCCAATTTGTTATTTTGTTCATATCTATATTCATATAGTTTTCAGCTTCTGCAATGGATTCTCCTTTGGTCAATATTAATAGGTCGTCGGGCAAAGGCTATTGCTTTTGAATGTGTTGTGAAGTTTAGGCTGAGTAGTGAATTATATAGTAGATTCCAAAAACCAGGCCCGCAGCTTGATCCTTGGGGGCATCCTTTTGTGACATTTCTTTCGACTCTGATGTTGTTGTTTGACAGTACTGCATACCTTTGACTGAAATATCCTTTACTGAGATGAT
The DNA here is from genome assembly GCF_040183065.1 of Periplaneta americana. Lineage (NCBI taxonomy): Eukaryota > Metazoa > Arthropoda > Insecta > Blattodea > Blattidae > Periplaneta > Periplaneta americana. Next base: position 102,382,216 of record NC_091122.1, on the reverse strand, counting down.
ACAAATTTCTTGGACATTGTGTATCTTTCAAATTCTTTAGGATGCTTGGCCACCAAGCTGCGTCGAAAGCTTTCTCAACGTCAAGACTTGCCATTATTACTACGTTCCTTTTTTCTAATTCCGGTTCTATAAAGTTTTTTGCTTCCATTGTTGCATTAAGAGAAAAGTGCAGTACATGCAGTGAACATTGTTAAACCTGTATTTTGCTTTTCGCAATTGGTATTACTGAATAATATACAATTTTTTATTGCAGTAATCGATATTCAATCTATCTCAACTTCACAATGTCTGAATAGGTTAAGTATTCGTAAATATACAATTATTAACCATTTGTGAGCGAATTTTAGGAATATATTATTTATATTTTTATTTTATTCACGAAATAGTCCTAATAAATGTCACTCGAGGTCTGAGATTTCCCAGACTATTACTCTTTTACTAAGTCATACTACTTTTAACCAATAAAATGGTACGAAAGGACGTCTTTGAACCAATCATGGCTGCTTATCGCACACTTTTATCGCGTCCCTAGCATTTGTTTAATTTTATCGCGTCCCTAGCATTTGTTTATTTTTATCACTACCCTAGCATTTGTTTCTTTGCTTGCCAACATTTCAAACTGCATTGGTCTGGACGTTAAAAAACAGAAAATTACGAACCACTCCAGTCGATGCACAGCACTTCCAAATATGACTCGCATTGGCATTGAAGAACAAGAATTATAAAAGATCACTGGTCATAGCTATGCATCTTCCCTGAAACCCTATTTACAAATAAATGAAGAGCACCATTCGGAAATCCTGAATAAGTTGAGGAATACACCATGTACATCAACGAGTTCACTTCTTTTACGCACACGTCCAATATAACATCAACTGAACCACCAACCACTAAAACATTCAAATTTGAAAATTGTACTTTTTTAATAATTGTTTCTTTTAAAATTATTCATGTTTAATTTTTATTTCATCATCGTTAATTAAAACGTTTCTTGTTTATTTCATCATCTCTAATTAAAACTTTTCTAACACTTGTTTATATTATTTAGGTTATGTTATAGCTTCTGCTATATGATATTATGGATGGTCACGTATCAGAGATTGTTTAATACTAAGATTTATTGACAATCATCTATCAAGTGACGTTGATTACGGGATCCGGAGGATTGAAGTGGAATGCAAATGTTTTAATAAAAATGAAACTGAATCAACAAAGCCTTCTTGACTAGTAACCATCCACAGAGCTCAATGAAGATTCCATAGTTGGCACAACTGATAACAAGAAAACAGCTCATTATAACACACTACTGCCATCTAGCGTAATGTCGAGATGGTATAATAATACATTTGAAGACAGTTGTATTTTCATAAGTCAATTAATATTTTATTGTATTGGAGTACTTTGTTACTTCTAATCTTTATATACATTCTTCTAATCGTGTAATAGTCAATTAAATTCCACTCGAGTTTTGATTTTCTCTAGATAAATCAAAACCTCTAGTGAGATTATTGTTGATAAATCCACTCGCTTCGCTCGTGGATTTATCAGGAAATCTCAGACCTCTCGTGACATTACTACAGATAATCTGTTCTCTTAGAGTTTATTTATAATAATTAATAAGAACATCTGTCATTTACTTATTCTCTTAAAAATATAAGTTTAAAGTACGGAGATAAATTAAAGTCGAATAGATACTAGATGATAATGAAACAACAACAACAACAACAACAACAATAATAATAATAATAATAATAATAATAATAATAATAATAATAATAATAATAATAATAATAATTTGTATTTATCAGTTTTGTCAAATCCCTTGTAATTTGAAGATCTGTGAAATTATATAATTCTTTGTATGGTCTAACATTTATCCGACACTTTCTTCAAGAAATCTTATCGCTGCCATGTTTAATCTTGATAAGCCTGTTTAAAATTATAATTAGTCATTGTAAATATTGCAAATTATGGTGAAAGCGATGGAACTTTAAACATGATAAAATTCATAGCATGATTTTCTTCGGAATTGATATATATTTTGTGTGTTACATAACCACATATATCTTTATGGTAAAATGGAATCTTATTTCTAAATGAAAAATCTTGGATAAAATTTAACAGTAATTTCTCCCTCACGTAAGAATTCAAATGCTACTCATGTCTCGCCCAATATACTTATCATCGGCGTAATGAATTCCACTTCAGGTGCCACCACCTCGGGAAAGGAATTCAGTAGGCCTACTGCCAGACTTACAATAGGAGAGAGGTTTAAGTGATAAAATGTCAAAACATTGTTAGACAACTAACCAACATAATTAGTCAAGTTGAGAAATCCCGATAATACGCAAGTCATTTTATGTTGTTTCGTATCTATTTAGCATTGGTTAGCAACATATTTTAAAACTTTAATTTTTCATCGAAAAATGTACATTTTATAATTCTTTAATATGTCTCTATGACAGTAAATAGAGATTTATGAAATATTCTCCTATAAACGATTTTAGTATTACAAAGTCTAACTTCTTTATAATGCACACATATACATTATCTTCGCAACTTGATTGTTTGGAAGGAAACCTGAATTCGAACTCTGCCAGTCCTGAGGTTATGTGATAATTTTCTTCAATTATTTTTATTTCTCTTTACTATTCCTCATTCTTTCTTATTCTTACAACAATAATCTCTGTTGTCGCCGTCATTTCCATTCCGGAGACTAAGCTAATACACATTGAAAAGTTTAATTGACGAAATACTAGAATATAGTTATTTCCTAAGAATGTTCATGGGCTTAATCTGAGCAAAATCTTTTGCTCTTAATTTGTTTGTGTCACAAAGCAGTTGAATGAGTTGAATGTTCTTATTTTGTTGTCATTAAGTAGATAACTAAACACAGTTATCTAGTTTATACTTCATTTTTCATCTAATTGAATAAATAGATTAATACACTTTCTTAACTGTCGAATAAACGATTATTCATCTGAACGTCCAAGCTTTCATACTCGTAATTATTCATTCATACATTAATCTCAGTTACGACTCTGTTAGCTAAGTTCTCACTCACTAATTAATAAGTAAATAAAACACTATCACACATTTGATATTCACAAGTAGGAGATTTTCGTCATCACTAGGGAAAGGAAGTTCATGCATTTGCATATTTGTTCTCTATCTTTGTGTGAATATGCTGAAAGATTATCTACATGAATCAGAAATTTCTGAATATGATATTTTTATTGTGCATAAAAGTGCATCATACGTTAACATTTATAAAATCATCATACGTTAACATTTATGCAGGGAAACTGCATATTACATACGTTTATTTGTCTTTCCCTAATTTTTAAAAGTGTGTAACCTCGTAAACACGACTAATTTATGTTTATGAATTTTGAACGTAACGATGACGCCCTCATAGGGAGCCTCTCAAGTTAGCAATTTGTATTCCTTTACTGCAGTCTTTAGCAGATTTCGATGGAACAATATCCAGTTTAACATCAGTTCCAGAAAATGTAGGAGATAAAGTGAACAAGAAAACAGCAAGTATTCTTTCCAAAAACCCTGGTTATTATCAACTTAAAGAAATTCAAGATATTCTCGAAGGAAAAACACCCCAAAAACCAACAAAATTTTCTATAGAACAACTCACAGCTTTTGTGCAAGCCCCTCTTACTTCTTGTGACGTAGAACGAAATTTTTCGCGCTACAAAGCTATGCTGAGAGACAACAGGCGAAGAATGACAACAGAAAATATACGTCACTGCTTTGCTGTGAACTGTAACAGCATAAATGAAGCTTTCAGCAATGAGGCAAGCACTTCAAAATCCATAGACTAAAATCTTATTATTCTGTTAAAATAATCTCAGACTGATAATGCTTATTTTGTAGCATATTTATCTATTTTTACGGCATAAATGCATAGGTACATATTCTTCACGTTTTAGGGCATGAACTTTCTTTCCCTAGTCATCACTCATCATTATAATCAACATGCATCAAGTCACAATTAACTATTGTGAATGCTCACATTTAAATGCATTTATTTTAACATTATTTCCGTTCTGGTTCTCGTCGTTTCCGTTTATTGTGAACCAGCCTTAACCCTTAAAACTATACAGAAAAACACAAAAAACACATCCATTCTCTATGACAGAGAGATAAATGTCCATCTTCTTGTCAGAATTTGAACAAAATACGTTGGATCTGTAGCTCAAAACGCTACCTACTTCTTCATTTTATGGCTTAACGATAATGCACATGACTACAAACTCCACGGTAGCAGAATCTCCCCAGCGTGGATACGCGAGACTGACTGTCCACTGGAGATATCATGAACCTCATCTTCTGTTCAATATCGTGAAACTTGAAGAACTTTGGCAATACCGATGAACTGGTGAGTGAAAGAGAAGACGAGATGGAAAGTCTAATGTGAGAAACTTTGTTCACTTTTTCCTACTCATTTTCAATAATTAAGTAAATTTTGCAATATCTTTACTCATCCGATTTACTAACATGAGACATGGACGAACAGAACTTTTAGAGCCACATTGCTCGATGCGAATCGGTCGAGAGTGCTGTTGTTCATGTAGGACACAGCTGAGCAATGACATGTAACTATTTAGAATGTTTTCCATGTTTAGTCATACGTGTGCGAATTAGTTTTTTAGCTACGAAATTAATTTTAAAGTTTTCTTTCGTTCAATCTTGACACATTTATCTTCTAAGTGTAAGGGCAAGCACCCATCACCGAAATAGGACAAAAGAATTTTAAAATTGTCCTTATACAGGGACATCATTTTATTTTTATTTCAATATTTATTGTACCTGAATTTTTTAATGTACTTCACTCCCACCCCTTCTACTACTGTCCTCCACACAGAACCAAGACCGCATAAAGTAAACAGTACTAAGTTAGTGAGTATAGTACGTTCCAGAAATATGTTCGCGTTTTCCAGTGACGAAAGAACTTTCAATATTGAATCATATTTTTGCGAAGGTACTGTCGTCCGTTTGCCTACGTCGGATCCCGATTTCCCCCACCTGCTTCTGCTCGCCCCTCTGTAAAGGCTAGTGGCTGGGCTGTCTTGGCTCTTTTCTGAAAACATTAATTTCTGTTAGAAATTGGACGTCTACGTAATATCATACAACTGTTTAAACTAACTTAAATAAAAGGTCCTCGTTAAGTAATTAACTGTCACGTGATTTCCCCCCCTTTTCTACGACCCTGCGATATAACCACTTGGACGGACAGTAGATAGCATGTCTAGGTAATTTTATCTGTGCAGGTCGGGTAGAAGTGAAGATTGAATTTACAGTAAGTAAGGTACTCTTTTATAGAGTAGGTACAGAATTATTTCAACATGAGTTACTAGTACGAAGGACGAAACTGGTAATTGGAATTAGATGCAATAGTCTATAGTACGATAATATGCACAAAAGAACTGAAGTCTGTATCGAAATGAACGGCCACCATTTTCAAAAATGTGTTTAAATAACCATATTATGATTATTTTTCAATTTAACTTCATTCTCTATATTGTACGCTAATGTGCTGTAGACAGTATATATACACTGCATAATGAATATGTCCGCATGGATAGCTCAGTTCGTGAGTAAAACACGTATTGTTAATACTGTATTGTATTTTGATTAAACAAAAACCTATAATGAAAATTATCAAACTGAAAATCGCGAAATTTCCTAGTTTACGTAAATGGATGAACTACTTTTCTTCCCTCCTATACCTAGTAAGGTGATTTGTTTGTATTTTACGCCAGTGTCATCGAACTCCAGTCGTGGAAGGAGGTAGCAAACGGGTTTTCCGGTTCTCAATTGTTAATCCAAAGATATAGCCAGGTTAATATTAGAAATGTTTGTAAAAATAAAATGATGTCCCTGTACTTCGAATATTATTCAACATGCCTCATACAACTATCGATAACCTTTTGCATCTGATATGGTGTCCAACTGTGTCTGTGTTGTATTACTCTCTAGTATAGTGGTCGGCATAAGAGCACATTTTGTGTGTGAGTACCCTCTGCTTGCTCCGTGTCTTGACTGGGAATGCGATCAGACTATTTCTCAGTTATACTGGATCAGTGGCGTGTTAATCACGGGATAGGACGGTGAATCTAACAAAAGAAGGGATGAGGAGACCCAAGCTGAAATCCGTGGCATGATAGATATTTTATATCTGTAATTAACGACCATACAACAAGACTACTGTGTAATACAATTATTACAGCAAGCAAATATAATGTTGAAAGACACTATAAAGCTGTGGTCATCAGCACAGTGCACCCTCGGGTTAGTGTCTCTTACCCGCGGATAAAGACTACACTAATAAGCATCCATGGCTGCTGGCGGTATGCTCTCTCCCTCTTCCTGCTGCACGATAGGGCATTTTACGATGCACTGCTTACCCGTTACCTATTTCAGCGATTGCTGACGTCCACTGCTATAAAACAAGACACGTGGCCTCGTAGGATGAATTAGGAGAGGGAAACGTTTGAAAACGTTGAAAGGCCTAACATCATCGAAATAGATATATTTTGTAAGTGTTATATTCTTATCATTTGTTATATTTTATGTTATCGATACATTGTAGTTTATCGATTTATTAAAATTTTTATCTAAGATAACTTTGATTTACTTGTAATAGTAGATTTAATAGCTCAACGGTTTACTTTTGTACTTAATTTTTAACGTGTTGAGCAGGACACCGATTTACAGGTTCGGAATCTAGCTGCTGTTCTAGCTAGCTACAAAATCGAGTACTTAGTTACGAGAGAATGCCGACAATTCTCAGAAGGACCCTTCGTGAAACCGAGGTAGTAACTACAGGAGAAGCTGCCAAATTTAACACGATCAACCACTCAGCTCGAACTATGATTGCCGTATATAACTTACAGTAGGGCATCGATTATTTGAAACAATTGGGGACGGGGTGTTCGGATAACTGATCATTTATGAAAATAAATTGTTCCGGTATCAGAGGAGCAGTATGAAACAAAGAAACACTGATATTAAACACAAAAAACTGTACATGCAGTATATACTTTTGTATCACACATCTCACAAATAACACAGAGAACTGACTAGCCTAATTTGACAAGTTCAGAATAGTCATTAAACTAGCCCTGCAGTTTAGTAAAAGAAGTCCAAAGTTTTTTTTTTTCCTAGAGCTTTTTTTGCCGCTAAATCTCGCAAACAGAGCTAGCAAAACCTCTACATGGCGCGCGCGCAAAGTTGAATTTGCCGACTGGAACGCTTTCGGGTAACCTAGGTTTCGGTTGATCGGTATTCGGATAATCGATGCTCTACTGTAGTTCAGATGTCGAACGGAAATTATCATTAAGGATGAAAGCATTCATAATATTTTATATCTCCTTTGATGAAAGTACGGATATTGTTGGTATTGTGCAATATTAGTCATTTTCATTCGAGGCGCGGACCAAATCTTTGTGTGACGGAGGAATTTTTAGATATCAACAATATTATTAATATTTTTTTTTTTGTTATTGTATACAAAGTAGTTTTACTTATGGTTGGAAAATTGAAATAAAATGATTGCGTAACTTGCGATTCACTATATCTTCTGTTACTGCACGTTTCTGCAAAATATGTCGCTTAATCAAAATATTGTAAGATCACAGGCCCGCCACTGCTACTGTAGTCTCCAGATGACGTAAAGAGCTCACTTGCTCCTCACAGAACCCGCTGTTTCCCGTAACTATCCACTTTATAATATGTCCGCGTGCAGAGCCCTGCTCTAGTATTTCGTTCCCAGAATTAATTACACGTACGTATTTTTTAAATGGAAGTTTTATTTTGCGAGCTTTGTTTAGTTTATTTTTTGTTTGTGGGATTCCCAAAGATAGTTTTTATTGATTTTAGTGCTGTATATTGTGATCTTCTATTTTTATGTTGTTGTAAGGATTTATCTCAGCGTAGTTTCTGCAATTAGTTTTTAAAATAGAACATACGTCACTCAGTTCCTAAAGAAAGTGAGATCTGCACAATACCTTAGACCAGGGGTCGTCAGCACAGAGCACGCTGGGGCTAGCCTCTCTTACCCGCTGAAAACGCAGTGCACTATAGTGCTCTCGTAGCTGCTAGCGGGTATGCTCTCTATCTCTCCCTGTTGCACGACAGTGCACACGGGACGGCACCGCATACCCATTGCACATTTCAGCGAGTGCTGGACCAAAGTTTTTATTCTCATATTCATTTTTGTTGTTTGTACTAGTTATTCGTTATGGAGGAATACGTATTATGTTACTTCGATAACTGCAAAACAGGTTGTTTTGTATAAGCAATGTCCATTTTAACATGGCATTTCTTCATGTACACTACTACTTCAGTGATGCGGATTCGTGTCTTTTTCAAGATATTTTGCCATAGGTGAGGAGCATTAGCACGTGAGTACTCTCGGCCCTCCGAGCGCAAAAGGGGTCATTCCTGATGCAAACATTGTTCATTCTGAAAAATCACAAAAATAATAGTATTTCCAGAACTTTAGTCTCTTTTTCCTTTATTTTACATATCTGTCAAGCAGAGTGTTAAGGACTGAATGGCTAGTAAACAAAGAGTACTGGAAAACTAGGAAACTATTAAATGTTGCAGGTACTCAGGGGTTTTAATTAAATTTTAATTCGTTTATTTTACGACGTTTTATCAACTGCGGTAGTGATTTAGCATCTGAGTGAGATGAAGGTGATAATGCTAGCGAAATGAGACCAGTGTCCAGCGCCGAAAGTTTCATAGCATTTTCTCTTAATGGGTTCAGGGAAAACCCCGAAAAAAACCTCACCCAGGTAACTTGTCTCAACCAGGATTTGAAACCGGGCCCGCTCGTTTCACGGTCAGCCGCAACTCCACAGCGGTGGACTAGATTTAATTAAAGAACCAAATATGAGAAGATTTCCAAAACTGATCAAACTAAGTGAAAGGAGCTTAAAATGGGTTAGGCCTACTGGTCTACTAACTGAACGCTGTGGGTTAGAAAGCCATCTGTAGAGTACTGAGGAAAAGATTAATCGTACTTTTTTTTAGTTTCTCGAAGTAAAATGAAACCGTTATGAAGTTATTGTATGGATGTGAAGCCCTAACACAACTTAGAACTCATATTTTTGGTAGCTTCAACTCGTATTTTTGGTACCTCCTTATTAGAACTCAGTAGCCACCGGCGTGGCTCAGTCGGTTAAGGCGCTTGCCTGCATGCCGGTCTGAAGTTGCGCTCGGGGGCGAGTTCGATTCCCGCTTGGGCTGATTACCTGGTTGGGTTTTTTCCGAGGTTTTCCTCAACCGTAAGGTGAATACCAGGTAATCTATGGCGAATTCTCGGCCTCATCTCGCCAAATACTATCTCGCTATCAACAATCTCATCGACGCTAAATAACCTCGTAGTTGATAAAGCGTCGTTAAATAGCCAACTAAAAAAAAACGAAGTGATTTTTTGAAAGTCCTAATTAACAGCATAATAATCTTTTCGAATAATATTGTATAGTAGGTGCTAGGTATAAAGCATGAGGCGCACAATATTATAGATCTTAGGTGTCGCGGTCAGTACTGAACCCCTTTAAAATTGAATCTTATTTCACCTAATCCATTTTGATACAATCTTGCAAGGGAACATTCTCTACCTTTGAACTGCGATTTCAATAAAAATTCTTACAATTTCTAAGTTTGAGTCAGTAAATAATATGGTAATAGTTACTCACCTAGCTTTTCCCTCATTAAAGAAATATAACGTGTTTAATTAAACGTCTTATACGCCGCTCTTACACGCAAGCAGAATACGCTACGCATCATGCTATGAATTCGTTCGTACTGTACGTACCGGTATGCGACCACCACACTGCAGAGCTCTTGACCTTCAAATCATGTCTGTAACACTGTTTGAGAGGGGGTTGCAGTTGCAGTACTGTGAGTTGTATGTTAAGGTACGGTCACACGTCGCTACTTTTGCAGCGCTGCAGTACAAAAAACTTTGCAACTCTTGTACTGCTACGTGCGAACAACGGTGCAACCCGAAATGTAGCGGCTGCCGAACCTGCTGCCCGCTACTTTTCCATGCTGCGCGCAGCTTAAAAGTAGCGACGTGTGAACAGGGTTCTCAGGGTTGCAGCCGCAGCATTTTTGATACCGGTTTTGTTGAAACTTTTGCTGCGGTTGCAACCAGTGTTACCACCCAAATGTGCCAATGATACTTTTATTGTTTGGATATATGTTAATGTTAAATGTGATGAAAATAAATTATTTGTAACAGTTATTAAATACACAACACAGTCTGAGCATAATTGCTAACGATATAATTCATTTTTTAAATTTTCCGTAGCGTAGTTCCAAACAGGAGGGTTGCCAACATTGATTACGTGAATATACTGTTGGTTATCATTTAAGTATATAGGCGTTTTTAAAAGCTTTATAGTAAAAATAATGCCAATTTCTGAATACTAGATACGACAGGAAAGCAAATAATAGATAAGGAAGCTTTCGCATGAGTTTATTAATAATGCGAACATAACCACAAAATGTATTTTGAGAAGTCAACACGGAGATGGAAACCTGCAGCATAACTGCGGCTGCAAAAGTAGCGCATTGTGTGTGAACAGACTCGCAACCTCCAGTTGCAACTTTTGCAGCACTCGGGTTGCGCAGCACGAAAAGTAGCGTGCAGCGCGCTACTTTTGGCTTACGTGTGAACACGACACGCAACTTTTGCAGCTGCAGTACAAAAGTTGCGTTGCAAAAGTAGCGATGTGTGACCGTACCTTTAGTGTCTTCTGATGAATCATGTGGAAGTAGTGTTATGAAAAGAAGTGGTTGTTTAGTATATAAGTTTTGAAGAATAACAAAAGTGATAAGACATTCAATTTAGTTTGGAAGCGTCTATAAGAATTATTATTATTATTATTATTATTATTATTATTATTATTATTATTATTATTATTATTATTATGTTTGTGTGCAGTCCTAATTCGGGTATTTGAGGGTATTTGCTTTTATTTTCACTATTTTAGTTTCTAAAAATGAGATTATTAATCCAGTTTATGTCATATACATTCTAAAGAATCTAGTCGATTCAAAATACAGTGAACTACAGGAAGACGGTAGGAATTGATGTTCAGTCTTTCGCTTATGAACTTTTTGACTTGATTCAGGATAAAAGAGGTGTCCACACCTGTGGAGTAATGGTCAGCGCGTCTGGTCGCGAAACCAGGTGGCCCGGGTTCGAATCCCGGTCGGGACAAAGTCAATGAATTCGTAAAAGATGTTAATATCATTGATGAAAAGCATTACAGTTCCAGTGTGTTTAACACTAATCTCCTTTTGAATTTGAATGACTTCTGGCAGGACACTCTCTCATCAAGGTGAAAATAACACTCTTGCAGTAGTGCAGTCCATAGCATCCACAACACATTCTTATACTATCCAAAGTCATACAGTATGTCCTCTACATCTGCGGTGGCTGAATGGTCAGACCTTCAGACTATGACGCAGGCGGCCCGGGTTCGATTCCCTGTCAGGTCTGGGATTTTTTCATTGAAATCCATAGTGACACTTGTGGCGGACAAGATCGCAGTTGGGGTTTTTCTCCCGTTTTTCCCCCACATTAGGCATCATTCCGTCACCATTTCTCCATTTCGTTATCATTACGTAACATTCCCCGTAGTGACCCCCTCCGTTAAATTCAATTCAAATTCATATGTCCTATGCTAATGTGTTAGGTTCACAATTGTTTATGTTTTCAAGAACAGAAGGGCGAATTTGGTCCTAGAGTAAAGCAATTGATAGAGAGTGCTAGCTCATCATTCCATGTAAAAACTTGGCTGAAGAAAGTTTTCATTTCTGATGTACAGAAAGATACTTTACTACTTTTAGATTCCTGGAGTGGGCAGACAAATCTATATATATATATATATATATATATATATATATATATATATATATATATATATATATATATATATATAAAACATTTGAAATGGTAATCGAAATTACGGGAAAACGGCTGAACGGATTTTAATAAATGGCCCCTCATTTTGAAACTTGGAACCCAAAGTTTTTCGGAAAAATAGTAGTTTTCAGTGAAATGTCAATTTTACTACATAATTTTCCTATTGTCCAAAATCCATCTGTCGTCAGTTTTGAGAACTAGCTAATTGCATTCAGGGGAAAGCGAAGCGAGCATCAAGTCGGCCGTGTTGCATTTCAGAATAAAACAAAACACACACTACAGTAAACAATATTACACGAAAGCCCTGATCTGCAAGATGCTGACATATTTAGAGCTCAAATTAAATTGGTTATTAAAAACTTAACTTACAAAAAATAATTTACAGGTTCGATTCTGTGGTGTGTAATTTTCTGGGTACAGCTGTGTATTGGATATTAAAAACTACAAAACTTGAGGTGGTTTGATGACATTATTACTATTAGAAATGAAATATTATTGTAGTTAATGCCGTGATGTGACTATTTTTCATTAGTTATACATATTAATGCTATATTGATGATATGAAAGTGAAACGTTTTGGGGTTATATAAGTAGATGTAGAGAATAACTTAAATTAGATTTTGATTTATATATTTTACTGAGTGGCGGCTATATAGTATATATTAATGAAAGCTATAAAACTTACGTAAGATAATAATATTATTAAAAATCAACTATTTTTATAGTTATTAATCAAGTGAAGTTGGGTCTTTTTCATATATTTAATGGCGGTGTGATGTAGATATTTATATGCGTGGTTCTCTTCAGTATTGGCTCGAGAGAGAGAGAGTATCTTTCATTATTATGGAAGCAAATAACTTGCAGAATTTCTGGTATTCTTCATTGAAAATAAATCTGAAAAATATTTATTTGAACGTCTAATGAACTTAGTTTGCAGCATTTGCTGCACAAGCCACTAGTATAAATATATTTACAAATGAGGAAATAATTCTCTTGGTGGATGGAAAAACTATAAGTAAATTATCTCACCCAAAACAATGCGGTTTATACAGCCATTATATATATATATATATATATATATATATATATATATTTATATTTATTTATTTAGACAGTATAAGCTTGTGATTCGTAGAGTAGAAGATTATTTCAGGTCCAAACTAATTACTCAGGAATCGGCAGAAATTTGACATGATAGAATCTTTATTCGAAAAATGCATTCTGTTGTGTATCATCGGTTCTGTTCACCCGAACTCCGAAACATTCTGGTAGGATAGCTTGGCAGAATTGTGGATATGTGACAGAAAAGGACATAAACGATTTCAGTAATATTCTCCAAACAATTCTGTGTGCTGGAAATAGTATTTGTGAAAGACGTGGATGTGAGACTGCCTCCGTGGTCTGTTAGTTAGCATGCTGGCTTCCAGATCAGGAGGTCCCGGGTTCGATTCCCGGATTCTCGGTGAATTTTTCTTGAAGAAGAGGAATTCCCGGGGTCTGGAAATTTGTATGTATGTGAGTGTGCCGGGTTAATATTAATTAACCAATCATCACAAATATAAAAATACATCAGGACTGTCGCTGGGCAGTAATCTGAACACACGTTTCAGCGTCACATTGTTGACAAGTAACTCCATCTGTTAGCACAACCATAAAGCATCCAATAGATGCTATAGAGTTACCAACAACGAAGAATTTCCATATCTGTTTATATATTATTGTAGTCATGGTTATTGTTGACAATATGTTCTGCGTAATTTGATATGATGTATGATTTGGTTATAGCTTTAATGTGTTCATTATATCTTGTTTGAAAGGTTTTTCCAGTCTGTCCTATGTAAAAATGTGGGTGACTATTGCATTTTAGTTTGTAAACCCCAGTTATTTGAATATTTGATGTGATTATTTAGATATTTCATCACATCACACCAAAAAGTCCACAGTTAAACATCTTAGAACAATACGAAATATAGAAACATACAATAACACACCCACAACATATACTTAATACACAATTACAGTTCAATACCCACACATTATTCGATATCATGATACATAGCACAAAAACACCTCCCACTATAGGAGCAACACACCCTCACCCCTACAACTGACGAATGCAAATGGCAGAGTGCAAGATCAACAGGAAGAACAGTAATTCGTAGGACACTGAAGATGATGCAGCACCGGCGTCGAAACGGGCAGCCTGTCTAAGGTGCATAACTTTTTTTTTTAAACGTGTCGTTAAACAATTTTAAGTTTTTTTTTATAAAATTATACTATTGCATACGGGGTTGATGTATGTGTGTGTACAACAACGTTTCTTAAAATCGTAGTAATTATTTCGATACTGTTTGTAGCAAGTAATAGGTTTTCGAGTGGCGCTCCGTTGCTAGGCAGGTGAGCAGTTAGTATACTGCAGTCTATAGTGGCAGTGATAGTTGCGTGTAAGAGCGGCGTATAGGTCGTGTAATTAAACATATTATATTTCTTTAATGAGGGAAAAGCTAGGTGAGTGACTATTACCAGATTATTTACTGACCCAAACTTAGCAATTGAGAAAATTTTTATTGAAGTCGCAGTTCATAGGTAGAGAATGTTCCCTTGTTAGTCTGAACACTGATGGCTTATTAGCAAAGAGATTTGGTTCAATCACTGGGGGACAAAGAAGCATTGGAGCGGTTTTCTGCGAATACTTAATCAATTAATTAATTTTGAATCCTTTCTGTGTTTGAGAAATTACAAATATATAGGCTAATATGCGGTCTGTAGAAATAAGTTAGTTGTCGCGACGCATGGTATAATTAGCCATCCGCTCAAGCCGTGGACAAAAGACATCCTCTTTCGCTCACTCACTGAGTTCATCCACAGATTAAGTGTTTGTTGCACTAACGAACGAATCAACCAAGCGTCTGACTAAACCAACAAGTTATGAACACTAACGGCTGGCTTATTAACAAAGCAAACAAGGCGACATATCAGCGCGATGCATCATTGTGCTGTTCAAACAAAGGAACATAGCCATGACGCGCCACACAACTCGCACGTTTATCTTGTCATCGGGGGAGGGCGCCACCACGCCGAAACCCCGAGGCTCGCTCACATCAGCTTTTAGTCGGCGGTTCATGAGAGAGAGGAAACTAAATTCTAGATTGTGAAAAGACAAATAGATAAGTTGATATTGTGTCCTCTCTCTTGAACTATTGAATAATTTTGTTCTTACTGTATCCTTTCTACAGCTACATGCATACATATTTCTGTATATGTGTTTTACGCGCACACGCACGTTATACAGGTGATTCAGAAAACTGTACTATTTTATTTCTTAAAAATCATGGAACATTTATCAGTACTGTCTTCTCAGTTTGGTAATACTCTGTTTAAATGAATAAATCTGAACTCAGCCTTCGTAGTTCTTCAAATTAAATGTAGGTAATTTGTTTTTAAAATGTTTTTACTAAATCAAGGAGTACATAGAGCAATTTTAAAAGTAATCTGTGCCAAAGTTGAGAGTATCCCTATTTCATGCAACGGAGATTAAGACTTTCGCCTTTTCACCCAAGGAAATACTCTTGGTACTCATTTTTGTTGGAAGGTGCGTGAACTTCAGGAACATAATACGGCAGGAAGGATTAGATCAGTGGAACAAAATGCCCAACGGTTTGACAGTCCAACTCAACGGAAAATCTATTGCTCGCCAAACTCTATGCCAATCGAAATAAATGATAAATCCAGGTGAATTTCGTGGAGCAGGTGCTATTCGCTCGGTCATGATTCATAGTTTATTCTTAGTAGGCCTAATAATAAACAGCTGAAACATACCAGGTCATTGTGAAATCTCTAACACAAAATTAATGAAGGAACGTGCTTGTAAAATAGAGTCATACATTAGTGTTAAACATGTTCAACATGAACACCGTAACGAACCATATATTTCTTGTAATTTAAATTTCTTTAGGCATAAAATTGTTGTGAAATCACCGTCAACATTTTTATATATCTAATGCAAATGTCAAACGTGTCAAATGCTTCACGCTTACTTAACTGAAACTTAAGGGTGCTATTCATAGACATTTCTCTAGCCCGCGCTACGAGCGTGCTAAACTAGCCCCGGCTATCGACTGGTTACTTGTACATGATTCAAATCATATCATATCGCTAACACTGGTTTATGAATACGAAAAACGTTAGTTAGCTGGTAATCCACCGGAAGTCTGCGCTAAGAATGTCTATGAATAAGGCCCTAAATGTCCATCAAAAGGAAGTATATTTGTATGTAATCAAATTCTCATGTGTAAGCAATGTCTGGAAGAAATGTCAGAATTCACACTTTCCTATCTCCTGCTAATAATGATATATTCTTGCCTAATGATGTTTATAATAATTAATATAAGGTATAAAGTTTTCACTAAAATTCCTATATTTTACATAATAATCGTCATTAAATATATGTTATATCCAAAGTGAGTTATTGAATATTATTAAGTGTATTTCTCACAACAATTTCATCAC
Organism: Periplaneta americana; assembly: GCF_040183065.1. Lineage (NCBI taxonomy): Eukaryota > Metazoa > Arthropoda > Insecta > Blattodea > Blattidae > Periplaneta > Periplaneta americana. Next base: position 102,365,745 of record NC_091122.1, on the reverse strand, counting down.
CTGTTATGAAGCTCACACAACATACATAAATACATACATACATACATACATACATACATACATACATACATACATACATACATACACGCATACATACATACATACATACATACATACATACATACATACATACATACATACATACATACATACATACATACATACATACATACATACATACATACATACATACATACATACATACATACGGGCTATGCCATCTCAAATTGATCGAAATATAGAGAAAATTGACCTTGCAGTTTTTAAATACAATGAAACTTTTTCTGTCCGTTGACAACTGTGAGACAATGCTTTGTGCAAAGTTTGAGGCGTCAGAACTTCATAGTGTTTAAATTAAACATATTTAAATTTATCGTATTTTCATAAAATTAGCAACTTTAAACTGTTGTGGCTCCGAAACCCTTTTACCCAATGATCAAAACCATGGTTTATTTTGATGCTGATAAATTATAGTTTATATTGACATGTAAACAGTTTTTCTTACTTTTTATGGAAATGGAGAAATTTAGATTTTTCTTCATTAAGACCCCTTTGCCCACGAAAAAATATTTAAAAAATATATGGTTAGATTCCGCATTGAAAGTACAAATAAACACATATTTTTTTACTGCACCGTTGATAAGAAAGTATTGAAAATATCAAATAAAGAAAATAAATAGTACGCGCGTGAATTAACCAGCTGACTGTAGGTAGTCGAGACAAGCAAGGCCAGGAGACAATCACGTGATGTGTCGTCTAGCAGTCATGGCTGGGCTAGCTTTATCACAAATTTTCATAAACACAGGAGTAAAATGACGCCCAATGCTCGCTTATCTTCAGCTCTCGGCCAGTGTGTGGGGTACTGTGCCGTTCAAGTCTAGGCGTGTGAAAATAATTTAATACCCTCGAAACTTATTGCCTAGCCACTAAGCAAACAATGCCGAATCCCTCTTAATAGTGCAAGGTTTTTTTCTCTATATTTTTTACATTTTTACAAATGGGAAAAAGCCTAAAAGTAAGTAAAATCAGATTATCTGTCTCTCTGTATACAATAAAAATAAGTATTACTTCTTATCATAACCTACTAAATGTCAGCTTCAAAATGAGCTCCCGTTCAATGTTCTGCAGTAAATTATTCCAGAGTTCTGAGCGCTGAAAGAGGCTTGTTTTTATAAAAATACGCTAAATGCCTAAATTTGTCGCTCAATAGTACGAAAACAGTTTGACTTTCAATAGTATATTTTTTTTAAATGCACTCTCCTCAGCACCATGTATAAATGGGAAAAAATTAGATTATAAAAAATGCGAGGTTTTTTACTGATCGATTTCATATGGAATAGCCCATTCATACATACATTTGTGTATGATTTAAAAGACTGTATCCGGAATGATAAGAAGTGACTCTTTTCTCACAATTAGTTCTAACGGCTTTTTCCTGATCTTTTCCCTGCGTAAATTGTAATATCGAATAATAGGTAGGTTGAACGTTCCCGAAAATGTTTTTTTTTTCAGTATAATTATTTTTACAGTATAAGTGCATCAATTTCTTAGAACGCAAACAAATACTAATCAATGTAAGATCGGCGTTTTTTGTCCTTTTCAGTAGGACTGCGATTCTTATAGGGTCAGTCCATGTGAACTCAACCGATTTGAAAAGGAAAAAAAAGTGTTGCATGACTGTCATAAAATAATTAACACATTTTTTTAGTGAAGAGATTTTAATATGACATGCATAATTCTCAAAGGAAAATCGTGAAATGTAAATAGTTTGCGTCCAAATTTTTTAAAATTAGCACTGAAATAAAAAAAAAATGTTGAATATCTCTTATTAAAAGCAAAAGACTAATGATAAAAATATTTTACTCATATCGTTTGAAAAAGCTTTTTCTACAGTACAAACTAGACAAATTATTATGTCCCAAATTCAAGCGTTGTTCACAGGAGTGTCACATAATATAACAAAAAAGAGCTGAAATTTGGTGTTTTATAATATTTATTTCAATAGGATAGATTTAAGATAGAGATATGTTCTTTTGAGGACAGTTACCTCTTATATGGAATATGTCAATTTGCAAAATAATGATTAAAGAAAATAAATGTGCTGATCTTAATTTTGGTCCAAATTATTATTTTTTTTTTAAGTTTTCACGGTTATATTTGGCGATGTCTGGGAGAGATTCAGATTTCATATGTTTTTCTCATAGGCCTATTCAGTACAGTTTTAGTAGTTTTTGTCATAAATTTCGAAATTTCGTTGTCCAACTCTGCCTGATTCATTTCTTATGTGTGTGTGTGTTTTTTTTTAAGAATTACACTCTTTTCCAATTTCAAGAAAAATTCTAATGCCAAATAACAGCATAATAACTGCATAACTTTTGCATATGCTATATAATAATGGTTCTAAAGTTCAAAATCATAGTACCAGCAGCCTGAGTAGTATTCGAGAATACTTTTCATGCTAATATACGGTACATTATATTATCGTGCTTGATATAAAAAATTACTAGCAGTAATCTGGAAGTTAATCTAATCACAATTCAAATCTTAGCGTAGTGCAAAACAACTTTTTGAAATGATAATGTGTGGTGAATGATGACAACTCTGAAGACTGCATAATAGGGGACTGTGTCAATTGTCTAGGGATTGAAGCTGTGAAGGTGATGTTAGAAAACTTTGGAGAAATATAAGAGTTAGATCAGATAGTGTACAAACAGTGGGTCAGCACACATCGATCTATGTTTCTGACATGTGTGGACACGTGTGACGAATTTATTGAAAAATTAGCTGACAGACTTTGCTACTCCGTAACCACCCTTACATTGCCAAATTAGGCGATTTTTCTGAGGGCCTTGTTAAACATGCTGTTCAAGATTTTCATTGCGTTAGTGATCATTCTACGTTGCACCCTTTTGTGGCTTACATCGATATGATATGATACGATATGATATGATATGATATGATATGATATGATATGATATGATATGATATGATATGATATGATATGATATGATATGATATGATATGATATGATATGATATGATATGATATGATATGATATGATATATGATATGATATGATATGTTATGATATGATATGATATGATATATGATATGATATATTTATTTCTACAGCTCTTATTTAGTAATGGGTCGCTACCACATCTCTGTATTCGTGCTCCCCATCACCTTCTAATTACAATAACACATACAAACTTTCATCGACGTGTGCAGTCCTCTTATTTCACCTTTACTACTTCTATTACTATAATACGCACCCTCAATTTACTATCTAACCTCTCACCTTGAAAACTTTCCCTTCTATCTAGTGATCACCTCACCACTTTTGTTGTTCACTTATATTGAAGCAATTCCTATAGTTTAAAATTTTCCTAATTTGTATACTATCTTTTACCAGCACTACTTAATCATAACCATTCACTTTCATTTCCAATTTACAATCACTTCTATCTCTCCTCACTTTGTCACCACTCTTATCCCCTATTTCTTCACTAATCACTGATGGCGAAGTGTATCAACATCGGTTAAAAACGCAGTAATCGTAGATTATGAAACGACGGTTAAACAGTAACAGTGGTTAAAATGTAATTTGTGTGCACCATTCATAATCACAGATTACTTAAACATGGCTAGCTGACACCTCATTTAACCAGAGTAAAGTCTATGCTGGTGCACTGTTTCTACAAAATGACTAAAGGAAAGCATCCATACCGCTGTAAGGATAATAGTCAACGTCTAAAAATGACTGCGCTCACTCCGTTCTACATCGAAATGAACGTGTCCTACATTTTCGCTTTGCATTTGTTTGCCTTTGGGCGCTGTTATATTTGCGAGTTGCATTTCTTTGCTGTTAGGTTAAAATCGTACAAAATAGAAAATTGAATGCAAAAATGATTATATCCCAATGTGTGGTTGAAGTGTCGCTAGACTTAATTACTAGAATTTAAATATATTATATAAAAAGATGGAATATCTATAAAGGAAAAGGATGCAGAAGATTAATAGGAATGTGTATACGATCAAGCACCTCATTTACACGAGGGAACTGTTCATTATCCTAAGATCCATAAATAACCTCTCTTTGTTCAGCCAGTGACATAGAGAAAGAGACATTCGAGTATTCCCTCTTAAAATACAGAAAATATCAGTTACATAGAATCGTAATATAAGCAGCCGAACCATAGGAGAAATATGACTTTCTGTGTTATTTCAAGTGATCCATTTGTAGATTTTGATAAACGAAATCCCTCCTGAAATTTTCTGTCACCTAATTCCTCGTAAGAATTCTCTCTTTCCACTAAAGAACCTTCACGCTCACGCTCTATCAAGTAATTCAAGTATTGTACAATAATAATCGTCTTCGAAATAAACATCTGTGGCTCTGGCCGCCATTTTGCTTTACTTGCTCTACTAATCACTGGTTATCTCTTTTAACCGCTCGAATATGGCCGGTTAGAGATTACTGTGGTTAACCTCCTATTTAAGTCGTAACCGAGGTCGATCCACTGTAAAAATGCTTAACCAGAGGTTAGGTGACAATTTTAACCGGTGGTTACACTAACTGACGTTGATGCACGTGGGCATGAATCATGTTTATTTGTTCACTTTTACCCCGATCAGTTCTTCGTTAGACACTATTATTGTAAATCAATGCCCTACTCAACCTTCATTTGTAAACTTATACAGTATTGAAATATTTCCTTTCTTCCGATCATTTAAATTTCCCTGATTGTACATTAAATTTAGCAGTCACTTCCTATATTAGTTACATTTCATTACCATTTCCCATTAACAAGTACTTCCAATTTCTTCTTGTCACCTTCTTTATCATCATTTGCTTCTCTGGACACTAATTCATACATTTTACCCTCCGATTCTTTGACAGTCACTATTATTGATTGAACACTTACTTAATTGTTTCTATGACTTTTGTCACTCTTTTATCACTTCCCCCCACTCCTCAAGCACCAACTTCGTAGACTGTAGTGCTTACATTGAATACAATCATCCCATATAGGGTAAACATTGGTAATTTCGTGGCAGTGGTTATTTCGTGATACTTTTTCTTTGCTCTTTTGTGAACTACAAATGGTGTTACGAGATCCAAATTTCCGCCAAGGGATTGCATATGTTGTCCAGTCTCCAGAAACATACAGCTAAGCTTTGTGTGACTATTGTAGTTGCTTCAGTGAGCTTTTATGTTTGGAGAGAGCAAGTTTGCGTCGACTTCTCAGGCATACAAATTTTGTGGATGTTTGTAATTACATTACAGGCTTATTACTAAAGGTAAGCATATGATATTTGGTACAAAGATTTATTGTATCTTCATGAAATTTTAGGAAATGTTTTTGGAATTTTAGATACATCTGTAGTCGCCATATAGGCTTAGCTTTACTGATGGAAATCTTAGCTGTTTGAGGCGAAATTTTGTTGAGCATTAAGTGTTACAATTTTTAAAATAATATAAAATATATTACAATAGGAATTTTAGAAATCTGAAGACGAGATGTGATAACAAAAAAGAAAACGGAGACGCAATGGGTTCAGTGTAGCTTCTGTTTGATTTATTATCATGCTAAGTGTCAATGATAAGTGCTAGATGACTTACTTGCAAGAATTGTGACAGAAGATGGAACATGGCTCCTCCATTTTGGACCGGAGACAGAGGCAGACAATGGAGTGGCATCATGCAAATTCACCAAAGAAATAGAAATTCAAAAGTACACCTTCGGCAGGAAACGTTATGGCTACTGTGTTTTTCGATTCAGAAGGACTCTTGCTTGTGGACATCATGCCACACGGAACCACCATTAATTCTGACGGGTATGTTGCAACTCTCAAGAAACTTCAAGTTCGACTGAGTCGTGTTCGACGACATCGGGAGAAGCAGAATGTTCTGCTATTTCACGACAACGCACAGCCATATGTCAGTCACAAGACCACAGACCAGATCAGAAAATTCGGATAGACAACACTGAAAGATCCGCCTTACAGTCCTGAACTGGCACAGTGCGATTACTGTCTCTTTGGTAAACTGAAGGATCCCTTCGCGGAACGAGGTTAGAAGATGACTCCCTTGTGCACGCTGCTAAAGAGTGGCTCAGACGTGTTGGTCCAGACTTTTACCGTGCTGATCTACAGGCCCTCGTTCCTAGGTTACGTAAGGCAGTTGAAAGGAACAGGGATTATGTGGAAAAGTGACATTTTGTTCCTTAAGGATGCATCTACATTCTGTGAAAATAGCAAAGCTGTAGGATAAAAATATAATTTTTTAACATATGTTATGCATTACTTTTGGAGTTACACTAGTAATATAGGCTATAGTAAAGTCCGTAATAAAAGTGTTCACCCTTTCAGGGCAAAGAAGATCCCTTTTCAATTTCAATTTTTACTTTGATTTCATTCTTATTATGTGTTGATATGTATTTCTATGTTTTCTCGCTATGAATATTAGACGGAATTACTATGTTTGAAGTATGGTAACAATAAATGAGAATTTCATTTGACTTTAATGAATTTTTCCACAATTCTTCTACCTCTCACGAAATTATCAATGTAATATCACGAAATTACCAAGGTTATCACGAAATAACCAACCTTTCATCTTAAGTTGTAAAAGTGGTTTTTGGCACATATTCAAAACGTATCCAATCTTTTATGTCTCCAGATTTGTACAGCAAGTTATCGTCTTTTAGATGAAAAAAATCGGAATAAGGATATATTTACACACTTGCATTTTAAATTAATTTTCATGAAATTATCACGAAATTACCAATGTTTACCCTATATGTGTATCATTAGTAATATGGAACATAGCACTGTAATTGTCCATTACTTTCAACAAGTTTTGGGTCTAACTAGTATTTTAGGGGAAAGCATCCTGATCTACAAAAGATAGGCCTACTTTAGTTTTTTGATGGTGCTGCTAGTACAAAAACAATAAGAATTGCATAAGTATGCTGATTCACAAAAAGAGACTTCCTTAGTATAGAAGCTAAATGGCATTTCTTTACACCAAGTTCATGGCAAGGGTGCATATGATGGAATTTCTGGAACAGTCAAACGACTTGCAGCTAAAGCCAGTTTACAACGCCCAGTTGAAAATATTTAAATGTGCATATGAACACATAACAGACATCTGGCTTTTTATGTTCCATCTGAAGATATTGCAGGCCACAGTAATACACTACCACACAGATTCAAAGGAACATATGCAATTCCTGGGACAAGGAGACACCATAGATAAATATAAAATCAGAGTCCGAGCGGTATCAAGATCCTCATCGAGCAAGTTTATTTTCGACGATATACTTTCAGCTTGTTCTAATGTTACGTTTGAGGATGTAAGGAAGAAAACATAATGTAACATACACATATGACAGCAAATGGTGTTCTGGTATAGTCCTTGAAAAGTCGAAAATCGCACAACACTCAGGATTATAGAATTACATTTCTTCATCCAAAAGCTTCAGCTGTTTCTTTATTCTAACCCACCAGTGTAGCTACATACTGGATTCAACATAAATATATCGTCTGTACAGTTCCACAAGAAAATGGTGATACCTGGCAGAAAGACTTGATAAAAGATACCGGTATTCTAATGTTTTTTGCGAGCCAACAACGTCTCTATTAAATGTCACCAGGGAACATAACTTAGGGACATTTTTATCAATTATAATTGTAATATATTGTACATGTCTTTCTTATCATCAATGCAATTTCAGAACTTTTAAAACATTTAGAAATTGAGACTCTGAAGTTCGTACATTAAAAACAGTCAGTAAAAAAATTGTAACTTGAGATGGAAGATAAAACTTTGTACACAGGCTATCACGTATGGGAATTACGTAAAAAATAAAATGGTGTTCGTGGAAGATACCAGACATTGATTTTTTAACAGCTGAAAATGACATTTTTACGATATTTTTTATTTCTCCAGAATCTGGGTATCTTATCTCCATGTCTTGTTAGCTGTATTAGGACATTTTCCCCTGGAATAGATGTATATATATAGATTTCATTGCACTGGAAATAAAAACTAGCCTACATTTCATATTCGTACATGGAAAATTAATTTCTAAAATTCAATATTTTCACATAATTTTGGAAAATTTACTTGCTTATTACAGCGTTCCCTGCAAGGCAAAGTATCGTAAGCGCCACTTTTACCAAAAATGAGTTATGGTGCTTAGAATAAATTGTCCATCACTGTTCATCGACTGTAAAAGTTCCGTGAGCCTGAACAATTTTTCTCCCTTATAAGTTGGTTTAAACTTTGACTATCGTATTCACCACCATGTTGGATAAATATCTTAGCTGTCTCTCCTGTAGAGTTAGCAGAATGGTGCTTACGATACTCTGTCTTCCAGGGGACGATATGTATAATAAGCACTGTTAGGAAAAACTTTTTTTAGTAATGAACTACAACACTCAGTGATAAAATGTATAAAAATAAATGTACTGATTGATGGCTCAGTTGAGTTGTCGTTGAAAAATATTATTTATTAGTCAAAAGATATGGTCTTTTGGACAGCCCTGGTTCCTAAACGAATTGCAATAAATGCTTTTCCTGCGGGTTCTATAGGTTATTTAATATTAACTAACTTTTTGAAAAAAATTGTACCAATTTGGTGGTGTTGTGGTGGTGTTGATGCAACACCCTTTGGTTGAGTTGACATGGAATGACCCTATAGTGAGACAAATGACAATCAGACTTAGAGCTCACACAAAAATTCTACGCAATGCCTTGATTCTTTATAATAACCTGTGCTGATTTAATTTCTCTGACTTCTCAGAACTACATACAAGTGACAAGGTTACAGTCGTATTACTCAATTATGTGGAATAATCGCTATCTCTATATGTAATTTTTGTCATGTTTTGTTAATTTAATTTAATGCTGGTTGTAAGGTAGAGTCTAAGATGTATAAATTTTAGAAACTTGAGTATATGTATTTTGTTTAACATCAGTACCAACACAAGGAATGAGAGCAGAAGGATTTTTTTTTTTCGGATGTCAATCGAGAGTCGCTTTATCTGTCTCATCATATAAAGTAAAATCTGAATGATGTTGCAAAGGAATGACTTCAAGATTTTTGCAGCAATACATGTTTCCGGAATTCCTGATAACGAAAGAGTCATTTTCGGAATGTCGTCTGAGAGTCTGTTTAAAGCGATTTGTCTTACACTTCTGGATGGATTTTTCTCGTAATATACAGTAACTTCGAGTCAATTAAACTGAAAATGATACTTGTGACATATAACATTTTTACATATAAATGAATGAGTTTTCACTTGAAAAATAACACAAAATAGCTATTCATTAAACACGCTCCTATTATATTTCATTATCATTTTCTTACGTAAGATAAAATATTAAATAAATTTTATGATGTCCCTCTAAATTTTTTTAAATTGACGGTTATTATTTACATAAGTAAGTCAGTTAAATCTCAAATTGAAAACATTTTTATGTATGTGTACTAATAAAACTTATTAATTTTCGTCTGTTGCTGAACTGCAGTTGACCACGAGGGTCCGGAATTGTGCAGCAATTATGTTTAGTCACTTGTCATTTTCATACTGCACATTATTTTAGCTTAGGTATAATATCCAACCTTAATAAATAAGATTAATTATTTAATTTTCTTAGTACACATTAACGTCAAGCGTCCACACTTGTGGAGTAACGGTTAACGCTTCTGACCTCGAAACCAGGTGGTCCGGTTCGAATCCCGGTCGGGGCAAGTTACCTGGTTAAGGTTTTTTCGGGGTTTTTCCTCAATCCAATATGAGCAATTGCTAGGTAACTTTCGGTGCTGGACCCCGAACTCATTTCACCGGCATTATCACCTTCATTTCATTCAGATGCTAAATAACATAAGATGTTGATACAGCGTCGTAAAATAACCAAATACTAATAATTAACTAACAGACGCTATGTTCGGTTCATGTTTGTCAAGGATGGCGAAGTTCGATGTTCGCTCTGTAGGAGGAGGCCTGCCATGTTTGTTCGACTTTGTTATGAAAATATTCGCTATACTCCCCTCCCACCCCTTCATGGTTCAGTCTCTAACGATTTTAACATAGGATCTTGTTATTATTTTTTCATATGTAATGAGACGAAGTTTGTAATATCTTGGTTTCCAGTCTCATGTTTAGACATTATATGACACTACTACATGTCATTATAACTTATAATATCCCACATGTTAATACGTCATAAAATAAATTATATCATTCTCATATTGCGCATCATTATAACTTATAATATGCAGCCATTAATTAAATGAAATAAATTTCATTTTCATACCACATTATTTTATAATTATAACTTAAATATCCAACCTGTTTATAAATAAAATACTGTAAATGATTTCAATTTCACTCTGCACATAATTAAAACTTGCAACAATGCAACTTGTTTGTAAATAAAATTATTACACTTTCATATTACACGTCATTGTAACTTATAATACTCAACCTGTTCACAAATGAACTGATTTTATTTTCATACCACACATAATTATAACTCCTAATATTTAATATGTTTATAAATAAAATTATTTCAATTTCTTATTACTTTACACATTCAAATTACAGGCAAATGTTATTAATAAACAATTTCAATAATAAACAACCATAACTTTCTCTGAAAATCCGTTCAAATGGAGTGTAATATTTAGCTTGCAAGAATTTCGCTACGAACATGACCTTTGAAACCAGTTTTTAACGAATTCGGTTATTTTAGTTTCCATGCTTCATTCTACGTATTGTTGGATGCCTACGAAGTAAAGCGTGTTTTGTAATACCTTGATTTTCCCTGTCATGTTCGAACATTGCATGACATTAATTTTATTGACATTGCATTGAGAGAATATTGTCTACAGGAGAAGTTATGATGTCTCGCATATATGGCGATTGACAAGGTCGGAAATTTCATACCTCGTCTCCATGTCTTTGTGAACCACATATTTTAACCCGAATGGACAATCGGAGGATTGGCAACTCAACTAACATTACGTCTAGGTACTTAAAAATATCCATTTAAAGCTTAAAACGTATGAACAAGTGTCAGGCAATCTACGTAAGCATATAGACGTTACACCATGATGGAAGAAGTATGTGCGCGAAGTGTGGAAAAGTTTTGCATCAGTTCACTGTATTGATATTAATATTGACAGAAAACTATATCACGTAATTGCAATCTATATTACATATAATTATAGGCCCACTGAAACTGATATACCAATATGGTAATTTCAAAAAGATTCGTTGTACTCTCAAAAACAGCGGTTACTTTTACTTATCAGTGACAGATATTTGTGAAACAGCCATTAATTTTTCCACAGTGCAGTACGCATAGGCCTACATCACTCTTTTATCCTACATACTTTCAGTACCTTCGTCCCAAATTACATAATATTTTTCGTGCAATTTTCTTAAGAAAGCTACAATTGAACGCCGTTAAGAGCGGCAACTTCTTCGACAGATCTATCAGCCACATAGTCTCATCAACATTTACAAGGCGCTAGTAAAATGAGTCGAGAATATGTCTGAAAGATTCCATATTAAGCCATATCACAGTTTTTAATAATGTACTTTCTGTCATGTCGGGAAATATTGAGAGAACACAACGAGAGTTCTGTGGCGTTTAACATCAGTTCTAACACAAGGAATGAGAGCGGGAACAAATTTTTTTCTTCCGATATCAATCGGGAGTCACTTTATCTGTCTCATTATACGAAATAAAACGTGAACGATGCAGCAAAAGAACGATTTCAAGATTTTTGCAGCAATTACATGTTTTCGGAATTCTTGATATCGAAAGAATCATTTTCGGAATGCCGTGTGACAGTCAGTGGAAAGCGATTTCTTCTACACTTCTGGACGGATTTTTCTCATAATATTTAGTATCTTCGAGTCAATTAAACTGAAGACGATACTTGTGATATATAACATTTTTATATATAAATTAATGAGTTTCACTTGAAAAATAATATAGTCATAATAGCTATTTATTAGAAATGGTCCTAATATATTTCATTATTATTATCTTACATAAGATGAAATATTTATTAAAACTTTATGATGTGCGTCTAAAAATGTTTGTCTGAGACAATTACTGTTTTTATAAGTCAGTTAATTTAATCTCAAATTGAAAATATATCCAAATGAAAACGTTTAGAGCTTATATAATTGTCTATACTATATATATATATATATATATATATATATATGTATACACACATACATACATGCAGTGTGTATATATACAGATATATAATTTTTAGTCAACAGTCTGAATACTGGTTGAAATCTCATAAGTGACACCAGTAAGCCATAAGTCAGGATATAATGGAGTAGAGTCAAATAATTGTTCTTACTCTGACACATATCGTCAGGTTAAATGTACTGCCTGATAATAAATGTATCGGCCAGAACTTCAAACACAGATGTGTGTATATACAGGGCTCTCATTTCAAAACTTCCTACTCTAAATAACTAAATATTTAAATTTAATTCAATCTAAACAAAAAAACACGTCAATTTAGATATTGAGGGAGTCTGAAACCAGGCTTAATTGCATTTTAGATTACACCCGCAGCCACCCTCACTTTGAAATTTCAAATGGAAAACCTATATTTTTATACTTAAATGTGAAAGAGCATTCAATTCTTTATAAACTTCATTCATTTATTTCACATCGTTTGCCTGGCAGCCTGACAAGAAACAGTTTATTTTGCAATAAATCTAGTGTTGAAAATGTGTCTTCAAAATTGTTGGTTAAACAGTAATACAGTCTATTTTGGAACTCCTTGCGAACATTTTGGTGTGTTTCCTTACAAATCGGATTACATTCTTGGGTTATTCTATTTTTAAGTTTTTGAATATTCTCAGGCGGAGAAGTATAAGCAACTGATTTCAAATGACCCCATAGGAAGAAGTCAAGCGGAGTCAGGTCTGGAGATCTCACTGGCCATTATACAGTACCTTTCCTACTAATCCATTTTTCAGGAAATCTTCTATCCAGCCATTGTCGTACAGGTACTGGGGGAGGTGATCGGTCATGTTGAAAATGCAAATTTTGTTCGTCCAACATCACGTTTCCTTCATTGATTTGGTTCTCTAGCGACAGTGTCATAAGTGGATCAATTACAAATTTCTAATATGTTTAGTTACAATTCTCCAGTCAGGTTTTCTTCAATGAAAATCAGTCCAACAATATCATCCCCAAAAATTCCAGCCCACACATTGATGATCTAGGAAACTGGGTATTATCTTCACGAAACACATCAGGATTTTCCATGTCCCATTACCTACAATTGTGTCTGTTGACAAACCCATTTAAGAAAAAAAGTCGCTTCATCACTAAAGCAAATATTTTGTGTCAAATTTGAATCATCTTCAATTCTCTGAGACATCTGTTCACAAAATTCTACTCTTCTATCAAAGTCAACTTCGTTGAGCTGTTGGTGACTTTGTATTTTGTAGGAGAAAAATCTGTTCATTTTCAGCACTTTATGTATGGAAACAACCGAAATGTTTGTTACAGCAGCTACTTTTGGAATGGAGGTGGTGAGTTTATTAATGAAATGACCTAGTATTTCAATCTGTGAAGTTTCATCGAGTTTTCTAGGTTGGCCATTTGCTTTGTTGCAGACAACCAGTTTCTTTAAATTTACGTATTGGATCTATGACATCGGCGACTTACGTTTTTTTTTTTTTCAGGATGCCTTTCGTTGAAAGCTCTAGCAATTCTACAAGCACAACGGTTTTCAGCTCTATAAATAAAAATGATTTCTGTTCTCTCTTACAATAATTTAATACACGAACACAACTATTAAAAGAAATGTTCAATGGTATTTGTAGCTTCATCTCAAATCTACAGTAACAACAGTCGAGGTTTCCAGGCAACGATATAAAACAAAATATGTGAAATAAATGAATGAGGTGTATAAACAATTGAATGCTCTTTCATATTTAAGTATAAAAATATAGGGATGCCATTTGAAATTTCAAAGTGGGGGTGGCTGGGAGGTGGGGTGTGAAATCTAAAATGCAATTAAGCCTGGTCTCAGACTTCCCCTTCAATATATAAATTGCCGTGTTTTTGTTTAAATTGAATTACATTTAAATAATCAGTTATTAAGACTGGGAAGTTTGGAAATGAAAGCCCTGTATAATTAATAATTTTTCAAGTCTGGAAAGATTTACAGACTATGGAGATCTTCTGAGAATATTCCATATGTTTTCTATATGATCCGTCTGAGGGGGCTAGTAGACATATCTTTCTGAAATGTAAAGCTCTTGATGGACCAATAAATTCCCTTTTTTGGTGCTAATATCCTTCAGAGGAGAACTTTATTAATTTCGTAGTGACAGTTTTGAATCTTACGAAATAATCAGGCTAAACTGCTGAGATAAAAAAGAGAAGTCTGAAAGAGGTCCTCGTCGCTTATATGTCATTTATACATATCTTGCTCCATGAAATTCAAGTAGTCACTTGAAGAATTTTGGACGGACCTAAAACAATTGATATTTCACTGCAGGCTGCAAGAAGTTTGTTCTAAATGAATACCACGGAAGATACAATTAATAGGAAAGGATTAGAATGATAACTGGAATTAGTCTGTTACATCCTTGAACGTCAAAGATCTCTTTTTGAAAAAAGCAAATTAAGCAGTTCCGGTGACCTACTTCAGAAAAGTTCAGGCCTAACTTCTTTATTTCTTGACTTGATTAGACTAATCTCTTCCATGATGCCTTCATCGTCCATTTGCTTCCAAAGATCTCCTTCTGTTCTTTTGCACACCTGATTTTCTATATTCACACTCTTCTGTGGCCAATCCTTGGTCTTTGAAAATAAATGTTTTATGAAAAAGTGGACTGTGTTGCCAATTCTGAGCATACTTCAGTTCTTCTACAGCTCGATTCAACATTATTGGCCCCTGTCCTTGGTTGTTTGGCTAGTGAGCGAGCTGTGTGTTGCGTCATAAGAAAGAAATGTAACCACAAATGTGCATAGGAGGGGAAGAGGGAAGAGGAAGAATGAAAATAATATCTGTACTCGTAGCTGAGGGACACCCATATCAAGAAAATATATCAACAGGTATTGTTTAGTGAACAGACGTAGTGGTTAGTAACGGGACGTGTGGACGAATATTGGGTTTTAAGACGGAGTGTATCGCGACATGATAAGAAGGAAGTGTTAGGTGTTATAACTTTTCGGCCTGACCCATGTGACCTATCCCACCAGTATAGTGATGAGTAACTCGCTCTAAGTTTGTCTGCTTACTTTTTGCAGGGGCCAAAATCTATGAATCAATTATTATTATTGTTATTATTATTATTATTATTATTATTATTATTATTATTATTATTACAGTAATCATTCATTCATAAGTATTCTGTCCATGGGTAGGTCTTTCACTGCAACCCAGCATTCTCCAATCTTTCCTATTTTCTGCCTTCCTCTTTGTCTCCGCATATGATCCACATATCTTAATATCGTCTATCATCTGATATCTTCTTCTGTACCGAACTCTCTCCCGTTCACCATTTCTTCCAGTGCATCCTTCAGTAGGCAGTTTCTTCTCAGCCAGTGACCCAACCAATTCCTTTTTCTCTTTCTGATTAGTTTGAGCATCTATGCCATGTTTGCAGTTTTTTTTTTTGGGGGGGGGAGGTTAAATGCAGTAGCTTCCTGTTGCTTTCTCCACTCCACTCTCTCTTTCGCATGTTAAAAGATCCCAGAGGGTCCCAGCGTGAAGGTGAGGAGAGTGGATTTGACTAATTGGGCCCTCCGGACTTCACAGAAATTCACCGCAAGGATTAAATATAAGTTCTCTCAGGGTTTTTGACCCGATCAGAGACCGGGAAATCCCAATCTCTGATGTGTGTATATTATCGAATAGCTATTACAAAAAAAGTCAGGACGTAAATAATATCTTGTAAGAGTACAGATATGACCTTTTCCGTCTCGCTCGAAGACTCTACAATACATCGTAATATCTACTGTATGTTCTCAAGACTATTCAAATTTTGTGAACGTTTATTATGTAATTTAGTGCACATTCTTTGTTGAATTAGGAGAAAACTAAGTAATTTCTATGACTACTAGGCCTGTTATTACTATTACTATCGTGTTATTATTATTATTATTATTATTATTATTATTATTATTATTATTATTATTATTATTATTAATGATTTTTGCATCTTATGGCTTGCTAAATATAGATCATACCGACAGGTTGCTGTCTTTATTTGTATTGTTCACTGACGATGAGGGTACAACGAAATGTTGCATACTTTGATAAAATATAGGGTTTTTGTACTTGCATGTAAATGTTTCGCAGAAGTACAATATTTGCATACATTTTCGGAAGCATTCCTGTAGGTAGGCCTAATATTATAATTGGAATTTAGGCTTTATTTCATCAGTCAACTCTCTGCATTTGGTAACCGTTACAAAGCATGTCATTTGAGATGTTGTCCGGTAAGGCATTATCGAGATAAGTGTGTTTTTATCCATGAATGTTATATCAGACTGTATAGTACAGTGTTCTTCTGTCTATAACGATACCTGCTTGTGTTCCATTACAATATGCGATTTTTATTTCGTAAAATATTTTTAATTTTGTATTGATAGTAAGTGCATATTATGTCTTCTGTAAGTTGTTAACGTTAGCAAATTTATGATGTATTATCTCTTCGATAGAGTGTAACGCGTTTCCTTGTCGACAACGATGAAGAACTAAAGAGTGGAGGAAAAATACAAAAGAATTCTCGCAAAACTGTACTCCAACACCAGAGCCAAAGTCTGACTAGATAAGAAGAGATGTTTCCTGAACTTTTCGCTGGTCATTTAAAAGGGATTTTCCGAAACATGAAAGACAAATACGGAGTCAATATAGACGGAAAGAAGCTAGGCTATATAATTTTGTATTTCTCAGATGACATCGTTCTCGTAGCTACGTGTGCGACAGAATTAAGACAAGTTCTAGAAGAAGTGAACCAAAACAGCATGAAAGTAGGTCTACAAATTAAACCAACAATATAAAAAATAGTCTTGAAATAGTTCAGTAGAAGACATTCAGCAACCTTACCAAAAAAGTAGTACTATGGCTCAAAATCATAAACAATTCTAAAGTTTAGAATTTATCCTACTAGTCAAGCGGTTTAAGATGAGATTAAAAGAAACGTAATGAATTTACGCGTTCTGTCGGCTCTTCCACGGCTCACGGACTTGGCGTTAACAAGATATGGTAGACATGATAATGATTTACCAAAATCTTGCAATATAAAGGACTTCGTCCATGCTGCATCAGTCTCTTATGCAGTACAAATAATAATAATAATAATAATAATAATAATAATAATAATAATAATAATAGTAATAATAATAATAATAATAATAATAATAATAATAATAGATTTAAAAAATATCTTTTTCCTCTTTTTCATACCCTTATAGGCAATGTTTTAAGTTTATACTTCCAGATTAGGATTGCATATTATATGTGTTTGGAGAGAAAAAATTGTTAGACATTGAAACGTTCAAATGTTTTATTCAGAGTCTCAAGTGAGACGTTGCAACTCGAACACTGCCGTAGCTTCTTCCTTCGTATAGTATTTAGTGGGTGTTCGTGATTAAAAGCTTCTAACTCTACTCATAAAATTTTCATATCGCGTGCCGTGAAATGTTCACTTCTTTTAATAAAATTGAATGTCTCAACCCTAATAACAGAGAGTTGAGAGCCTGTAAAGTAAGTACCCTTATACAGAAGATAGGAAATTTACGTTTGAAGCTTTTATCTCATTCAACATACGTGCATAAAAGCTCCGCTGATAAATTTAAGTACAGGAATAACAAATAAAGCCGTCAAACAACGATAAACTCGAAGTTTAGACTTCAACATGAAATTCTGTGTAGATCAGCTTGTTTATTACGTCACTAAAATACAGATGTTATTAAGATGAGATTTATTAACAAACAGGCAGAATTTTGTTTAATAGCAGAGCTTGTGTTATTTATGGTACACAAAACTTTACAGATTATCTTCTATTTAAGCCAGGTATGCTCAAAATTGTAAAAGCCCCGATTACACGAATGATGCTGCACTGCATAACACACACTGCGTACGGACTGGGCTCCGCAACTACATTGCAGCACCGCCCGTAGCATAGTTCTTACACTCTTATAAATACGCTAATAAACTGAATTTGAAAAAGGAAAGAGTATACACTGCAATATTCAGTTATTACATTATTTATTATATTTAATATAGTTATGATATAATAATATCATAGATAATAACATTTTCATATTCCACCATATAGTCTACTTTGCGGTCTATTCAACATCTGCATTCTTTTCTGCAAGTAATCGGGAATCTATTTCCAACGAATTTACTGCAATGCGCTAAAGATGCTCATCTGTTAATCGGGACCTATGTTTGGATTTAGTAACCTTCATTCTCGAAAATAATTGTTCGCACACATATGTCGAGGCGAAGGTAGCTGACATAGTGGCAACGAATAAGCTCATCTTGTAATATTTAGTTTTGTTCATTTTTTAAATAATTCTATACTTGTCAAGTCATATTCTCTGCACTTAGTTCTGAATTCTACGTTACTTAGTAAATCAATTAACTCGTCCGGGAACTGCACTCTCACAGATTGTACTAAATTTATGAAAAGATTAACAAAAATACTAATATCATTCTGCATACGTCTAAAATCACTAAAACTATGTTATGTGAATTCACATTTGAACTGTTGCAGTACAGAGACATAATTAACTATATTTTGTTCAGGCACCATACATCTCTTTACAAGTTCACCATCCGTGAAGGGTTTTAGTGCCTTAGCTAATTCCCAACATACTACATAGGCTAACTTGCTCCAAAACATAGACTCTGAATTATTCGACTCTCTTCAATGTTTGGCCTTTCATGAAGTGCTTTCAATTCTTGAAGCTGTAGTGCACGTTGCACCCCTGAAAAATTATTTTATCAAAATATCTATTTCTGCTGGAATAAAATCACCACAATAACAATAATAATAGTAATAATAATAATAATAATAATAATAGGTCTAATAATAATAATAATAATAATAATAATAATAATAATAATAATAATAATAATAATAATAATAATAACGTTGGTATATGAAAATAGGCTATATTACAGAAAATAGCTTCTCTGTCACTTCCGCATGTTCTGGGTAGCAGAGCCTATAATGTAGTTTTATGTTGCTCAGTAGTATTCTCACAGTACCTTACAATATAGTAATCACTTTCCATTTTCACCGAACGTACAACAAAAATAGTCTTCCTCCCACACTGTACGGAATGATCGTTTGCTTACAGAAGGTTTTGACTGTGTCATTGTCCCGCACTGTTCGTGCGTTTACTAAGCACTTGAACTGTCTTCTGCAGCCATCCGTCGAGCTTCGAACGGGGAACAGCACGCTCTACATTCGAAGGTTGTGATTACAGAACGTATCGGGAGTCAGAGAATGAGCATACCTGATTTAAGCTATCCGTTACCTGTCACAATTTGTCTGTCATCTTACAGATTCGCAACACCATAGAAATTTCTTAAACGTCGTTCAAAACAAGTTTACATCATGACTTAGTTTGGAGCGCTCTTGCTGATTGAATTAGCTAAGCTATTCTGATGAAAGAGACCAGGGATCGGATACTCACATATCCACAGATCTTTTTTACAAAACAATAATGAGAAAGAATTTTCTGAGTACTTCGGTTTTCTTGTCTTTTCCATTTCCTGTTATTATACACCACCTTTTTTCATAAGTCCATGAAACATTTTAGAATTCCACCACAAATAAACTAAGCAACGGATAATTGTAATTCTTATACCGATGGAACGAGAAACTCTCCAAGTTTTGTTAGGAAAAAGCCTATATCGCATAGTTGCCATGGCTTGCCGCTAGGAGGAGTAGTAGTGAATTAGTTTTGTTGGAAAAAAGCCTGTGATAATTACATTTTTCAACAAGACGGCTGTCCAACTCATTTCCACAATGACGTACGAGACTATCTCAATACAAATTTATCACAACGTTGGATAGGACGCTGTGGACAAGAAACGACGCCTTCGTGCGGTAGTCATCCAGGTCACCGGATTTAACATCTTGCGATTTTTTCTTGTGAGGATTTGTGAAAGACATTGTTTTTATATCCCTATACCCCGCTAACCTTCAGGAACTTCGCGACTGTATCACCGCGGCTATGGCACTGACCGAACGTAATATGGTGACACGCGTGTGGGATGAAATGGATTATCGGCTAGATGTCTGCCGTGTTAGAAGGGGTGAACGCATTTAGCATTTGTGTGATGTATAAAAAAACTTGAAGAATTCTGTGTAGTATCCGTTGCTTAGTTTATTTGTGGTGAATTTCTAAAATGTTTCACGGATTTATAAAAGACCCGGTATTATGTGATACCGACTTATTCCGAGTAATCTTTGTAATTTCCAAGGGCGGTTTTACAACAGGTTCTTTTCGGGTGTCCTGTTTCCTGAATTCTGTCAGTACCTATGTAATTACAATTGTTTGTATAAAAAATGCAGTTCATTTCAATTGGTTTTTTAGGTCTTATCTTACTTTCAGTAAAATGTGTAAACATTTTTCTTCTTGTTACTTAGAGCTGTCATGTCTGAATTTTGTTCTATGCGTTGACACCTTCACGGCTACGTGGAGTAACTTGTAAGGAATATTTCACAATAACAATCCTAAGGCATATATATATATATATATATATATATATATATATATATATATATATATATATATATATAGTTGTAATTTTAATTGTCTGAAAGTATATATATATATATATATATATATATATATATATATACTTTCAGACAGTTAAAATTACTACAAAATGTATTTATTTATGTTATTATTTCTTTATGTATATTGCATTATTACGATTTAATTCCCACTTAATTTAATTTTATATGACACTCCATCTTCTATGACAACCACAATAATCAAATTTCACCAGTGTTACAATACTGTTTAGCTGTGAACATTGGTGACGAGTATGTTCACCTGTTGTGTATGAGCAACATTGGGCACGTTTACAACTTACTTACAAATGACTTTTGAGGAACCCGGAGGTTCATTGCCGCCCTCACATAAGCCCGCCATCGGTCCCTATCCTGTGCAAAATTAATCCAGTCTCTATCATCATATCCTACCTCCCTCAAATCCATTTTAATGTTATCCTCCCATCTACATCTCGGCCTCCCTAAAGGTCTTTTCCCTCCGGCCTCCCAACTAACACTCTATATGCATTTCTGGATTCGCTCATACTTGCTGCATGCCCTGCCCATCTCAAACGTCTGGATTTAATGTTCCTAATTATGTCAGAATACAATGCAACATTGGGCACATTTAACACTAAAAATGTCTGACTTGGGATGGAAGGCATCTGTTTCATTCAATGTAACAAACTCAGAACAATAATATAATGCATTTGTCTTAATTGAAGTCTAATTCATCGGTTAAAATTGTTCTTCTAGCAGGTTCAGTGAATTTTTTGAGTTCGAAGAAAATATACCTACTCTTATCAAAATCTCCGTTACCTGTAAACTCACAATCGGAATCAAGTATGGCATCTTCAACAGACTGGATCACTTCCGCTGACAGAGTATTCACAGTCCATTGTTCTTCTGAGTTGTCTTTTCTGAAGGTCCACTTATGTGAATAACGTGTCTTGCGATTTTGAGGAAATCGTGATGGTTGATATTTCCTTGGATGTTGAAGTTAAAACTGAGTAGTGCAGATAATGTACTGCACTATGGAAATGCAACTTCAGAACTGACTTTAAAATAATATGATGATGACAAACCTATGGCCTTAAACCCACACTTTATTTTAGAGTGCATCACGAATATGTCCCAGACTTGGCGAAGATTCGTCAAAGCGTTACTTGGCCAATGTTCTGTCACTATAATCAAGCCTGATCTCTGTGATATTCGAATGAATAAAACATTTTTCTGAGTGGTTGCAGTTCCATGTGTTTTGTTAATGGGAGACAGCATAAAGCAATGCAATAACGATCAGCACTTTTAACAATTTCATAATCCAAGAAGATTTTGGCTCCATCAATGACAAATACGCAACGACCCATAACCTCTAAAATGATGACAGACTAGACGAGGAATCGCTATGCCTGTTGCACTCTTACAAGAAATGGTACCGTAGTTTCCCCTAACTATGGTCCACATTTGTCACATTTTTCTTTGTATATTCAGTACTATTCATCCAGATTAAGTGAAATTTTGGCTTCGGACTCTTGTAAGTTTATATTAAATAAATATTGACATAATATTATGTGTTTGAAATTATTTAATTATAAGTGTTAAAAATAATAAGCATTGGTACATAGTTGTATTCTGAGTTGCCCAACTATGGACCACTCATATATTCATGCTTGAAAGCCTGAATGGACTATAGCTGGAGCTGTAATTATTCGTAAATCATACATTCAGTTTCTAATTTAAGGGTAGAAACATAATCTAGCATAGAAATATTAAAAATAAATGAAAAGTACATGGATTCTTTTTATTAGTACACATTACATAAACACTCAATAAACAAGTCAAATCTGAAAGTCATTTTTCTGCAATAATGAATAACTACACTCGCCGGCAAAAAAACAGGGCCACCTAAAGTTTCTCAATTTTTTATGAGGTGAGAATCAGAAAATCCTTTATGAAAAATGAAGAAAACATTGCTTCCCAGAAAAAAAAAACTTATTATCATTTGCGCTATTATTTTCAACGTCAAACAATGGATATAATTAAAAGGTGTAAAAACTTAAAATTATATCAATTTTCTTCCAAATTTTCAACTGAATTTGTGGCCACCCAGATGTTGGTAATAGCGGTTATTACCTCCCGGTGACTGTATGACTGTTACCATTCGCCGATTCAACCCTTCGATCAGATTCTGGATGTCAGTCTGGTCGATTCTATTCCATTCTTTACTTAGAACATTTCGGAGTTGCTGTAAGTGGCTGTGAGGAGTTAGACGACTTATAACTCGCTTCCCTAGCATGCCCCACACATGTTCAATAGGGTTTATATCAGGACTTCTTGCTGGCCATGCCATCCTATTCAATCCAACGTCGTGAAGGAACTCATCCACGATTCTTGTAGCATGAGGGCGTGCATTGTGATGCATTAACAGGAACGTTTCACCAATAAGTGGGGCATATGGTACCATAAGTTAAATTAGACCTTCTTCGATGTATCTTGGAGCAGTCAAAGCACCTCCATTAATGAAAACAAGTTCTGTGTGAGCATCATACGAAATGCCACCCCATACCATTACTGATCCACCTTGGAAACTGACACGTGAACTGAAGGTACATGAAAAACGTTCTCCTTCTCTTCTCCACACTCTTTCACGTCCATCTGTAAACTAAATCTCGATTCTTCTGTGAAGAGCACTCGTCGCCACTCCCCCAGGTTCCAATTAGCATGATTGTTAGCAAAACGTAATCGTTCAACATGATGTTGCTGGAGCAATTCTGGGCCTTTAGCTGGTCTTCTGGAATCAGCCCACATTCATCCAGACGTCCTCTTACAGTTCTTTCACTCACGTTAACTTGTCTTATTTTCTGGAAGGCTCTTCTGGTCTCAATAGCTGTGGCATGGCGATTTCTTAATGTGTTTAGGACAATAAAATGGTCGTCACGAGCCGAAGTTATTCGTTTTCTCCCTGAACCGGGTCTCCTGGAATAACCTCCTATCTCTCTAAAGCGATGGTACACTCGTTGTACGGTCGATCGAGGAATCCCAAGAACTTCAGCCACATAACGCTGACTATTCCCACCTTCTATCAACACAACCACTTTTGCTGAATCGGTAGGACTTTGTGACATTTGTATACAATGAAGTACTCCAATACTGCCTCAAAAGAGCTTACCAGTGTGTAGACATCTTCAGCTTAGCTCGAAATGAGTCCGAGAAGTTTACACACAATATTACAAGAAGAACGAATCTTCTTTTCAGATCATTGTTGGCTGTTACGTATTCAGTATTACTGTGTTACGTATCACAAAATAAATGAATAACTAAATGAACCTCAGCACACCTACAGTTATTTAAAAAATCCTACAATTTTAAAAAAATTTAAAGAAAATGTAGTTGGCCCGGTGTTTTTTGCAAGTGAGTGTATATCAAAGAACAAAAGTACGGTATCAAAATAAACTAACACATTCTTAGCAAAATATTATGCAAATAAATTCACTGATAATGTTTATTTATCGTACTGAGAACTACATTCATTAGGCTTATTTCGATCCTTTGAATCTCCATTTCTCTTATAATTCAGAAATTTATTCATAATCTGTATCCAATTCAATTTCATCGCTCTCGTAGTCACTCACAGGGACGGTTGTTTTCCTTCTACCCTGAAGTTTTCGTTTTACCGGATCATCATTCGTGCTAGTACCATTGATGCTGGAACAGCCTGTTTCTTTGTTTACTTGACTAAAATGTTAAATGATATTTTAGAATATACTGAGATACCGTATTTGCAGAAGTAAATAGTCACATTGATCACATTTTATTGAAACAAATATTTCAAAATGAAATACAACTATGGTCCACGAAAAATTGTGGTACATAGTTGAGGACTGACTTCTAGGCTTGAGGTTAAACATTTTTCACGCAGAGTCCTTAACCTCTGCCAGTGTAATTATTACGTGAAAGTAAACACTATATAGCCAGGTTTAATTGTACAAAGAATCATATATCTATAACATACCAGTTCTATACAGGAGAGCTTAATAAAACCGACAATCACAAAATGAATGATTTCGTGTCTTCACACATTCAATAGAACGATGCACACTGACCTTGTTAAGCATCCATATCATTGTCAAGTGTAATAGTAGATAGAAGCATCTATGGGGAACATAATTCCATCACAGTGGCTCCTTAAATGCCAAACACCGAACTCTTGGGGGACTAAGTAATACATAATGCGTTTTGGACCTTAGTTGGGTGCCTGGGCCATAGTTATGGGAAATTACGGTAGTTACATTTTCTCTAACTTCATTGCCTATAATATGAACTCTGCGTTCACCTTTCTGTGCTATCACTTTTGGTTCCTTGTGCAAATCCAACCGACACTTTTTTAAATCTATATTGAACGCAGTCTTTCTAGTTTTTCAAAAATGGAATCATTGTTTATAGCTTAAATATTTTCGGAATGGCCATGAACAAAACCATCTTCAGTAGGTATCTGGACTCTTGTCGGATTTGGAGTTATGTATTTTCTAATAAAAATCACAGGCTTATGAAGCTTCCGCAAGGGCTTTTTGGCTCAATTGATCTCTTTCCTTCTCGGATATAGGAACCATTGACTGCTAAGAAGCATTCGTGTTAAAAAAATAAACGACGTTTTGTGTGTACTCAATAATTATGATCTTGTAGAACGAAGGGAATTAATAACAAAATATTAAACATATAATAAAATTATATGAAAGGAAATAACTCAACACTCAACAGAGCCTCTTGAACAATTGACACAATGATGAAACTTACAGGAGGTCACGTCAACTCGATGAAGAAGTAGGTATTGATATATTTAGAATTTAATTACAATATAGCTATGAAGAAATAATCATTATGCCATATGGACCAAAATCGATCAGACATTTGCAGATAAGTGACTATTGGAGAAGCAGAACGATGCTCCTCTACTCGAAGAGTGATGGTGAGGGAGGGTTTTCCACTCGGGTGGGTGTTCTGGCTGGTGATGAGCCGACATCGTTTGTTCTCGATGCCGGCGAAGAATCCGAACTGTCGAGTTCAACACCTGTCTCCGCATTTTGGTCTTCTTCAATGTAACCATTTTTTCTTGGCTACTGAAATAGTGTATCAAGTTAAATATTCGAGAATTCCAGGTCATCATATTCACTAGGCGAAGTAAATTATTTCATAACAATTACATTCTTCTTCTTTGACTTTTTAGCCCTTGAAGTTTGACCTTAGCCTCTCTAATGACATCCGTCCACTGTAATCGGTCTTGAGCCTTCCTTCTCCATCTCTTTATTCCTGCTTTTTTATGAGGTCATCCTGAACCAGTGTTGTCAACACAGAATTCCATTTACTGCTGCAAAAGCTTAAAAAATCCGCTAAACTGTAGTCAAAAAAACTCCAGATTTTTCTTAACACATCACTTTCAAATTTGAAATACAAACTATACAGTTTTAGGAACTGAAGAATTTTATATATATTTATATTAAATTATGGAACGTGTGTATCACTTTGTAGGCTCTATGTTCTATGCAAAATCGTTTTCATATTCGTACAGAGTTTTACGCGGCATATTTCTTCAAAATTAAGTGAAATAGATCAAGAATATTATATTGGAACTTCGGAAATAATCACATTCACAGTCGCACCAGTCGGTTCGAAATCTGATTTTACACTGAGCAGGAGACGTGCCTGCCAACAATGAGTCTGTGTTACATGAACTATAATGCGGAATGATAAATTAAATAATATATCTTAAATAAAAATAATAATTCGGTTCATTATCTATTCTTTATTATTAAATACATCGATTCATTTACAGAAACAATGCATACATTAGATTGAGAGTTTAACGAATACGGCATACCTTATTTGTACAACAACAATGGATGAGGCAGGAAATGGACGTGGTTGCACCAAATCGAGTTAACATAAAACGCCCGAGAAAATTTCGAATAAATCGTAAATATATATTTTATACTCGCACAATGAAAAAGTATGATAATACCATACTAAGCTCTGGTTAATGATTAACTAACATTGTTGTCCGCAAGTATCATACATATAAAAACAATTATAACATCTTTACAGAAAAAATTAAAAATATTTCCCTCTGCCGGAATCATAAAAAAAAACGCTAAATAAATAACTAGCCGCTGAAGGCAGAAATTTGTAGCTGACATAGTCCTGAAAACACCAGATTTAGCTACAAAACCGCTGACTTGGCAACACTGTCCTGAACGTTATCCAACCATTTCAGCTTTGGTCTTCCAATATTTCTCTTGCCGTCTAGTTTTGCATCTCATTACAAATCCGTAATTACGGATCATAAATCGAGTGAAAGACCAGTGAAATACCGGTACCTGCGAGTCAGGCTAGACAGAAGACTAAACTTCTCCTACCACATCTATACTAATAATAAAATTATTGTAACCAAACATTTTCTGGTAATTTTCGCTTTTGCAAAAATAATTGGTGTTAACATGTGAAGGTCCACTGCAAGAATGATAGATGTCATTTGGAATACATTTTGCAGGAGAAGCGATTGAAAGTTTGAAATGCTTAGCGCTCAAAGGTTAATTGTGATTTTCCGATCATTACTGGACAATGACTATCAGCGTTAATGCCATGTAACTCTCTATGTACATTCTACGTGTCTTAAGCTATGCATTGACAGTCTTGATTCATTTTCGACAAGAAAGTGACATCCATCATTCTTGCAGTGGACTCTTCATGTTTAATCAACTATCCTAAGACCAAAAATCGCACGTTTGAAATTTTTGTTTGTATGTCTGTCTGTATGTTTGTTACCTTCTCACGCGATAATGACTGAACCGATTTATATGAAAATTGGTATATAAATTAAGTTGGGTCCCATTTAGAATGGCATTCAAAATACTTTATTTAAAAGGGAGGTTGTAAGGGGGACTGAAGTAAATAAATCGAAATATCTTGCTTATTATTGATTTTTAGGACAATATTACATAACAAAAGTTGCTTTAAAACATTTCCGGCAAGTTTTATTCTATGCAAATGTTGGTAGGACTGATATTTAACTAGATATATGAGTTTTAAAATAACAATGCGTTTTATGTCAGTGCCGCCTGAAACTAATATAATGAAATGAAAACAAATGTCTCTGCGTTTATTTAAGGCGGCCTTGCACAACAAACGAAAGATATTCATTTAACACTATTTACAAATATGAATAAAATATTGTATTCTATGATGGGAATGTACTTAACTCTTTCATCTCCAGTAACGTGTGAAATATTTCAGATATACACAAACCGACAATTACAAGTTAAATTACTTCAAAGGAGATATCTGATATACGTAATGTATTTTTTGTAAATGAAATAATTTTCAAGATATTAGAGTCAACTTTCTTTTTTTTTTTTTAATGGAAATTAACTATTTTTGTATTGGATTGTATCACATTTAATATCATGTCCCCATCTATAAAAAAAAAACAGGTATACTGCTTAGCTTCCTCGGGCCAAGCGCTTCGCACTACCGTCATTAAGCCGACGAACATTACTGCCTGGGACCGGTCTGCATAGGAACACTATATTTATGTTCGTAGCGTTTTTGTACATCATCATAACACTGCGTTATTAGGAGGTTGTTTATCGTTTGTTATTTTTCAGTTGTTTGTTATTTTGGAGTGTTTTACTTCTAAATACGCCTTAAATTTGCTGATTTGAAAAAATGTTGTGCTATTTGTGGACTTTCTTTTTAGTAGGTTATTTTACGTCGCTTTATCAACAACTTAGGTTATTTAGCGTGTGAATGAGATGAAGGTGATAATGCCAGTGAAATGAGTCCGGGGTAAAGCACCAAAGTTACTCAACATTTGCTCATATTGGTTTGAGGGAAAACACGGAAAAAACCTCAATCAGGTAACTTGCCCCGACCTGGAATCGAACCCGGGTCACCTGGTTTCGCGGCCAGACGTGCTAGCCGTTACTCCACAGGTGTGGTCTTTGTGGACTAAAGAAGATCTGGTGACAAGTAGAAAAAAGCGAACACTTCCGACATACACTTCTTGTTTAGTTTAATAGAGGAGCAAGGACAACGGAGGAGGCTCGAAACATTTGTGTTGTGTACGGAGAAAATGCCATTGGAGAAAGTCTGCAAGAAAATGGTTCTGTTGTTTCAACACACAACACTCCGTACAAAAGTTAATATCCATGCACAGAAGATGATATGCATTTGGTGGGATAAAGAAGGCGACGTGTAGGCCTACTACGAATCGCTTCCCAGGAATGCAACCGTAATTGCTAACATTTATTGCCAACACTCAGACGTCTTGCGGCTGCAATTGAAGAAAAACTGCAGGGAAGACTGCATCAAGTGCTGCTGCAACACGATAATGCACGCCCACACTCCGGTAACATGACGAAAGCAGCTATCCAGGTGCTTTGTTGGGAGGTGATTCCACATCCCCTATATTTTCCCGATCTGTAGCCCTCAGATTTCCACCTATCCAGCAATCTGCAAGGGAACTCCTTTGGTAACGAAGATGCCTTACACTCTTGGTTTGACAACTTCTTTAACTCTAATCCATCAAATTTCTTCAGACGCGGAATCGAAAAATTACCCCAGTGTTGGCAGAGAGTCATAGATAATGTACAAGGATATATTACTGATTAATTTCGACCTTCTATTTACCTCAAATAAAAACTTTTGTCAGCCAAAAACCGCTACGAACTTCTGCATCAACCTAATATAACAAATGTTACACTAGTAAAACATCTTAATCTCTAATCTTGGGAATTATAATCCGGCGCTTGATAAACATAAGCTGCGTTAAAGAACCTTGTATGTATTATCATGGAACGACAATGTCCCTAAGTCACACAGTCACCCAGCTCGGCTCGGAGCGGCGGTTCAGTAAATATTACAGTGTACATAATGACACTTGTGTTGGAGCCTTCCAAAATGTTAATACCAATATCCGCATTTGATCCTTTCGAACTGTGTTTGAGTTATTAATTTTTCGGTTCATATATAAAAAGACCTTTATCTACTGACATAATTTAGTCGATGTCTACCTAAAAGTCTTCTTTCTTAAAGAGATTCTTATTTCTTTCTTTCGGGTCTCCGATAACTGCTTACCATGCTGACCTTTGGATCAGTGGTTTGCTAGTTCAATTCTGACTGAGGGCGAAGGATATTAAAGGGCAATAAAATCATTAGCATGGCTTTCCTCGAGAGGAAAGTAAAGCTGTGGGTCCCGTGTCTCAGATTTACGTCACGTAAAAGAACCATGCCCCGATAATCGGCTACAGGCAAAATTAGTCAACTATTTCTAGTCCACGTTGAGTTTTGACTTTGAATAATCTTTGCAATTGAAAACATCGTTAAATGAAATATTATTATTACTATTATTATCATTATTATTACTACTATTAATGTACTACTACTACTACTACTACTACTACTACTACTACTACTACTACTACTACTACTACTACTACTACTACCACCGTGACAGTTCATCTGAATCATCTTGATTTAAGTCATATTGGACTCCTAATATTGTTTATGCGGTTATTGGTGGTTTAATTTACTCTCTTTTTATGTTGATGTGTCTGGAATATTGCCAGATATTGTTCTCAAAACGATACATTAAAGTACGTATGTTTAGTTTATTTTTATCTAATTTAATTAGGGTTCATGTTCCACAAACATAAGGACATAAATAATTCTTAAAATAATTCTGTATATTTTTGTAAAAGAGAATAAGGCCTAAATGAAATGTAAACTCACAACAGACTACAATCATAGCTGTACAGGTACGGCTATTACAGAGTTGACACCCCTGAACAGCACGCTGAAGCCTCTTCTCATCACTTGAGCGTGAAATATTCGTTTCCCAATAACTGCTCCGAAATTACCTTGGAAGTATTGTCGCTGGGACTAATTATAGCTTCGCCGCATTCACCTTTCCCTTAGGCTGGCCAGATATAGACTCGCTCACTGGTATCATAGCTCTCTTTGTGACAGGAACACGCCAACTATACAGGAAGAAGAGCGAGCGTGATTTCTGCCCCACAGGTCAGATATTTGTTGCGTCATTACCGCATGTTGCAAAAAAGAATTCAATCATTTTGAAAGTAAATCACATGTTCACTACCTCATTTCTAAACGTCTTTTTTCACTGTAATAATTGAGATTTATTAATGTACCGGGTTCATTATGCGGCCGCATTGTCTCTCATTTCGTTTATTAAACTGCATAATGTAGGAATGAAAAAAATTTCCTTACATGTTTTGGTGGTATTTATTAAATATTCAGTTATGCTACGTTAAGATATAAAACACGTAGTCTTAATGAATAAATACTGAAATAAATTAATCTGTTAATGTGAGACAATAACTTCAGTTACAAAGAATAAGATGTCAAGGTAAGAAACGATTAGTAGGGGAAGGTTGCTATCAATGGGTCATTTAAAAGAAATCTTATATAATATCGTCGGATAAAATAATATTTATTTCCTTTTTCAAGTAACTTTAAATATTGTCTTCTGTATTTCACTAAGCTACAAATAGAAGCTATAAGTATTCGATGTTAATGAAATATTTGGAAAATAAAGATAAGCATCATCGGCCCAATGAAGGAGACTCTTTTCCTTCTTTGGGCCAGGTAGTTTCCCATGAATGGGCTGCAGAATAATATTGTTAAATAGCAACCCACATCTAAATAAATGCCAATACACAATATCTTTGGCATTAATAGGAGTAGTGTGTTGGCATATGGAACCACAGAACATGTATTCGATCCCAAGCAAGATCACTAGGGCACTTTAAAAATCTTCAGATATTTCATTAACACAAGAAAACGAAATACATCATTGTTAGTTTGTAATCAGGCTAAGACCTTCAGCATTTCTATGTCAAATGATTTACGATCTTACAGAAATAAAAAGAAAACACTTTAGGCCCTATTTGTTCTATAGTGCGATTAAACAAAACTAAAACATTTCAAAATAACCATAGTTTAAAGGCTAATCAAACAAAACAACAATTTATATATACTGAAAACAAAACATATCAAAACAATTGAATAGCATTATTTAACTCTAAACTCTAAACTTTGTCCTTCTTCTCTCGTTGGCTGACCAAATAAAAAACTGAAAAAGTTGAAAAAGAACGTGCAACGAAAACCATGAATTCAGTTTTGTTTATAGCAGCTAAGAAGAGACAAAACAAAACTTTTATAAAATATTGTCACACTTTAGTCACAGTTTTCGCAATAGAACACTTTTGCTCCTTTTGTAACACCAGCACAGTTCTCATGAACCCACTCGTTACATGCCAGAGAGTGAATCATATCTTCTTTTATGTCATTGCAACAGATGCCACAATACCATGACTCCTTGTTAGAATTACATCTCGTTGAACCATTTGAAGAAAACGAGAGTTTGGTTTGAGCTGACTTCTCCAGTGCAGAATTTTCAAGACGTCTCCTTTTAGTTGTTTGCTTTTTTACCTCTTTCAGTCTCTGCTTGTACGGACTACTCATGATCAGTATCAGTTTCTCAGCTTTATTTGCACTTCTTTCGAGAGAAATTTTGTTTGATATAAGAGAGATTTCACCCAAGGAAACTTGCAATTTTGGTACCAATGTTGCTGCATCAGCTGGAAGAGATTCTACACTGTCTTAATTTCCAGATGCTATTGCTCCCTTTTTCTGGAATCTTGGTATTAGGCCTATTTGGTTCTCGAAATTCTTCATTGACAAGCTCAATTGTACAAGCTTCCATAACGGGAACATCATTTATTTCAAACTGCATCGCTGCCACAAGATGCCAATTTTGGAACACATCCCTATTGACTCGTCAAACTCCTATTTTTGCAAATATATTCACTGCAGTCCCTATTGTTGACGCCAGTCCATACGCTTTACCAGACAGTCATGGAATATGAAAATGAGTAACAACTTCAGGTTTGCTTATTCAAATGCTTAAAACACGACACGTCCGGTGACTGCAACCTATGAGTAGTGTGTCCTGGAAGTGCCAGCATGATGACTCAGTTCTCTCGAGCAATATCTAGAGCATCGAGATTTCTGGTGTGAGTTGAATGTCCATCGAGAAGAAGCAAGACTTCTCTTTCCTTTGAAGGAAGGACAGTGTCGATGAAATGCCTTAACCACCTCACAAATACATCTTTGTTAATATATCCACTTTCAGGATTATAAGCAAAAATTGTTCCAGGTGGAGCTCCATTTTCTAACCTTTCCCCAGAACGCGAACGTTTGTAGATGATCAGTGGTGGAACATACTGACACGCAGTACTTGTGCAGCAAATTGGAGTAGTAGTGGAACCTCTTTCTCCACTGCACTTTTACCTTTGAAGGCGAGCACCTTTCTAGGTTTCTTTTACACAGTTGATAAACCAATCTCAACAACGTTGAATACTCGCGTTGAATCGAGTTGGTTTACATCAACAATTTTCTGCAAGGTGTCAAAAAAGTGTCTTACGTTTTTTTTTTATCAAACCCCTTAGCTCGAGCAAAAGAGGTCGACTCTGTTTGACGTAAGTTAAGTTGAGGATGTCTCCTCTTAAATGCATAATACCATTTCTTTCCGGCCATTCTTTTTGTTTACTGAATCTATGAAGGATTTCGTTCCTTTCTGCTATATCATATGCTAGCAAGCGCAGTTCTCTGGGTGTAATACCAAGATAAATTCCTCAGAGAACATGAGCAACAAGTTCATTTTCCACTTCTGCGGGAAGGTCAGCTATGCTATCTATAATTTTTTTATGTTCAACAGCAAAATAATTCTTGCCCGCTAAATGTCTTTGTAATGCTACCCTGGGCACACTATATGTTCTGGCGGCCTCATTGACGCCCATGTCACCATTTCGTACTGCAGCTAAAGCACGACTCATATCATCTTCCTGCCACTGACCATATTTTAATTTTTGACAGCATCTAGAAAAGAAAATATATATATTTATAATATAGGAATGTATAACTAATCATTCGTTTACATTATACACGTATCAAATCAGCTAGCACGGCTCTTTGTTAACTAATTTTAAACAGTAATTACGAAAGTGCGCGCGGGTACGGTTTCTATCATTGGGCCACTAGCCCATTCATAGCAACTCGGAGTGGCTCATTGAAGGCAACTAGCACTGCATCGTTTACCATGATCCTGTCTCCGTTCATAGTAACTAAATTTATAATGTGAATATGACTAAATAACGAGAATTCACCGTACTTTCAGACACTGTCTGTAGAAATTTATAAAGTATTAATATTTGACAGAAATGCTTCCTTCATTACATTAGTAAATTAGAAGAATAACGTGAAAATCTTACCTTCTTTCACTGCTGCTTTGGGTCTGCGTCGAGCAACTCGCAACTAATATGGCAACATTTTGGCAACCCGAAGTACACTAAACAGCAACCAGAGTGTGCCTATTGTCAATACATATGGAGATATCGAGCCGGCCCATCGTAGGAACCGGCCCATTGATAGCAACCTTACCCTATATACACGGTGATTCACGAGGATTTACTATCCCTTACGGAGTTTATTTCCGAAACAGTCTGAGCAAAAAATGTCATATAAACATTTGTTCTAATCTCAATATTTTCAGAATTACACTGATTTGAATTTGTTTGTAAAATATCATTATTCTAGAGTTTAAGGGTAAAAAAATATTACAGATAAAGAATTAACTATTCAGGAGTATCGTTTCTTTAATTACCTAATATTCTGTAGCTAGAAATGTGTTTTGAATTCCACAGTTGCTTCGTACAGATTTTTTTTTCGATTTTTAACTACAAAATTACACTTTCTCACGCATTGATCACAACAACTGTTGGAAATCACACCATTCTTGTAAATTCTTTAAGACTGTACATTAGGATGCATAATTGAACTGTAAAGAATCAAATGCCTAAAGTCGTGTGATTTGTAACAATTTTTTTTTATAAGTTCGTAAGAATGATATAATTTTTAGTTAGAAATGAAAAAACAAAATCTATACAAAGCGATTAACAACATATTTTTAGCTTCAGAACACTAGTCAATTAAAGATATGACACTTCTGAATAGTTCATTCTCTATTTGTAATATTTTTACCATTAAAACTAAAGAAAAAAGATATTTCATTAACAACTTCAAATTAGTGTAACTCTGAAAATATTGAGATTAGGACAAATGTTTATACTGTATGATACTTTTTGCTCAGAATATCTTCGGAAATAAGCTCCGTTAGGGACGGTAAATCCTCATGAATCACCCTGTATAATAATCAGATAAAATTTATTCGATGTGAAGGAAAAATAAAGGGCAATAAAGAAAAGAGGGCGCAGAAGAAATAAATCGAAGACGGAGAGTATTTTATGTAAAAAGAGGAGGAGGAGAACCGAGAATGCGAGTATAAAAGAAAGCAATAAAAACTAAAATGGAGGCGAAAAGGAGAACAAAAGAAATGCAATAAAACAAATTCATGATTGAAAATATATCCATATGTTATATTTCTTCGCGTGACACTCTTGTAAATGCAAAGTATACTTATCAGCCATGAAATATAAAAATGGGTTTGATTAAATTATAAGATATCTACCCATTAACGTATTACATATCAGATTAAAATCCAAGAAAGGGTTTGTCCAATCATCCATTCTCTCATTCTGAGGTCCTAAGTTCAAAACTTCTCATTGCCTGCCGAGATTCTCTACTTCTTCTAAACCGTACCTCAAGCCTCAACCATTAAGTTTCATGTTGCGACAGGCAACAGAGACTTTATCTTTGTATCCTAGTGCGGCTAGTGAATCAAAGGTGTATAATTACTATATTCCATCTTGCTAGATCTCCCAGGAGGCTAGTGTTGTGTTAATATTTCAGCGTAATTAGTATATATAGGCCTATATGTATGTATGTTTGAATTTTTTTATCTGAAGAAATTTTATTATAGATTCTATACATGAATTCTGAGAGTAGGAATAGTTAATTTCTCTAACACAAACATGGATTACCACACTTTCTTAAGTAAGAAAAAAATAGAGTCCTTTTTACTATATCGCCATTTTCTGTTACTTATAAAAGGAAAGATGTCTTATTTTATTGAAAATGATAATGTGTATCATTCTCGAATTGACTACCTAGTATATGTTAGTATGAAACAATCTGTTTAATAAATTTATTAAAAAATCGTCGTAAGCGTAATTCGTATATATAGGCCTATATGTATGTATGTATGTATGTATGTTTGAATTTTTTTATCTGAAGGAATTGTATTATAGACTCTATACATGAATTCTAAGAGTAGAAATAGTTAATTTCTTTAACACAAACATGCTTGGAGTCATGAATCACCACTCTTTCTTAAGTAAGAAAAAAATAAAAGAGTCTTTTTTACTATATCGCCATTTTCTGTTATTTTTACAAGGAAAGCTGTCTTTTTTATTGAAAATGATGTGTACCATTCTCGAATTGACTACATAGTATATGTTAGTATGAGACAATCTGTTTAATAAATTAAAAAAAAAAATCATCGTAAGCGCGTGCACAAACACCATACACAGCACCTGAAGAGGCGCCTTCAAATACACATATATTGGACACTGCATAAATATATGGTATAATATGCTTGGCTTTAATGGGTTAATATGATGCGCGCAAGAGCTGCTCGTTTTCGCGGAAATCTCCAAATCGATTTTGTGTAACATCATAGTAGTTTCTCTTTGTACTTCATATGATGAGGAAAGTGGAAGGCTGATGAAATAAGATTGAAGAATAAACCAAAGTACTCGGAGAAAACCTGCTCTGCCTCTTCACCCACCACAAATTTCATAAGAATCTTGAGTTAATTTTGCTTCGACTGCATGTCTGTGGATTTAGAATGTTTGAAAACGCGATTTAGTCGTGACAAGCTTAAATCCAGTGCCGTTTCAAAGCAGCGTAATTTTTTTAAGTCTTTCATTCGTCAATATCAGACGCTCTAATTATCGCTCTGCCTTATATTTAACTGTGGCCACACTTTAGCTTCTAACTGTGGTTTGAAAATGGCGACTCATGCACACCCAGTCTTCCTTTTAATTCGCTAAGCACTGTAAACATGCAGTAATAATTGAAAGTGCTCCGGAATGAATCATTTGCATGCCGTGAATATCTCACCTTCCTGTCAACGCACTACAATTATTTCTCCTTTTTTATTATACGAAATGAAAACTTTCCACAACAAATGCGAATGTAAACTAAAAGAAAAAAATCGGTGTCATGAAGATGTACATAGATGTACGAGTAATTATTGTTTTTTTTCTTGCAAATTCTCACAACATAACTATATTGTAACTGTTTATAATATACTTGGTACTTTGCCATATACAAAAGTCGGCATTTAAAATTAATATATGATCTAAATATAAATATGTATTAGTCCATGGTAATGACATGCTATGTCACTTATAAATTTTCTGATCTCAGAGTAGGTTCCATCCCAAATCATGGTAGGTACAGTAGAGAATGGTTAATTCAATATTGGATAATGCGGATTATTGGGTAATTCTAATAAATGCTTTTTCTCTTGAAATTCCTATTTTAAACCAATGTTAAAATTAAAATTTACTTATAATTCGAAGGCTACATTTGGATAATTCGAAGATAGTACTCCATTCATTGGTTTTAACGAAAATTGTGTCCTATCTGGAATTCTAGAGAAAATCCAAAACACTTTCTCGGAAATCTCGATTTAAAATTCTGTTCTTAAACTTCATAAAGTTTGACAGGTAACTCTACTGTAAGCAGATTTCGTACAATCATCCAGTGACTGACCGCAGCTAAGAGCAACGGGCGGGATGTCCAATGCTAATGTTTACAGGTGTATGTGTTTTTCTCTTTCTTATCCACCAGTAACTTGAAAGAGAACGCATTTATGGAAAGCTTCATTATTGTACGTACAAGAGCTAGTGTATTACTGGCTCTTCTGCATAAGCGTGGAACATACACGACTTTAAACTTAGCGATGAAAATTCACAGCTGGGGGATCATCGTGCTAATTGCACGTTACCCCTATACAGGCTGAATGATCTTTCACCTATACTGAGGCATGTGGACATGAGACCAGGCCTTCAGGCTTCATGGGTTATTGCGCCACGAAAAAAAAGTTTTGTATGCATAAAACATGTCGGCAATTCAGTTAAAAATACAATGCACTTTCATTACCTATTACCGTATATATATGCATAAGTCTTATCTTGTTATGAATTCTATAAACAAAAATAATTTATGGTTAACTAGAGTTGAAGAGTCCACTGCAAGAATGATGGATGTCATTTGGAATACATTTTTGCAGGAGAAGCGATTGAAAGTTTGAAATGCTTAGCGCTCAAATCTTAACTGTGATTTTCCGATCATTACTGGACAATGACTATCAGTGTTAATGCCATGTAACCCTCTATGTACATTCTATGTGTCTTAAGCTATGTATTGACAGTCTTGATTCATTTTCGACAAGAAAGTGACATCCATCATTCTTGCAGTGGACTCTTCAATTATGAGTATTTCGAAATGAAGAGTTCACTGCAAGAATGATGGATATCATTTGGATTACATTTTTCAGGAGAAGCAATTGAAAGTTTGAAATGCTTAGTGCTCAAAACTGAACTCTGATTTTCCGTTCATTACTGGACAATGACTATCAGTGTTAATGCCATATAACTCTCTATGTACATTCTATATGTCTTAAGCTATGTATTGACAGTCTTGGTTCATTTTCGACAAGAAAGTGACATCTATCATTTTTGCAGTGTACTCTTCAAATGTTTCACACTTCACTTAGGGTTCGAATTAAAAATAAAGTCCACTGCACCGGTATTTATTATTTCTTCTCTCTTGAGCCCCAGCATTTCTATTTTAGTGTAATTTCTTTGTTATATTTCCACTAGGATTAAGTCGGTTTTTCAATTAATTTGTGCAGATACTTTAATTCTTGTTTATTTTTATCGAGAAAATTTTCAATTGAAGATATAAATGTATAATTTTGGAGAAAAGTAAAGTATCTTTCTGCTGTGCTATGCTTCCGTTAATTGCTTGTGTGGTGTTAATTTTGCAAAGCAATTCGTATAAATAGAAATTTTAAGCTACAATTTTTGTTTCAGGAATTTTCAGTGTAACTTATGATTTTGTAACTAATAGTGAAGATGATATCAATTTTTATTTTTAAAGGAATAACAAAATAAAGGA
Organism: Periplaneta americana; assembly: GCF_040183065.1. Classification (NCBI taxonomy): domain Eukaryota; kingdom Metazoa; phylum Arthropoda; class Insecta; order Blattodea; family Blattidae; genus Periplaneta; species Periplaneta americana. The sequence goes on along the minus strand of NC_091122.1, from coordinate 102,326,701 downwards.
AATCAACAATACTATATTTAAAAAATAAGAACCTAGTCTCTTTTTTTAATAAATTGATTGTGGTTTATGTGATTTATTCGCGATTGAATTGACTTTTAAATATAAAATATGTTCATATTTCATCCAATAATTTTGGAGAAGGATTAAGAGACACTAATTTTCCGGTATCAAGAATGCTGAAATTGTATTTTCATTAAATTTTCACAATCAGTGTCACACAACATCATAATAGTGATTATTATTTACTTCGTATATTTGAAATCAAAGATCAATTATTACCTGTAACGAAATTCCATTAACATCGCTCTACAGCAAATAAAATTTCGAAATTCATTTCACGCAGTTCGAACGTTCCACATTTGCATGCCGTATATTTAGGGGTCCTTACGCCCTCGGGAAAAACAAAAATGTTCGTTCTTTACTCCAAATGAAAGATACACAGGATTTATTTTAATTTTGACATCTTGCACTTTCCTAAAATAATGACATTTTTGTATCACCATCATCATCATAATCGTCGTCATCATCATCATCATCATCATCATCATCATCATCATCATCATCATCACCCAAACAAGTACAGTATACGGTCCAAGGCCTGTTACGGTCTCAGTGAGCAATTCTCGATACATCTTTTTTTTTTGGTGCCCCACCAATTAAACCCTTCTGGACTAGCAACCCTTAGGCGTTCATTTTATATTGCTTTCAAGTCTCATACGGAGCCTCGGATGGTGTGAAATTTTTGCACAACTGAAATCATAAACGTAAATGATTACATAAATAAGGACGCCAAAATTACAGTGGATAAGTAATTTTTCATAAAAATCAATTGAATGTTTATACTCTATACTAAAACACCGTTCAATTTCACCCAAGTTTTTGTATAAGTTTCCAGAAATTTGCCGCCTCTAAACCTTGTCTCTCTGACCAAGTACCCAATTTTCCATCCCCCCTAAATATGGCCCTAGCTACTACAGAAGATAGCAGATATACGTCGATGTAGAACAGTTGATATTAGGAATATAAAATTTATATAAAATATCTGTGAAAGAGAGTAAAAATATACGGGAAATGTAATAATGAAATATCTAGGAGTATGAGTAGACATAAAATGTGACACTGAAAGGAAGTATGCCAATTATAGTCTATGTAAAATTATTTATAGCACACAAATTGGACAACTTATTTAAACATATCTGGAATGTCATGTACAGCTGTCAAAAGAAAAAGTGGCAGCTCTCTAGATACTAAGTTCCCTTCGGGTATCTCCGCTACAATTCGGAGACAGGCGATGTTACATGTTGTTGGACCACGATGCCTGTTATATACAGTTATAATTAAAATATTCTATGTTTTACACTCATAGCGTAATGGTAGCGTTCCGGGCTGGTATTCGTTAGGTCGTGCGTTCGAACAGCACCGAGTGCTTTGTTTTTTTTTTTAAGATAGAGAAAAATTATAACTGCTGCTATCTCTTTTATGATTATTTTAGTAGGCCTTAATAACATCAGGTTCATGAATGCATTATGCCACGACTTTATCATTATTTATTATGACATTACGGCTGCAAATGGAAAGAAAGAAAGAAATTATACTCAACAAAAATATCTTTCGTGGCGTAAACAAAACAACTGGCGTCTGCCTTAGAAAATTCAAACAATTAAAAATTAAAGAAACCAAACCAAAAGCCACGATTCAATATTTAGTCCATCTTCCTCCAATCTCGATCACATTTTGCAGTCGAGTGGACATGTTCTGCACGACCTTCCACAAATCATCAGGACGTCTTTGAGGGAGATTGGGCCAATTTTTTCGAATATTATTATGCTTCTTTACTTGTTCCCCTATGGCTCAGTTCGAAGAACATCGGAATTCACATATGAACGTCTCAAGCTCAAATCCTCGTCGTTCCTTTTCATTTTGTGTTACAGGATAATGTAATAATATAAGAAGAAAAAAGTACCGGTAACACTAGTATTATGCAACTGTATTTTTTCAAATCTAACACTAAATTTATATTAGTTATATCACTAAAGAACATAACAGAATATAAATGATATCTTGAATATTATTTATATCGCTAAAGAACGATAACATAATATAAATGGTAACTTCAATATTATTTATATCGCTAAAGAACGATAACATAATATAAATGATAACTTGAATATTATTTATTTCGCAAAAGAACGATAACATAATATAAATGGTAACTTCAATATTATTTATTTCTCTAAAGAACGATAACATAATATAAATAATAACTTGAATATTATTTATATCGTTAAAGAACGATAATATAATATAAATAATAACTTTAATATTATTTATATCGCTAAAGAACGGTAACATAATATGAATTATAATTTGAATATTATTTATATATTTAAAGAACGATAACATAATATAAATGGTAACTTCAGTATTATTTATATCGCTAAATAACGACAATAGAATATAAATGATAAACTGAACATTATTTATAACGCTAAAGAACTATAACTGAATATAAATGATAACTTGAATATTATTTATATTCTTAAAGAACGATAACCCGTGTATTGTGGGTCCCCATCACCACAGCATGGCGCGTCCTCAGGTTGCGGATAGAGGAGACGGCCTCCAAATATGGAGGGTAGCTGCGAATATATTCAATAAGCAGTCGTGGACAGCCGATAAAGGGTGGTCCTCCAGCTTAGGGGTTGGGCACAGGGCTAGCAACCCTAAAAAACAGCTTGTTACGAATCCATACAATAAGTCTCGGAATGGGACTGATTCTCTACCAAGACCACAACAAAGGAATAAGGTTATGAGATTTGATACTTAGAACGTAACTAGTCTTTATAGAACAGGAGAAGTAACATTAGTAGCGAAAGAACTAGCTAGATATAGAATAGACTTCGTGGGAGTACAAGAGGTTAGGTTAGATATGAATAGCATATCACAAATAGGAGATTACTTGTTGTATTATGGGGAAGGAAACAATAATCACCAATTAGGAACATGATTCTTTGTTCACAAAAGAATAAAATCAGCAGTAAAAAAGTTCGAATTTATCAGTGACAGGTTATCATATTATTACTTAAGAGTAGATGGTGCGATATCGTAGTTATAAATGCTCACGCCCCTACAGAAGAGAAAGACGACCATATAAAGGATAGCTTCTATGAGGAATTGGAATATTTTGTTGATCAATTGTCTAGATATCACATGAAAATTTTATTGGGGGATTTCAACGCTAAAGTAGGACGGGAGGATATTTTTAATCCAATTATTGGAAAAGAGAGCTTACACGTAACTAGTAATGACAATGGAGTTAGGTTAATCAACTTTGCCATATCAAAAAATTTAATTGTCAAAAGTACAGCATTTCCCCATATGGATATACATAAATATACTTGGACTTCTTCAGATAGATTGACACATAACCAAATAGATCACGTCTTGATAGATAAACGGAGACATTATAGTATAGTGGAAATTCGAACTTTCAGGGGAGCAGACTGTACTTCTGGCCATTATTTGGTAATTGGAGAATTAAGAGAAAGACTATCAGTAGCCAAGCGAGTAGAGCAACAAGTTAATATTAGTAAATTCAATATTCTGAATTTAAAGAACGAAGAAACTAAGCAACATTATCAGGTCGAAATATCGAGTAGCCTACGTTTGCCACTTTAGAAAGCTCCGACGAAGTTGAGAAAGAGTTAGATGTTAATAGCGTGTGGGAAAATATCAGATATAGTATCAAAATTCAACTGAGCAGAGCATAGGTTATTATGAAACTAAGAAAAAAAACTGTGGTTTGATGAAGATTGTTGTATGGTAGTAGAAAGAAGCAAACAGGTAAAATTGAAATTCTTACAGGATCCTGTTGAGGAGAATAGAGATAATTATTTCAATGAAAGACGATAAGCAAGTCGTACACTTAGGAATAAAAAGAGAGGTTACTTGAAGAAAAACTGAATGAGGTAGAAACAAATAGTAAGAATAAAAACATTCGAGATTTATATCAGGGTATAAAAGAATTTAAGAACGTATATGAGGCAAGAGTAAACATGATCAAGGATGAGAATGGTAACTTGTTTGCAGACTCTCATTCAATCCTAAACAGATGGAAAAACTATTTTGGGCAACTACTAAATAGGCCAAATAGAAATGATCGGGACGAAATTCAAATACAAACTGCTGAGCCATTTATGCCCGAATTCAAACTTTCTGAAGTCGAAATTGCGATAGAAAATCTGAAAAATTGCAATTCTTCAGGTATCCATCAAATTACAACAGAATTAATACAAGTGGGTGGAGGTGCGTTATCTAGCGAAATTTATAAAGTTGTACTTGCTATTTGGGAAAAGGAAATTGTACCAGAACAATGGAAGGAGTCCATACTTGTACCTATTTGTAAGAAGAGGGACAAGACCGACTGTGGTAACTTTCGAGGAATATCACTTTTGTTGACATCATACAAAATTTTGTCCAATATTTTTTTAGAAGATTAACTCCGTACGTAGATGAAATTATTGGGGTCATCAATGCGGTTCTAGGCGTAATAGATCGACTATTGATCAATTTTTTGTGTTCGACAGATATTGGAGAAAAATGGGAGTATAAGGGTTCAGTACATCAGTTATTCATAGATTTCAAAAAGGTATATGACTCGGTTAAGAGAAAAGTTTTATATAATATTCTTATTGAAATTGGTATTCCCAAGAAACTAGTTCGATTAATTAAAATGTGTCTCATTGAAACTTACAGCAGAGTCCGTATAGGCCAATTTCTACCTGATGCCTTTTCAATTCACTGCGGGCTAAAGCAAGGAGATGCACTATCACCTTTACTTTTTAACTTCGTTCTAGAATATGCCATTAGGGAAGTTCAGGATAACAGAGAGGGTTTGGTATTGAACGGGTTACATCAGCTTCTTATCTATGCGGTTGACGTGAATATGTTAGGAGAAATCCACAAACTATTAGGGACAACCCGAAACACGGAAATTTTACTTGAAGCAAGTAAAGCGATAGATTGGGAAATAAATCCCGAAAACACAAAGTATATGATTATGTCTCGTGACCAAAATATTGTACGAAATGGAGATATAAAAATTTGAGATTTATCCTTCGAAGAGGTGGAAATATTCAAATATCTTGGAGGAACAGTAACAAATATAAATGATACTCGGGAGGAATATGGGAAAATATAAGTAAATATGGGAAATGCCTGTTAGTATTAGGTTGAGAAGCTTTTGTCATCTAGTCTGCTGTCAAAAAGTCTGAAAGTTAGAATTTATAAAGCAGTTATATTACCGGTTGTTCTTTATGGTTGTGAAACTTGGACTCTCACTTTGAGAGAGGAACAGAGATCAAGGGTGTTTGAGAATAGCTAAAGTTCTTAGAAAAATATCTGGGGCTAAGAGGAATGAAGTTACAAGAGAATGAGAAAGTTACACAACGCAGAACTTCACGCATTGTCTTCTTCACCTGACATAATTAGGAACATTAAATCCAGACGTTTGAGATGGGCAAGGCATGTAGCACGTATGGACGAATGCAGAAATTCATATAGAGTGTTAGCTGGTAGACCGGAGGGAAAAAGGCCTTTGGGGAGGCCGAGACGTAGATGGGAGGATAGTATTAAAATGGATTTGAAGGAGGTGGGATATGATGATAGAGACTGTATTAATCTTGCACTGGATAGGAACCGATGGCGGGCTTAAGTGAGGGCGGCAATGAACCTTCGGGTTCCTTAAAAGCCATTTGTAAGTAAGGAATTAAGTAAAGAACGATAATAGAATATAAATGGTAACTTGAATATTATTTATATCGCTAAAGAACGATAGCGGAATAGAAATGATAATTTGAATGTTATTTATATCGTTAAAAAACGATAACAGAATATAAATGATAACTTGAATATTTTATAACGCTAAAGAACTATAACAGTTTAAATGATAAATTGAATATTATTTATATCGATAAAGGACGATAGCAGAATACAAATGACGGAGTAAGACGCAAAGGGGTATGAGTGAACTTAAGAAATTTGGTTCAAAGTACTTAAGATTTCGTAAATTCCGTGAAATTATTTATTTCAATTTTAGTGTGTGAAATGGTTAAAAGATGTAGCTCTTTGCTACTGAAATTTTTAATGTTTTAACTTTCTCTGGATGCATTTAACTCATGTTTTTAGAAATGTCACTCGTACCCCTTTGCTTCTGACCCCCTCAAATGAGGACTTGAATATTATTTATATCGCTAAAGAATGATAACAAAATATTATAATTTGATACTATTTATAACGATAAAGAACTACAAATACTAACTTGAATGTTATTCATATTGCTAAAGAACGATAACAATATAAATAATAACTTGAATATTATTTATATCGCTAGAGAACGATAGCAGAATACAAGTGATAACTTGAATATTATTTATATCGCTAAAGAATGGTAAGAAAATAAAATAATAACTTGAACAATGCTCGAACTCATAAACTTTAAATCATTAAGCGAGCAGAATAGCACTTTACAGCTAATTTACGAGACGCAGAGATCGAATGATTGCATAGTTTCGAAACTCCTTCTACAAGCGCGAGTATCGTGTAACATCGCCGTGATCTGAAGTGGACTTAAGAAAATATTCACTGTTCACAAGTGCACAAACTTTTTTTTTGCCAGCTGTTCGTACATGGTGAAGAAATGAATTCCGAACATCGATGGATTTTATTTTACTCAGGAAATTTGATCTTTTAGTGGAAAATAAAGTACAATGTTATACGTATTTGGAAACTTGAAAAAAACTTTATCTTTGTTTATAGAAATATAATTGATATACAATAAATTTTAAAAGTCTCGAGTATTCGACAGTAATTTCTTTTTTATGCAAATTGAGTTTTGATCCCCAGGGGAATACACAAGTTAAATTCTACAAGTTGGTGTGTAAAAAAACAAAACAAAAAACTAGCATTTGATGAGTTTTATTTATGTTGAAAATTATTTACAATTAGGGTCCGGTGTTTAATTTTCAGTTACCGGTAACTCAAAATTCATTTTATGACTTATCTCCCTTCACCCAAAATCCATCGAATTATTGTGTGACACCATAACAGAATAGGCCTACACCTGCTGTTTGCGATGTTTGCTGCGTTTAGTTAACTTGATTCCCATCCCTTATTTCGTTATTCGTTGTAGAACTGTAGGCCTACTATGACATCACTTGTTACTAAAAATGTTCACACGAAACAATATTAGATGTGGTGTATTGTGCCAATGTAGTAACATTTTTTCTCGTCACTTTTCTTAGGACGTATTAGTATTTTACAATAGAGTACATTTTCCATTTTTCGTAATTGACTTGGATGTAAGTAGCAGCATTGTTAACATCAACTTTCTCTATCAGCACTGTTTACTGCTAGAGGGTAATAAATATCCACATAAATGTTAAACCAGCCATCGGCGTAGCTCGGTTCATTAAGGCGCTTGCCTGCCGACCCGAAGTTGCACTCGAGCGCAGGTTCGATTCCCACTTGGGCTGATTACCTGGTTGGGTTTTTTCCGAGGTTTTCTCCAACCGTAATGCAAATGTCAGGTAAGCTATGGCGAATCCTCGGCATCATCTCGCTATCACCAATCCCATCGACGCTAAATAACCTCGTAGTTAATACAGCGTCGTTAAATAACGAAAAAAGATAGAAAATTTCAAACCATATCAATAATCAAAATTAATACTATGCATGCAAGTTACTTTATAACATTGGCGCTTCGAATTTTGAAAAGACAATAAGCATTCATTCTCTTTTTGAAGTAGTTACAATTTAAATTTACGTGTAATAGATTTTCTGATTGCCTCTTTCTGAATTCTTCATCAAGTATTAAGAACTCGTATCGCTTTAGTGCCGCACGTGAGGAAACTGAATAATCGCTATATAGCCGCCTGCAGTTAACCATGCAATCAGAAAGCCAACATAATCTGAATTTCGGCCAACTAAATGACTATGACTGCCTGCATAATATACATAAATCTTGTGTTGTAAAGTCATATCTGTTTTTAGATAGGCCTACCTCACAAAAAGAATAAATTGCACTTTTTATTCCGAAGTAGATTGATGCTCTAAGCAAACTATGTACCTTCCCCTACAACTAAGGTTAATAGAAACTACTCGTATTTAAAGAACAAAAGAAGTGTACTATTTTGTTCTCCATTGTTGAGTACAATGAGAAGATAATTATTGTCTTCGTGGACAAGATTTTTTTTCTTGTACTGTGGAGCGTTGCACTAGTTTCGATCCTCAGATCCTAACATCGCGCGAAATTGTCGGCAATTTGAAATATTCACATCCCTAAGTGCGACATCTGACCTTTCTAAAGCGTGGAAAAGCGACCCACACACGACTCGGGCCACGAACAGAGTCACGGGTGGGCGTGAAGGTCATGGCAAGTGGGAAGTCGTACGCTGCAGCCGCCTTCACCCTGCTAAACGGTCTACTGAGCGTTTTTCACACTATGGACCGCGAGCTGAATTTTAGTGGGTCGTAATTTTTTCAATGAAAAAATTGTGTAATTATTTCAAAATGGACAATCGTAATATATAAAACTGGAAAAGAAGGAAATAAAAATTAAAAGAGAAATTATGCGTACAGTATGCGAATACTTAATCGAGTTTCTCGTTCTAGTTTCTGGCGCCTTTGGAAGTAGCTCATCATGTCTATAACAAAAATACCACACATCTAGTTAAATAAAATACTGGACACTTTCGTTTCTAAACGTTCTTGTTGCTAGATTGATGTTACCAAATCTTTCCATTATCGTGTTTGAGCAGAAGCAATTGAAGGGTGTTGGGAGATAACATGTAATGTCACAAAACATCATCATCGAGAAAAACAAGTTTTAATATCTGAACATTCCTGGTTTTCAATCAGTGTACCAAATGTTTAACGGTACCTTACATGGACATTTCCACTTCTAATTATTATTTGTGATTGGACAGTTCGGTAGATCCTATTGCCATCTATACAATGTGCTTTATACCATAAAATCGCTAAAAATGGACATTCCTTCTTTTCCCCTAATACCCTCCAATTTTTCTCGATTCCAGTTCGGGTATAACAGCGCGTGCGTCAATTTAAATCTGAATCAAATTATGTTGTAAATTGTGTTAAATAGAAATAAAAAGATTTATTTTATTATCCTTGCATCATCTTAGTTTATATTCTTTGTGGACAAGTAGAACGCATCGATAAGTGATTAGCAAAGGAGACGACAACAGATAATTCCGTATTTGAATAAATTAAGAACACAATTGCAGAAGACAATGTTGTTATCTAAAAAAGCAGAAGAAGAAGAGAAGTAAAAACGTTGACGAAGAACATCAAGAACGAGGTGTAAGGATAAAATGGAAAATTGTTAAAGAAATATGATTTCTACTACTTTAAAATCCCATTTTGACGGAAAGGAGACGAAAAAAATCCATGGCTGCAGTGCGTTATTTGCTACGAAGAACCCACGCAAAAGAAAATGCAACCAAAGAAAATGAGTCGTCATATTGAGACGAAGATTTCACATTATAAGAAAGTCCCCGATTTTTTCTAAAGAAATCTGTAGGGCATGAAATCGGTTGGATGTTTTCTCATTTCACCAAAATTAATTCAAAAGCTGTGCACGCCTGGTACTTTATCTTGTATCACTTACAGACTTTAATGTTAACTTGGTCATATTGCTTTTCAGTATATCCCACCTATAAAAAAATATATACAATTCTTGGATAATGTTAAAAAAATGAACTGTTTCTAATGTTACTTTGGCAGCATCGTTTACAACTAGATTCAAAGTATGAGATGAACAGGCCACAAAAATGCTCTAGAATCGATATTCTTAATTTTGTTCTGCAGGCATTTTCCCCATTATCGTGCACTTGTCCACGAATATTTTGAATATCTAACTCATAATCTAGCAAGGGTTCACATTATTGCATAAACGTTCCTCTGAAGTGTCTGAAACAGGATAAAATCCAAAAAATAATTCTCGAACTACAACATCAGAAGTGCCAGTATTTACCAAATTCTTACTACAAATAATATTTTGTTCAATGTGACTGGCATCTGGCGTGCAGTCGAGAATTACAGAAAAAAGTATTTTGCTTTTCTTAAAACTTCCTTAATTCTTTATTTAACACCACTTGCTAAAATAGACATAATTTCATTTTGAAAAGCATGGCCTAAGTAATGAGGCATAGGGTAAACATAGGTAATTTCGTGATAAATTCATGAAAATTAATTTAAAATGCAAATGTGTAAATATATCCTTATTCCGATTTTTTCATCTAAAATACGATAATTTGCTGTACAAATCTGGAGACATAAAAGATTGGACACACTCTTGAACAAATGCCAAAAACCACCTTTACAACTTAAGCTGAAAGGTTGGTTATTTCGTGATAACCTTGATAATTTCGTGAGAGATAGAAGAATTGAGGAAAAATTCATTACAGTCAAATGAAATTCTCATTTATTGTTACAAGACTTTAAACATAGTAATTCCGTCTAATATTCATAGCAAGAAAACATAGAAGTACATATCAACACATAGTAAGAATGAAATCGAAGTAAAAATTGAAATTGAAAAGGGATCTTCTTTGCCCTGAAAGGGTGAACACTTTTATTACGGACTTTACTATAGCCTATATTACTAGGGTAACTCCAAAAGTAATTCATAACATTTGTTTAAAATTATATTTTTATCCCACAGCTTTGCTATTTTCACAGAATGTAGATACATCTTTAGGAACAAAATGTCACTTTTCCACATAATCCCCGTCCCTTTAAATTGCCTTACGTAACCTAGGAACGAGGGTCTGTAGATCAGCACGGTAAAAGTCTGGACCAACACGTCTGAGCCACTCTTTTCACAAGGGAGTCATCTTCTAACCTCGTTTCGTGAAAGGATCCTTCAGTTTACCAAAGAGATGATAATCGCACGGTGCCAGTTCAGGACTGTAAGGCGGGTCGTTCAGTGTTGTCTATCCGAATTTTCTGATCTGGTCTGTAGTCTTGTGATTGACATATCGCTTTGCGTTGTCGTGCAATAGCAGAACATCCTGCTTCTCCCGATGTCGTCGAACACGACTCAGTCGAGCTTGAAGTTTCTTGAGAGTTGCAACATACCCGTCAGAATTAATGGTGGTTCCGTGTGGCATGATGTCCACAAGCAAGAGTCCTTCTGAATCGAAAAACACAGTAGCCATAACTTTTCCTGCTGAAGGTGCACTTTTGAATTCCTATTTCTTTAGTGAATTTGCATGATGCCACTCCATTGTCTGCCTCTCTCTACGGTCCAAAATGGCGGAGCCATGTTCCATCTTCTGTCAGAATTCTTGCAAGTAAGTCATCTAGCACTTATCATTGGCACTTAGCATGGTAACAAATCAAACAGAAGCTACACCGAACCCATTGCGTCCCCATTTTCTTTTTTGTTATCACATCTTATCTTCAGATTTCTAAAATTTGTATTGTAATACAATTTTTAAAATAGTATAAAATGTAACTCTTAATGCTCAACAAAATTTCGCCTCAAACAGCTAAGATTTCTATCAGTAAAGCTAAGCCTATGTGGCAACTACAGCTATATCTAAAATTCCAAAAACATTTCCTAAAATTTCATTAAGATATAATACATCATTGTACCAAATATCATATGCTTACCTTTAGTAGTAAGCCTGTAATGTAATTACAAACATCCACAAAATTTGTACGCCTGAGAAGTTGACGCTAACTTGCTCTCTCCAAACATAAAAGCTCACTGAAGCAGCTACAATAGTCACACAAAGCGTAGCTGTATGTTTCTGGAAACCGGACAACATATGCAATCCCTTGGCGGAAATTTGAATCTCGTAACACCATTGGTTAGTTCACGAAAGAGCAAAGAAAAAGTATCACGAAATAACCACTGCCACGAAATTACCAATGTTTACCCTACTATTTTTAGCAGTTTGAGAATTAGTTATTCACTGACATGCTGTAAAATAATGTGATCAAATTTCGCCAACATGTCTCTAGTATTTAAACAATTTCCATTATTTGTTTCATATAATTTATCATTTGTACCTCTGAAAGCTCAACACTGTCCTGCTAAGAACTGTAATTACAATTGCAATGATTCTTTCAATGATGGCTCGCCATCTTCTTTTTTTCAGATTCAAAATATTGTTGTTGTTCTTTGTCAATTGTATAATTATTGTCAATGCGTGTTTTTAATTCACACCACTTTTTACATTTTTGCATATGTTCTGCACCAGTTTCATGCCGTGACAACTAAGTGGCTAAATGTTGCCAATCTGAAAACCCCTGACTAGCTGTTAATTTGTTTTTCTTCAAAGCGAACAGCTTGCAACAAAAGCAAAACACACTATTGAATTTTTCGGAACCAAGTTCTTTGAACTTTAACGCCATTAGGTAAGAGTCTCATAAATTGATCTTCCATTGTCACCTTCAGGAAAGTTTATATTTTGAGGTGTTACGGGTCCCTTCTGAATTATGAGTTCTAATAAAGTTATTAACATTAGTAGCGTAGTCGGTTTAGCGCTGGCCTTCTGTGCTCAAGGTTGCGGGTTCGATCCCGGCCCAGGTCGATGGCATTTACGTGTGCTTAAATGCGACGGGCATATGTCAGTAGTTTTATTGGTATGTAAAAGAACTCCTGCGGGACAAAATTCCGGCACACCGGCGACCTCGGCAGTTGCGAGTGCCGTTAAATAAACCATAAGTAATAGGTATCATATATTATTAACATTAGGTGGCCAGGTACTAGGATCCCCTAAATCACATTCTGCCGTCAGTTGAGCAAAATTATTACCCAGTAAATTATCCCCGTAACTTGATGTCGGCACTGACCCTTCCTCCCGGCACAATTTCAAACAAACTTTAAATTTCCCATCTGATTTTTCATCTTCCATTTTGATTTCGTTCTTACTGTCTGGAAAAAATTTGAACTGTTTGATGTTGAGGTAGTTGAATCATCGTCATCTGACTACGAATTTCAGCATGGAACCTCGTCATCTATCCTTTTCCTTGTCAGTTTCATTCTTCCTTTCGCGATAAGAAGCACCAGAGAAACGTTAAGTTTTTCTGCCCAATAATAATAATAATAATAATAATAATAATAATAATAATAATAATAATAATAATAATAATAATAATAATTTTCTTATATTGCCCAAAATATTTTTCACGTTTCAAATTAATTAAAATGTTGTAATGACGCAAACTTATATTAAGGTTTTCTGTGCGGATTCCTCCGTACTGTACTTTAACTGTTATCTACTCTGAATATAATGAAATGAAAATAAAACAATGAAAACACTAATTACGTAAGCTACCTGTTATATTTTATTCTTACTGAGCAAGTTCCTCTCCACACTGCTCACAATGAAGTACTAACGAATTTTCTGCAGTGACTGAAAACATTGTTGGGTGAATATTCAAACTGTGCACATTTCACACCATTCTGTTTTTGAAGTAAATTCAAATGTGAATCAATTCCGCTTTAATATAAACTTTTATTTATTGTTCCGTCAACAATGGAATCAGAAATAATTGATATCAAACTGGCGCACATTAGTTCACGTTTTTTCTTTGTAAAATTCATATAACACTAAATTATTAATAATAATTTTATAAATATACATTAAATTTATTCTTTCGGCCGCCACAGGAAATTGGTCGCCTGCATGCACGCACGCACGCACGCCTTGCACACCTACTAAAACCGACCCTAGTGGCTCCTCTTTAAATTAAATTAAATTCAAACCGGCAGGGGTTAAAATCCTGTCTGGGACAAGTTACCTGATTCAGGTTTTTCTGGTGTTTTCCCTAACCCATTAAGAGCAAACGCTGGGTAAGTTTCGGCGCTGGACGCTGAATTCATTTCGCCTGCATTATCGTCTTCACATCATTCTGACGCTAGATAACCACAGCAGTTGATAAAGCGTCGTAAAATAGCCCACTAAAAATTCAAACCCTACAAAAAGTGTTTAGATCGAAATTTATTAGATGACTTGAAAGGCATTTGAGTGTTTTCCGTCAAAATCGTGAACTTATTCGAAGGCATTGCAAAAATGCGTATTACAAAATTGTGTAACAATAAGCTGTCGGGAATCTACATAACTCACTTCCTCTACACACCGAAGTATGTTGGCCATTGGTAGCGAAATTACTGAGATTCCCTGCATAATGTTCCGATATTTTCTGTATGAGAAAAATAGTTACGTGGAAGTGTTATGTTATTTTATAAATTAAAACAAATAAACTTATACTAAGGCTCTACATGGAACAGAAAGAATTCATGTATTTGCAGATCGCAAGAGACAGTAGAGATTTAATAAAATAAGAAAAAACAATAGAAAGAAGAAAAACAATGAAAACAACAGGTATGATTTTTAATTATTTGAAATCTTCAACACCGAAGATGAGTGAAACCAGATGACATTTGAACGAGTAGAAAGAAAATGTTTACTGTAATTTTCTTGAATGAATTAATGCCAGAAAATTATCTGAATTGCAATCCGTTTCAGGACAGCATGGCGACTGGGATATCCACAAAGACCGACGAAGAAGACATCGATCTGTCCTAAGATACCTGGTTAAAAATGAATTTCAACCGCAATAAATTGACGCAGTTCTGGCTGTCTGTTTCCTCTACTGAAGTCCTGATACTGCCCTTCTCACAGTTTTAGGTGTCTGTGAATTGAATTTTCGCATATATGGCGCGAATGAAATTGAAGTTTGCAGAAAAATTACAATTACCGAAATTCTTGGAACTGCAAATGACTCGCATTAACATAAACGTCAATGTCGTCACCAAAAGAAAAAAAATTGTAACAAGCGTCCTTATATGAAATGAACTGTATGTTCTTATTTGGAAAATTAAATTAATAATGAATAAAAAACAGTCAATAAGAGTAGTGAACTATAAAATAAACTTCTGACACCCACTACAACCGATTTTTCGCGGAAATCTGTCGTCCTAAGAATTGCATATTGGTTTTACTAAATTTTCGAAGAACTGCTCTATACATTATCATCAGATTCTGAGTTTGGCGTGAACTGCTTTCTTTTCGAATGATGAATCTTCTGTTTGTAGTAGTAATAATAATAATACTTACTTAGGCCGGAGGTTCATTGCCGCCTTCTTCAATTAAGCTCGCCATCGGTCCCTATCCTAACAAAGATCAATCCAGTCTCTACCATAATATCACACCTCCTTCAAGTCCATTATAATATTATCCTCGCATCTGCGTCTCGGCCTCCCCAAAGGTCTTTTTCCCTCCGGCCTCCAAAATATCACTTTATATGCATTTCTGGATTCACTCATACGTTATACAGGCTCTGTCCATCTCAAACGTCTGGATTTAATGTTCCTAATTATGTCAGGAGAGAATACAATGTGTGCATGTCTGCGTTGTGTAACTTTCTCCATTCTCCTATAACTTCATCCTTCTTAGCCCCAAATATTTTCCTTATTCTCAAACACCCTTACCTTTGTTCGTCTCTCAAAGTGAGAGTCCAAATTTCACAACCATACAGACGAACCGGTAATACGACGATGGACCCAAAAGTAATCGGAATCGAACTGTTTCGCGCGCATGCTTTGTAGTTACGAGTTGTGCTGTTAGGTGGTGTTAGTTTGGGGTCTCCCGCGACCGTTAGTGAGCTGGCGTCAGTCTGAGTTAAATGGTTTGTTTGTGGTGCTGTGTTGTTTCCGTTCCTGTTTCAACCGTTTGGTGATTAGAAGATGGCCGACCACAAGGAACAGAGAGTGTGTGCGAAATTATGTTTTCTGTTAGGGAAACCTGCAGCCGAGACCGTTGGGATGCTTCGGCAAGCCTTTGATCATGATGCTTTGGGGAAATCACAGGTCTAAGAGTGGTTTTTCCGTTTCAAATCTGGCAACATGTCAACGCACCGGGCATCCTTCGACAGGAAGAAATGACGAAACTATTGCCAAAATCAAACGTGCAATTGATGAAGATCGTCGAAAGACCATTGACGAAGTTTCTGAGCAAATGAACCTGTCATGTAGCACGGTCCAGCGAATTTTAACCGAAGATTTGCACATGAGACGGGTGTCTGCAAAATTTGTTCCTCGCTTGCTCACAGATGACCAAAGAGGAAGCCGCGTGAGAGTTTTCCGCAACTGGAAGAGTGAAGTGCAGAACGATCCAAATTTTCTTAAAAGAATTGTGACTGGGGATGAGTCTTGGTGCTATGGGTACGATCTAGAATCCAAGCAAGCATCGAGCCAGTGGAAAACTCCAAATTCACCACGACCCAAGAAAGCATGTCAAGTGCGATCCAATGTGAAAACAATGTTGATGTGTTTTTTTGATGTGAATGGCATTGTCCACAAAGAGTTCGTTCCGACAGGACAAAAAGTGAACCAGCATTTCTATTTGGATGTGTTACGAAAATTACGAGAGAGTGTGCGACTAAAACGGCCCGAAATGTGGAGAAATGGGAACTGATTGCTTCACCACGACAATGCTCCACCCCACACAACTCTGACGGTCCGACAGTTTTTGACAAACAACATCATGGTGCTTGTGCCTCAGCCACCCTACTCACCCGATCTGGCTCCGTCGGACTTTTTTTTTTCCACGGATGAATAAATGTCTGAAAGGAAAGCGATTCAGTGATGTGGATGACGTCAAAGAAAACACGCTAACGGCTTGAACAGTATCCTGCCTCAAGAGTTCCAGCACTGCTTTCAGCAGTAGCAAAGGCGTTAGGACAAATGCATTAATGCACATGGAAAATACTTTGAAGGAGACTAAAGTACTGTAAGTGTAGAGTTCAAAAAAAAAAAAAAAAAAAAAAAAAAAAACATTCCGGTTATTTTTGGGTCCCCCCTCGTATAACTGTTTTATAAATTCTAACACTCAGATTTTTTGAGAGCAGACTGGATGACAAAAACTTCTCAGCCGAAAAGTAACAGGCATTTCCCATATTTATTCTGCGTTTAATTTCATCCCGAGTGTCATTTATATATTTTGTTACTGTTGCTTCAAGATATTTGAATTTTTCTACCTCTTCAAAGGATAAAGTTCCAATTTTTACATTTCCATTTCGTACTATGTTCTGGTCACGAGACATAATTATATACTTTGTCTTTTCGGAATTTACGTCAAAACCTATCTATTTATTTGCTTCAAGTAAAAGCTCCATGTTTTCCTTATTTATGGATTTTCTCCTAACATATTCACGTCATCCGCATAGACAAGCAACTTATGTAACCCATTCAATTCCAAACCCTTTCTGTTATCTTGAACTTTCCTAATGGCATATTCTAGATCACTGTTAAAAAGTAAAGGTAATAGTGCATCTCCTTGCTTCAGCCCGCAGTGAATTGGGAAAGCATCCGACAGAAACTGGACTATACGGACTCTGCTATACGTTTCACTGAGACACATTTTAGTAAATCGATCTAGTTTCTTGGGAATACCAAATTCAATAAGAATATTATATAAAATTCCTCTCTTAATCGATTCAGCGGAGTTTTTCCACTTTAAATATACTTTTGAAGCTTACACTTTAAATTCAATGTATTTGATTCTTCCAATATCTTTCAGACAAGATAGAATTTGTTTCCGTTTTCCCGTAAAAAAAAAAAACAAAAACAGATTTTCAGTTAGAGTGCAGTTTGATTCAAGGCGACTCATAAAACCATTCTCATTTGAACGAATACATAATAAATGGCGTGGTGGATATTATATCTGGTACTGCACAAAAAATTTACAGGTTTCATTTTGTAATTTATTGACTACTTAGAAGTACAACGCTGGCAATTCTCGTCGTTTCTGAAAAGCAAGAACTGGTGATAGTACTGGTCTGTGGGAACTGCTTTTCTGGAAATATTGTATCTGCTCGCAGAAACGAGTTATACGAAGAGGCTGCAGGGAAAGAACATCCATTACATTATACTGTAGATAACAGATGTGTTTATTACGTGATGCCTTCAAAGGAGATCCCTCTTCAAAGTCAGGTGCTGAGTTGTAATCAAGATATGCAAATAAGATTCCTGCAGGACATCTTTATGTATTCATTAACTACAACATGCAGTATTTTAATTATTGTGATATTAAAACAGTTCCGTATGCAATACCACATATCTTATGGTTACTATACATTTTATGCATTAAAAAATCATTATTTTACGTAATGTTTTGATAAATGAATCATTAATGGTAATTCTTATATACGTACTATTCTTCCTTTTTTAGCGCAGGAATTGTGTCCCAGATAACAACATTAGTTTAATTTACCTGTATAAGAGGATGTTTAAATAAATTTGATATATGTGACAAATGATGCTATATCAACTACTCGTTTATTTAGCGTTGGCGGGATTTGTGATAACGACAGCGACATGGTATTTGAACCCACGCCCGAGCGCAACTCCGAATCGGCACGCAATCGCCTCAGCCGACGGAGCTACGCAGTGGCTGTGATTCATAGTGAAAATATATTGTATATTGTGTTATTACTATTAGGTTCATACCGTAAATGGTTGTGTGATCAAACCAAGCTGTCACACAAGCGGTCTGGACTTCGAGTCCCGGTGAGGCCAGGAATTTTTACAGTGCCATCTGTGGCGAACATGGTCACAGTTGGCGTTTCTTCGTTTTTTTTTTTTTTTTGTTGTTGTTTCCACATTTATGGGCTTTAACATTATTTCGGTCGATCTTCAGTCAATTTCATATCCATTAGTAGAGCTCAGATTTCCATGCAAATAATGCTTGTTTTTTATAAGTTGGTTACACTTCTCGAACTTCCCAAATATTCGTTTTATGACTTATCGATTCCAAATGACCGTATTTTTCAGTGTATGTTTTGCCCTTTTTGAGAATCAATTCATCCATAACGCATATTTTGAAGGTTTTAGATTTAATATTATATATTTAGACTTTTGTACTGCATATTATGTCCTTTTTCTATTTGAATGCTCAGAATATCAAATATCAGATCTTTCTGGGCGTGAACCATATGATATGATATGATATGATATGTTATGATATGATATGATATGATATGATATGATATGATATGATATGATATGATATGATATGATATGATATGATTGATGTGATGTGATGTGATATGATTGATATGATATGATATGATATGATATGATATGATATGATATGATATGATATGATATGATATGATATGATATGATATGATTGATGTGATGTGATGTGATGTGATGTGATTGATGTGATGTGATATGATATCATATCATATTATATGATATGGTTCGGTACGGTACGGTACGATATTTATTTGTCAGCAGACTTTACAATTCATAGTTATGGTGGACGTTCACATTTCTGCATTTCGATCCACCATCCCTTTAATACATAGGCTATGACCCTTTTCTACTCGTATTGATATAATCATTTGCAAAGTATTTCTTGATTATTCCCTATTCTTCTGTTCTAATTGAATTGCTATCTTCCTTTCCTATCTATTCTCTTCTATTCTCTCTCATACCTAGACTGTATCCCTTCCATTTCTAGCTTTCCTATTAAATATTGAATTTTCTTTTCCTTAATAATTTACATTATTTATTTATTTATTTATTTATTTATTTATTTATTTATTTATTTATTTATTTATTTATTTATTTATTTATTTTATTCTCTATTCTCAAATCTACCTTCTCTTAATCATTCTTTTCCAGCTATTTTCTGCTAAATTATTTGTCTGCATTACCCTTTTTTATTTTACAACACATCACTTATTATTTCTCTACTATTCTATCCACCATTTATTTACGTATTTATCTTTTCCTCTTCACTTCACTCCTAAATTTCCTCTTTTATTATCTTTTTCCATAAATTTATTTCTATAATACTTCTACAGTTATAGCATCCCTGGTACTACTCCCAACCCACAACATTAAAAACATGAAATAGGCTATCTAATTCACTAAATTACACTTCCAATTTCTCTCTCTTCCACTTCACATTTGTTCAGATGTTTTTTCACTTTAATTTTCTTTTATTCGTTGTTTGTATGTCAATTTTACTACACTTTTATACTATCTTCTTACACCTAACACTTTCTTATTTTTCCCTATTCTATCACTTTTTCCACCCCTGACTTTCTTTCACTCACTTTATAGCATTCTTCTTCCCTGCTAGTTCCATCCTCCTCACTATTCTCTCCTTCATTTCGCCATTTAATAACCTCTCTAAAGCCCTATCTAGTCTGTCCTCACAATCACTAATATCTGATAGTCGCTTTTTCTTTAACGGGGACATTTGAATCAAAGTGATATTTTAATGGCAAGCAGAGTAATTATCTCTTGCCTCCATGTTAATTATTGTACCAGTGCACTTCATTTAAATCAGGTAACCAGCTTTGAAGCCGTTAGCTCTGTGAATTTACAATATATTTATTTCTCCTGTATAAAAGTTTTAGGTTTTATTAAAATATCGACAGTAATTTATTAATGGAGAGAAGAAAGAGCCTGGCATAATTGCCAAGCAAGTGGGAATAGTAGAAGAGAAGAGTGGAGAGGAGGGAGGAGGAGGTTCTTGGTAGTCGCTTCGTTCCTTTGCTCGTTCTTATCATATCTTCTTCTGCATTTCCTCCGTTAGTCCTGTCTATGCTCCTGACCTCAGACACTTCCAGCTGTTTCCATAATCCATAATCCTTCGTCATCAGTATTTCCTGTCTGCCTCACGTTCTGTTTCTCTCCTTGATTTATTCTGGTCAGCTGTTTCGTTTTCGAAGTCGGTGACTTTTTTCTGTTTAGAAAAAGTGAATATTATGGTTTCGTGGCATACTACCTGACGGCTACAGTAGTGTCTTTGGACTTTCATTAAATCCTCTTCCTTTGTTACACTGGAATCTTCAACCTTCAACTCTCGAAGTCTCAGGCCAGAATATTGAGACAAATGAAGACAGAAGCAGCATGTTTGCAAATTGAAATTTTGTATACATTTGTGTCGAATTGTGAAGTAGGATATTGTTATGACTCTGTTTTGAACTGCAAGAGGAGATTTTGTGTCAAAATGGATTGATGGAAAGGAATTTCTAAAGACCGACGTAGTTTATTGTGATTTTTGTAATAAAGACATAAGTACTTTTGTATTTTGGAGCACACGATAGCATCACGGTTAAGGCGTAACGCTGCAAAGTCGGAAGTTCGCGGTTTCGATTCCCGAAGGGGTCATGGTCATCGAAAATTTCAAAAGACTTACAATTCGACCTCACTTTGTCCCAAATTTCTTCGCTTAAGTATGCACGTGTCACATCTTGTGACGTAGAAAGGTCCTCAGTGCACTTATGCTGCTTATGCTACAACTCACGAACTGTTATTTTTACTTTTTTTTCCCCCAAAGTACAGTAATTCTTGTATAGTATTTCGAATCCTAAACTTTATTTTTTTTTAATGTCTATTGCACCCATTTTTTGCAATCAATTAATTTCGCTGATGAAAGAATATTTAGAGATCTAGGTCTGTACAATTCATTTTGCGTTGTCACGTTGGAAATATGTTCAAGAAGACAATAATTAGGAACCATTTTAGAGATAACCATATTTTTGTTTATTTACTCAAGTAATTGCTCATTATTCAAATGTAATTATAATGGATATAAGCCTGAAAACTAGTTTTGCTTACTATGACACCGTTCGAAAGTGATATGGGCAAGTAACAACCTGCTCAACGGTGATTCAGCGCATCTGATTTCTACATTACAAAATACAGGTTGAATGAGGAGGAAAGGTACATCGTTTGAGGGGTGATAATATTGGTGATTTTGAACAAAAAAGTTTATATGAACATAAATGTCCTGTTTTTAATCGTTTTGGAGAAAATTAATGGAAACAATGAGAAACGGTAATAGTTCAGGTGATAGTAAATTAAAACATATTCTGTTTCATTGTGTATTTTTCTTTATAGAACATGTTCAAAAAGTCCACCGTCAATTTCAAGACACTTTGCAGCTCTTGTAGACAGCTACTGTGTTGCTGATCTGAGCTGATTCGGACATGCCCTTACTTTCAGCACATGCATGTAAAAGCGAGCGAGAAGTTCCTCCCTTTTTTCCACTTTGCGCTTGTAAACTTCGCCCTTAAGCCAACCCCAAACACAGTAATCCAATAGAGTAAGGTCGGGTGACCTCAGTGGCCAAGAAATGACTCCACCGCGACCGATTCAACACCCAGGAAACTTTCATTGATCCTACTACAACCTAATATCGGTTTGGTTGCGTCCGCATGTGAGTGCTGATGAAGGACATGAGACTGACGCCCGTGATTTTCAAACAGCTGTACATCAGATACTGTTAAGAACAGGGCATATGTTCACATAAACTTCTTTATTCAGAATCACCAATATTATCACTCCTCACACTATGTACCTTTCCTCCTGACTGACCCTGTATCTAACGACTTACGCATTACATTACAGATGTAATTTATTGGCTTATAAAAGTGCTGAACTGTCGACGATGATCTCTAATGCATATCTTACATCTTTTGAAAATATTTCTAGATACACGCTAGATTTCGTATTTATTGGCAGAAATTTATTATTGAATCCTAGGTAAATGATCCGTTTCATTCAGTTTAGGAACGACTGTTGTCTTATAGGATTTTAATTTTAACAATTTCGTTGCTTTCAAGCCGACATCTTCGCGTTATCCATTACAGGCGCTATGTTCGGTTCAAGTTAGTCGAGTATGCGGAGTTCGATATTCTCCGATATTCGCTCTGCAGAAGGAGGCTTGTCGTGTTTCTTCCACTTTGTTATAAAAATATTCGCTGTCCTCCACTCCCATCCCTTCATGTTTTAATCGTTTAAGGATTTTACCACAGATCTTGCGATTGGTTTTTCATATGAAATAAGACGACATCTGTAATTTCTTGGTTGCCTCTCTCATGTTCGAACATTGCAGGACACTATCTTGGATACAACTGCCTATTAACGATTCCAGGAAGATTGTTCTAGCCTATAGCATTTATCGTCGAGTTTTTCTTCAGTTAGAAAGCCATTGATTCGCCTCCTCTCTTACTTAGAAATGAGTCGATTTATCTCACTTTTTCACAAAATTTTTGTTTGTTTAATCAGATGGTTGCTGAACGCCAGGATATTTCCTTAAAAATGTAGCACGACACATTTTTACAATTTATTCGTAACATATATATCATAAATGTAGATTCGCTGTTCTCATGTGTACTGCATTGCCATGAACTAAACTGAAGTGCACTAAATGGAAGTCAGCTGTATATTAATGTTCTATCTTTGACATCCCTTGAGCCTATGTTATATAGTCATTATTATGCAAGACAAAACCTTTGCCAGCTCGATGCGGTGGAAATATACACATTATTTCCTCGACAGTCGCGTTCGATATATTGCTGTAAAAGGCTAACGGCATTTACCTGAACGAAACCTGTTTTCTGGCGAAAGCTCCTGATAGTACAGTTTATGTGCATAATTATCGTTTAAATTGATTCGTATCGATGCCTTCATAATAATTAGTATGAACGGGAAGGTCTCTGTACATAGATAAACGTTTGTCCGTCCGTGGCGCGAACAGCCCATAAAGGACCAAGGCCGACCAGCCGGCTGCTGTCCTCACGTACACGTGCTTGAGCAGAAATCAACGATCACCCAACTAGACCAGAGGTATCGTGTGGTCAGCACGATGATCCCAATCGAATTTTACTACGTATCGTAGCTCCCTAAATTCATCATGATGCTGGCTGGGCACCGGTCCCAATTACACTGGCCGAAATTTCATGAGATAATTCCATCCCTATCAGGAATCGAACCAGCGCGCATTCCATAACGCGAGTCCTAGGCGTGATGTCTTAAAGACCACAGTGCCAATGATCCGAATCGCTTAAATCCCGGACAAAATTAATAACCCCTCTTCTTGTTGAAATTTGTACACTGGTTACTAATAATAATAACATGTACCTACCTAACATGTGCAAATTTTAATGGCATTTAGAACAGAATAACTACACCTTCTGAGGGATGGAACAATAATTATGCGTTCAGTAATGAAGGCAAAATTATAGAGTTCATTACACATGTTATTTTATTGCACAACTCGATAGGTGCAATTACAGTAATTTTATGTACACGATTTCATTAACAACCCCTTATATAAAGGTTGAAAAGTTGCATAGGACCGTTTTGGGAGATCTCGACACTTTTAAGAAAAGTAGCCATTACCAGCACTGTTCCTAATGAAAAAATTCGAACTACATGGTATCTGTGTTGACTGTGATTTAATCTCTGTGTGTGTAAGTAATCTCGTGGCTTCAAATTGTGTTTTACGTTCACACAACGCAATAAACACAATAAATTTGAGTTACACTTTTCTTTTTGGTCATGAAATCTGTGGCCGGGAGGAAAAAGGTCTTGAGTCAATTTTTTGTGAAAATGAGAATTTTATATATGCGTCATTCTCATGAAACCCGTCACATTTGGAACCCAAAAATGGTAACAACTGAAACTGTAAGGAGATTAATTTTTTGATAAGTATTGGTTAAAGGTGTGAAAGATAAGTCAGGTGTGTTAGTGGCCATGTCTAAATCTTCGTGTGCTACAAGAAATAAAACAAAATCTATTTTCAGATTTCACGGTGTCCACAGCATCTCCACGGTGTCTACAGTTTTAATCCGTGGATTATTCCTGTGGCTCCGTAAAGGCAATTTGATTTTCACACCGACTTGAAAGCAATACTGAAAATGAAATAAGTCACAAAATTTCATTATTCATAATAATATTAACTGATTATTATTAGATATAATGCAATTGAGCCGTATTACAAGATGAAATAAGTAGGCTATTTATGTTCGCTCGCAAACATATTTAATTAATAATGTGAAGTATCACAACAGTGATATACGCATTAATTTGTATATTTATAAATAATAGTACCATATTGGATTACAGTTTTTTTACTTGGTTATTTAACGACGCTATATCAGCTACTCGGTTATTTAGCGTGGGTGGAATTGGTGATAGCGAGATGGTATTTGGCTGGATGAGGCCAGGGATTCGCTATAGATTACCTCACAGTCACCTTACGGTTGACGAAACCTCGAAAAAAACCCAACCAGGTAATCAGTCCAAACGGGAATCGAACCCAAGCCCGAGTGAAACTCCGGATCGACAGGCAAGCGCTTCAGCCGACCGAGCTATGCCGGTAACTAATTTCACTTATTTCATGAAGATATTTAAACAGAAATAAGAAATTATTTACGGTTATAGTAATAGCAATAATGATAAATATTTTACCTTTAATTCTGATTTTTTATAAGACATACACACGTATGGCCTACAAAAAAATAAGAACCACTTCTGTAGAAGACACAAACCAACTCCTTTGCACAATAGGAAATTTTCAATGACCCATACCACAGTAAACACATTGAAATTTACACATATAACAACTCAATTCATTGAAAATTAACAAATTTGGATTTTCTTTACACCACTATACTGATGCGCCTTTATTGTATCACGTGATGCTTGTACTCCAAACTGAGGCTACTCTTGTGTCTGTAGGAATTATTCTGGCGAACAGCTGTGTGAGAAACTATTCTCTTACAGAGCTGCAGCATTTTATACGTCTTAATAATTATTTTGCCACTTATGATGCGTCTTACTATTTGTTTACTTTTATATTCTACAGAAGAAAATGAAGATTTTAATTGTTGTTCTAGCAACTCTTCAAGGATCAGTTTCTTCTTTATGTCAGAAGGAACTGGACGCCCTCTTAGCAAAGTACGAACTGCAGTGCGCGAGGAAGATTGGTTTGCTTTTTTCTTCTCTGTGATACGAGATGGAGTACAGCATAGGCCTTTTTCATTTTTTTACACGTGAATAAAGCTTTTCCAATTTTTCTGTTAAAAGTTTAAGCTTAATGTTTCGGCTTTTAGTTTTCGAATAACTTCACTATCTTTTATTAGCAGAAGAACTTTTTGCATCCTTTCCCAAATTACTATGATTACATTGTTGAATACATTTGTTCTTAATTTTCGTGCAATATTCTCTCATCCATTCTCTTCGTTTTTCCTTCGCTCTCTTAATTCTCTATTAGTCATGGCCGAAACTGTCTTAATTTTTCCTTGCTTCATCCTTTCAGCCCATATCTTGCTCTCGACGCTATGTAAGCAGCGTGCTTTTCAGGATCTGCTTTCATCATTAAACATTCTGGTTCTATTTTCCTTGCAAGTTGCACGTTTCGACTTTTGACATTTCTTGAAACGTGAGATTTCTTACTTTTATAAATTTCTGTCTTTAAGCTTTCTTTTCTTGTCCTTCCCTTATTTTCGTATTTTTTCCGTCCACTATTCAGTTTACCACCACTCATCGTGTAATACATATACATGTACAATCGCAATGTTATATCCATATAGAACTATGTAGAGATTGCATTTTTCCAGCTACATCATAAACATCACATCAATAATAATTATCATGGCCTGTGAACTAAATATCCCGTTCTAAATAAATGCACGGTGTTTACAGCCACGGTGTCCACTCCCACGGTATCCACATTTCAGACTTCGCGCTGGTGTGTTCTAATTACTTTTAAGCATATTAATTTTTCCGATCATATTTCATAAATAGCCTATGAAGTCATTACTTACCCAGGAGTTGGTAATTTCCCCTTGAGTAGTTGAGGTGGCACTTTATCAACGGTGTCCACTAAAAAAAATAACACTTGCTATTCGATGCTGTTTTTGAACTTGATACACAAGTGCAGATTTTTGTATGTCTGAGAAAGCACCGATACTTCACCGTCTTCATCTCCCGAATGTTCTGGAAGCACCACATTGAACTTCTCTTTTAAAGCTGCAAATTCAAAGCGAAGAATCATCCGCTCCATGGCAAAGCCAAAAACTCGTGGACAAAAACTACATCACTTCTGTAGTGACATTGGGCACTTTTATAAAACTGTTGTATATGGGATGTCTACTTCCTTTAACGCACTTTTCAATACAATGTGTTTCTTTGTAATCGGATTTATAGTTTAAAGGTGATATTTATTGAAATTTATATTTTGTAGTGCGGGACATGCACGGTGTCCACATGTTTGGGTATTCCAAGCTATGCATGACTGTAAGAAAATTTAATATCGACCAAAGTTCAGGGTGGATAACTAGGTGTAATAGTGCTGTATTCTTTACACAGGAGATATTTTTCAAGTTACAAGATATTACAGAAATCTATGCAGGGGAAAGAAATGTGATGGGTTTCGTGAGAATGACCCATATCCTGAAAGCGGAAACAATTCTCTACAATCTGGTAAAACGGTTAAAGTCAAATAAGACTCCTGAATGGATTTATAGAGCGTTACCTAATGTCTAAGTAATTTTTGAATCGAATAAAGGACTTAAGAATATTTATTTTAATACTTTATTCCTTTTTATATTATAAAAATCTCATTTTCACAAAAAAAATTGACTTAAGACCTTTTTCCTCCCGGCCACAGAATATAAAATCTTTAATTTATTGTACTTTGGATATGCGTGATATTAGAGATTCTTAAATTACTGTGTATGCATTTTAAAGGTTAGTAAAGGCGCCATAGTGATTAGTGATTAACCTCAAACAATTATTTTTGTTCGAATCTGCTGTCATCTTTTGAATGAAGATGTAACTCGGGGAGTTTCTGGCAATGTGTCGAGTTCTCTCTGATTTTGCTTGTGGTCCTTCTTATTTGACCTGGGGGGCTGTCCCTATCAACATTTTGTATGTTTGGTCTTAGAAGAGTTCGCAATCCTTTATAGAGCTTTTTAGTGTCACTTCATCTATTTGTTTTCCTCTGTTTGTGTGCACCTGCATGTATGAAATTACTCATCTTCCATGGAACCAATCTTAATTAAACTGTATATTTTAATGTAATCATCATCTTACGATGTTTGGTGACGTATATACGTCCGTTGATGTGACATATTAATGAATTTAAATACTATTATAGTCACAATCATGCCATGGTATGAAAGAAAAATTACACAACCTCAGGAAGTCGCAGGTTCGATTCCCGCTCGAGGTTGTGTAATTTTTCTTTCATACCATGGCATGATTGTGACTATAATAGTATTTAAATTCATGTATATTTTAATGTTCATTGATACCGAACAAATAAGAAAAGGCAAAACTCTCGATACTGACATGGAAAATCAATTAGTTCGAAATATCCTTCGCCTTGATTCTAAAGGCTATATAGCTTAACAATTAATTATGTAAGAGAATTTATATTCTGACGTAATACGTTTTTGCATTTTACGTTTTTATTAGTTCGTTTTCTTCAGTTTCATTTCAGTTTACTTCGTATTATTGTTCACGGAGTCGTTATCTTTCCTTTTATTACTTTTAAAGTTCATTTCATAATTTTTTGTTTAATTATTTTTGTACCAGTACGTATCCCATTGTGATTATATTTTTGACGCTTCTGGTTGGGTGAAAAAGAAGACTTCAACCGTATTAGAGTAAAAGGTAATTAATAAATAACATAGTGTTGTTATAGAAAATGTGGCACATTAGGCTACTTGTCTCCTCCCCCCCCGAAATATATTATAGCCCCTTCAAATTTACGGAGCTAGCTTTGAGCCTGGCCGGTCTTAATCTTATTACGAATTAAAATAGAATATTAACAATAAGCTTATTTTGTAGAGATATTACATTTCTGCCGCCGACAAGGACGTTATAAAATATTATTGTATTATTAACATTCGTCTGATGAAGAACTTCACATTCGCTGTAATAATTATTTTAGAAGGATAACAGGCAGGACCTGCATAGTTGACCTACTCAGAAGATTACGGTATTTCCACCTCGCTAAACTTGCCACTGCGATATCAGAAGGAAGACTGAAGTTCACTCACATTATTTTGGACTTCTACACTTGATCACTGCTTTCTTAATTAGAGAGTATTTTATAATTAACATAATGAGAAAAGAAGAAACAAGAAACGTTAAATAAATTTCTTTTATTCGTATAAATATACGCTAGAATCAGATTTTATTACATTGTGACTACTTCCTAATGTCCTGTCATCGGTACCGGACAAACATTAATTCGACGACTGATACAAGACGTCTAGCACATCTGATGTGTGCTTGTTGTTTCAGGCAATGGACGACATGCACCGAGAAGAGGTGCTGGTGGGGGCGGCGGGGGCGGGGGCGGTGGTGTGCAGGTCGTGAAGCCGGACTGGGCCGCCGCCGTGTAGCAGCATAGCGGCCTAGCTCTGGGGCGCAGCCACCCAGCATGGTGTCCACCAGAGAATGAAGAAGCAAAACGTCCGGACCTTGTCCTTGATAGTCTGTACGTTCACATATCTTCTCGTGGGAGCCGCAGTCTTCGACGCTCTCGAGTCTGAAACAGAGAAAAAACGCTGGGATGTTCTAGACGGTGAGCCCATCAGTTGCCAGATCTTAATCCTGAATCGCACTTTATGATGTTCTTCATCACTATGCTATTTATTGGGTTGAAACAAAAGTTGGTAGCATTTTTTCGCTGACAAAAATTTTTATGTAAGATAAATAGAAGACAAAACTTAATCAGTAATATAGCCTATTCTCCTATATTAGGCCTTCTTATGACTCTGCCTACGCTGGGGTATAGTTTTTCTATTTCGCGTCTGAAGAAAGCTGCTGTTTTGGAGTTAAAGAACTCGTGAAGCCAAGTTTGTAAGGCATCTTTATCAAAGGAGTTCCCTTGAATATTGTTGGATAAAGAACGGAGAAGTGGAAATTTGAGGGCGCAAGATCGAGAGAGTATGGGGGTTATGGCATCACTTCCCAACCAAGCTCCTGGATAGTTTCTTTCGTCATGATAGCGGAGTGCGGGCTTGCATTATCGATTTGCAGCAGCACTTGATGCTGTTTTCCCGGTCGATTTTCTTCAATTGCGGCCGCGAGGCTTCTGAGTTTTTGGAAATAAATGTCATCAGTTATGGTTACACTCCTGGGAAACATTTATAGTACACGACGCCTTCTTTATCACACAAGACGCATAATATCATCATATGTGGATGGACACTAACTTTTGATACGAGATGTAGTGTGTTAAAACGACAACCATTTCTTGCAGTGCTTTCTCTGATAGAATTTGGAATTCACCCCATAAGATGGCACAAATTTTTCGAGCCGCCTCCGCTGCCTCTACTCCTGTATTAAACTCGACAGCAGAATATGTCGGAAGTCTTCTTTGTTTTTCTTTTCATTTGACACTCCATACTTTTTAGCCCACAAATAGCACACATTTTCTTCAAATCCGCAAAATTCAAGGCGTATTTACAAGCACAACACTCCAAATGACAAGTGATAAACAATCTCCTAACAACGCAGCGTTGAAATGACTAAAAACGCTACGAACTTATGCATAAACTTAATATTATCTCTTAGCCCGTTTTGAGGGGTGGGAAACGGGCTGGGGACTGCCCTAGGACGTAGGCCGCTTGGATGAGCCCTTTATACTACCCGGAATGAAATTATATGCATGTCCTAAGACCTTCCGCGCTGTAGATTCCTCACGGACCGCCCCCGAACTCCCCTGCAGCCTGCAGAATTCCTTTCACCTTTCCCTTAGCCCCGGTCCCACGAGCTACCATTAGCTCCAGAGGAGAGCCCACGATACATAGCACTACCAACTAGCAACTGACCATATACCATGGGGTCCAATATCGGTGGCGGCTCGCAGCTGACTACATCGGAGCAAGTTAAAAATATGGGAAAGAAACTAAGAAGATGATGATGATGATTATGATGATGATGATGATGATGAAAGAGGGAAGAGTAATTATGATGGCGAAACGAGTCCGAGATTCAACGCCGAAAGTTACCTAGCAATTCTGCTTCAATTGGTCTAGGAAAAATCTCGGAAAAAACCTCAGCCATGTAACTTTTCCTAACCATGATTTGAACCCGGGTCCGATTCTTTTACGGTGAGACATCCTAACCGTTACTTCACAGCGGTGAACAACGCATGCCATACTGGATCAATCCTCACGGTTATTGCTCAAGAATAGATGCCAGATTGTGATCCTGACTCATATTTTATTGTTTCCTTTCGCAATATAAAATTGTCATTAAAATGTGCAGAAGAATAACAATACTAGTACAGGAACAGCATAAAATAGCGTAAATCGTACCAATTTTAACAGTTCCTACCAACCACCGTGCTACTGTGCAATTGTTTCACAGCAGTTGTTATACTGTATATATGTACGATTTTGAATAACTAACAAAATGTTAATTAATTAATTAATTTAGAAATCTTCTCACTATTCGTGAGCTGCCACAAGGGACAAAGAGTACTTAACCATATAAATTTTTACAAGTGCAGTGAACCATTAATTTTGTTTTGACAACGAAACTCCTACAAGTACATAGCTGCAAATACATTTTGTGATTGGTGGAAATATACCTAGCTTTAGAGAGGCAAGTGTTACAAAAAAGTAAAGAATGCTAATGAACTTGGTTTCATTTCTAATATAGGTGATGCTTCAGGAGAGCAATTGATCCTTTCAATGCAGCTAAAGTTACAATCGGAATAATAGACGTAGGTATTCCAAGCCTCTTAAACACATATTTCATGAAGAGAGTAGCGGTATCTCTTGCTCCAATCAGAAATCCGATTACTTCAAGGTCTTCTAGCTGGTACTTTTGAAGGTAATGTGGAATGGTAGGATTGTAGATATTCTTTTTTTCCTTATCCATTTCTGCTGGCTGTTCCTCATTCGTTTCGAAACGCACACTGGGATCAATTATGAATCCAGATCATGTAGATTCCTTGAAAGCTATTATATCTATGCGCCGTGTACTGCCAGCGACGGAGAGACCATGTACTTCTTCGGCATCTTCGGTGTTGTAATCGACATCTTTAAGGGCAGTGGCTATAATTGATCGTACTTGGTGGTGTCTAGCGTTTCGCAGACCTTCGCCGTGCGGACAGGATCCCAGAACGTGTTCAAGAGTTTCAACCTCGTTGTGGCAATGCCTACAACGGTTGTCCTGAGATCTTCCCGGCACAGCACGTACTGCAGCAACATTTCCAACCATTTTAATGCCATCGCGCCATTCGCTGTTGGAGAGTCCTTCGTGTTTACAAATCCATTTGTTGGCACTAGGATATTGTTTAAATAAAACTACGCCTTTCCCTTTCTGTGGATGACGACACAAAATATCAAATTCTCTGTTCCTCAGAAGGTTACGAATCTTTGTAGCATTTAAGAAATGTTCATTCTTATGAAATAAGGCATCTTCTGGAACAATGTTCAGAGATTGGGCACATCTAACGCTCTACTTATGAACTTGACGTGTTTGTATGATATGTGGGTTTTGATATTTATGTAAACATCGAAGGGCATTAATTTGTTGTAATAGTGCTTCCCATTTTTTTTCGAAAAATTCCTAGTCCTTTGTACTTCCTGGGACTAAAGACCACTGCATCAGGAATGTCTGTAGGCAGATTCAGCACCTCTTTCAGTGCACTTTTTATTAATTTGTCGGTGTCATCCAAGAACTTTTTTGGTATAAGTTCAGAAGAGATGGTTTGAAATTGATTTATTAAGGAAGGACAGATGGAGGTATTTAGAACACAATATTTCTGGTCTGCATGAAGAGAAGGTGACGAGGTAAGAGTTTCAAGTTTGTTATTTAGATATTTTAGTGTTGACTGGGGATTGAACACTATTGAGTCAGAGAAGTTTACTCTCAGATAGGGAACAGAGTCGTTTGTACCAATAGATTTAATTTCAAAATCAGGATATATACTGATATTGTGTCCGACAAGCTTACCTTTGGAGATATTTATTATTACGGATTTATTAGGATTTAAGCTTAGCCCAATGTCTGTAAATCTTTTATAAGCCATTCTTGTTAGTTCAATAGCGGAAACTTCATCTTTACCAATAATTACGGTATCGTCAGCAAAGCCGAGAACAGTTAAAGGAAGCAGTCCTGGGACAAGTTCAAATCCAAAAGTTGATGTTATTGTCTGCTCGTATAACTCATTTAAAATATGATCTGTTGCTAAATTATATAAAGCTCATGACAGAGGAGATCCTTGCATGACTCCTTTCTTTAGAACAATTGGCTTAATTTTTGTGTGACCTCATTCAATTCGTGTTGTGTTTCCCTCTTGTAAAGCTATCACAAGTTGGGTAAGTTGTGTTGGGGCAGGAGAACTTTCCAAAGTAGCTCTTACATGGTCATGGCCAATACTATCAAAAGCTTTCGTGATGTCCAGAAAGACAATTGTTACGTCAGTCTTTTTTGTTTTAGCAGCATGAAGAACTATTCGGAGAATTGAAGTATTTATTAGTGTCCCTGGTGTTTTAGAAAAACCAGTTTAGTAGTCATTAAATGATATGAAATTTCGTAATCTCTTGTCCAAAATGCGATCGATTACCCTACGAAGTATAGATGAGATCGTTATTGGACGCCAGTTAGATATCTCTTGACTATCCCCTGACTTGGAAACCAAACCTGTCCTTGCTACATTACAATACGGAATGAATAACTTAAAAAAACACTGCGTTCATGTTACAACTTTCGAAACTGCTGAAGTATTACAGCATTTTCTCCATAATAGCAATACTTTTATGCGAAAATAAACCTTTTAAGATGAAATTTCGCCAGAATACCTTCGATTACCGCCTCACACCAGCCTTATTACGTCTCGCAAAATGTTATTCAAAGAAGCAACTCTAATCATAGGGCACTTATCATGCTCGAATGGCTTTACCTTTAACCTTGGCTTTGTTAGGTTCATGAATACTTATCGGTACATAGCCTATGTGCTGCTGAAAATCGTAATATACTAATTTTCGCTGCAAATTAACGATTTTTCAGACACAGTTTATAGTTTAAGGAATTGAAAAGCTTTATATGTTGATTTCAACAGTGCAGTATGTGCAAGATCAATTAATTGTAGCTGCAACTCTAGAGGCAAATTTGCTTTATTTGCGGAAGGGGGCGACAGAAGAGGTCTAATTTTTGTTGAATCATTTCCATTTAGCATCTCTGAATACTTCAGTTTTTAATAATGCAATGTTTTCCACATATTAAGTACAGTATGCTTCCTTGTTCTAGACATCGCAACTCAACGTATGCATGGACAACCCTTCATCGCTACCCGTCTTTCGGTGCATTGTAGTAGGGGAAGTAATTTAACCCACGTGCAGACCAATCTGCCCGCCGCGTGCTGCTGCCCATACAAGCTTGAATATGCGCCTCTGCCTTGAAGACAGGTAGTAGTACGCGAACAGTATTTTTTAGAATCGCTGACCTAAATCTTAGGTCTACTATCTAATGATGTTCGTAACAATGTTTGTAATGATGATGGTGATTAAGATAATATTGATAGTGGTGATAATTACGATTATATTGAGGAGAATGAAGAAACAGAATCTGAGTACGCCAGAGTAAACTGAAGGAGACGCTTGCCTATTTAAATCTCCTGATTGGTTGTTAGGTCTGAGCGACGCGTCACAAACCTCAGACTTCCGGTTGCAACTCTGTCATTATCGAACGTCTGATCACTGCAATACGTTCTCCTTTTTTACCAAACACAGTATGTACCTCGTAGTGCTTATTACATCGTGGAAATTACCTTCGAACTCAGAGCTATGTTCCTCTGCTTTATACAAGAAGCGGAGAAAAAAAATGAAACGTTACAAAATTTCAATTTCACACAAATACAGATTTTCAATACACATGATAAAGAAACAGTAGTCCTTGCATATCGTCTGTTAGCTCATCTGTCCGTCAGTCTGTGAATAGAATTTTCTCCTGAACTACTTCGCGTATTTTTTCCAAACTAAATTCACCCGTAAAATACAAGCCTACACGTGAAATCTGATAATTTATACTTCAAACATACCGGTAGCAACAAGTGATTTTCTTCTTATTTTTTACATCTTTATTATACTCGTACAATGTTCTTTTTTGCCTTGTTTTATTTTATCTCCTCGCTTGATCCCGAATTACAAGACAATGAAGTGTAGGTAAGGGTATATCCTCGACCAACACTAGACATATTCACATTGCGAGCCTCCTTGATCATCTTGTCAGCATGGCGTATGGCGAGACAACACACCATAAGGGACAACTACTCAGGCCTGTGGTCGGAAGGTAAATATTCACTGTCCACGTCAGGAATCGAAATTAAAAACACTGACCGTTTGGATGGGAATCGCATATACTATCCTCAGATCCACAGAGGAGAACATATGAAAATGAAAATTCATTATCCTTGCGAAACAGATTTCCAAATGTTGGCTTAAATAAAAACTCTCACTACCCGAGACACCGCAAAAGTGATTTGAAGAATATAATGCGCTGTTTTTATCCAAGTTAATGCACCGAGTATGTTCATGCTCAAGTGCATAGAAACGAAGAAAGAAGGAAAGAAAGAAAGAAAGAAAGAAAGAAAGAAAAAAGAAAGAAAGAAACACAGACATAAACTACATATTTACAGCGATAGACCTATTAGACGCTCAAGGAAACTCTGGAGAAATAAGAGAAAGGAACAAACTACGGCTAATCCTTGAGAGAGAAGAAGAAGAAGAAAAAGAAGAAGAAGAAGAAGGCGATTATAATTTATTGTGAAGAAGAAGTAAAAGAGGAAAGTAAGCAATGAAGTGTAGTCTAATTTTTTTTTTCAAAACTAACATCATTTCCTTATAGTCGTGGTGCTGAAAGAACACAAACGGTAATAAAGGCCTATTCAGAATAGGCCCAGGTGAGTTCCATTTTACTTTCTCTTTATACGGTGTAAGTACAAGAGGAAGTATTGTGATGCTGCTAAAAATTTATTTCAAGATTTTCCCGAAAATACACATTTTCAACATCCTGATACCGATAAAGTGGTTTTGGGCTTACCGCCTTTGAACTCAAAATCTATCCTAACAATTTTCTCTTAAATTTTGTTCCTTGGGTTGGATGAAAAGGTAATGAAATGTATTCCTCAGTCGACTGTGTTTCCAAACATCTATTTTTTGGATAAATAAATTATGATATGTAGAATTATTTCTACTTTTGGTTGCGAATTTTGTTAGCCTAAGGACAAGTCCCCACAACTCCCTAGACTAAGCTACATACTCTTAATAATGAGCTTGTCAGTTTTACACTACTAGATTCCCTGTCAAACTTAATGAGAGCTTGTACTTACTTACTTACTTATTTACTTACTTACTGGCTTTTAAGAAACCCGGAGGTTCATTGCCGCCCTCACATAAGCCCGCCATTGGTTCCTATCCTGAGCAAGATTAATCCAGTCTCTACCATCATATCCAACCTCCTCAAATCAATTTTAATATTATCTTCCCATCTATGTCTCGGCCTTCCCAAAGGTCTTTTGCCCTCCGCCCTCCCAACTAACACTCTATATGCATTTCTGGATTCGCCCATAAGTGCTACATGTCCTGCCCATCTCAAACGTCTGAATTTTATGGTCCTAATTATGTCAGGTGAAGTATACACTGCGTGCAGCTCTGTGTTGTGTAACTTTCTCCATTCTCCTGTAACTTCATCCCTCTTAGCCCCAAATATTTTCCTAAGAACTATATTCTCAAACACCTTAATCTCTGTTCCTCTGTCAGAGTGAGAGTCCAAGTTTCACAACCATACAGAACAGGTAATATAACTGTTTTATCAATTCTAACTTTCAGATTTTTTGACAGAAGACTAGATGACAAAAGCTTCTCAACCGAATAATAACACGCATTTCCCATATTTATTCTGCGTTTAATTTCCTCCCGAGTGTCATTTATGTTTGTTACTGTTGCTCCAAGATATTTGAATTTTTGCACCTCTTCGAAGGATAAATCTCCAATTTTTATAGTTCAATTTCGTACTATATTCTGGTCACGAGACATAATCATATACTTTGTCTTTTCGGGATTTACTTCCAAATCTATCTCTTTACTTGCTTCAAGTAAAATTCCCGTGTTTTCCCTACTCATTTGTGGATTTTCTCCTAATTTATTCACGTCATCTGCATAGACAAGCAGCTGATGTAACCCGTTCAATTCCAAACCCTCTCTGTTATCCTGAACTTTCCTAATGGCATACTCTAGAGCAAAGTTAAAAAGCAAAGGTGATAGTGCATCTCCTTGCTTTAGCCCACAGTGAATTGGAAACGCATCTGACAGAAACTGACATGTACCGACTCTGCCGTATGTTTCACTGAGACACATTTTAATTAATCGAACTAGTTTCTTGGGAATACCAAATTCAATAAGAATATCATATAAAACTTCTCTCTTAACCGAGTCATATGCCTTTTTGAAATCTATGAATAACTGATGTACTGTACCGTTATACTCCCATTTTTTCTCTAATATCTGTCGAATACAAAAAATCTGATCAATAGTCGATCTATTACGCCTAAAACCATACTGATGATCCCCAATAATTTCATCTACATATGGAGTTAATCTTCTCAAAAGGATATTGGACAACATTTTGTACGACGTCAACAAAAGTGATATTCCTCGAAAGTTACTACAGTTAGTCTTGTGCCCCTTCTTAAAAATAGGTACGATTATGGACTCCTTCCATTGTTGTGGTACAATTTCCTTTTCCCAAATTGCAAGTAAAATTTTATAAATTTCGCTAGATAATGTCCTTCCACCCTCTTGTATTAATTCTGCTGGAATTTGATCAATACCTGGAGACTTGTACTTTTTCAGATTTTGTATCGCAATTTCGACTTCAGAAAGTGTGGGTTCCGGTATAAATGGCTCAGCAGTTTGTATTTGAATTTCGTCCCGATCATTTGTATTTGGCCTATGTATATTTAGTAGTTGCCCAAAATAGTTTTTCCATCTGTTCAGGATTGAATGAGTGTCTGCAAGCAAGTCACCATTCTCATCCTTGATCACGTTTACCCTTGCCTGATATCCGTTTTTAAATTCCTTTATACCCTTATATAAATCTCGAATGTTTTTATTCTTACTATTTGACTATAATTATGTGTGTGTATTCCGCCTTTGCTTATC
This sequence comes from Periplaneta americana, assembly GCF_040183065.1. Taxonomy (NCBI): domain Eukaryota; kingdom Metazoa; phylum Arthropoda; class Insecta; order Blattodea; family Blattidae; genus Periplaneta; species Periplaneta americana. The sequence continues at coordinate 102,288,661 of NC_091122.1, read as the reverse complement.
ATACAATTAAATGAATAAATTAATTAGTCATATTTTTCATTAACGTTTTCGGTACGTAAATTGTACCATCTTCAGATGTATGTATATGATGCTAATTGTTAACCAAGCCTATGGGTACATGTATCGTAGACTTAAATGATCAGTGTTTTTGTGCATACTGTGCTATGTCGGTGAAGTGTTGCCATGATTACATAAATGATTACCTTAACTCTTATATACTATTTGCTGGTACAACACATTATCAAAATTAAATTAGAATGTTTCAGTCAATATTTAAAACACTATTTAAAAATACTATTTAAAAAACACTGTTTAAAACTGTTTAAAAAGCACATAGTTTGTACATCACTTTAAATATATGAAGTATGTGATCACTTATTGTGTGGTGTTTGCCGATGTGAAGTTAAATGAGGCAGTTGTGGTGATCTTGTTATTTAGCGTTGAGCTGGACGCAGTATCGTTAACATGGCTATGTTTGCTAAAAGTGATGTTGAGACACTTCTATAATAGTTGATGGCATTACTGGGATTTGTACCCATAGATGTAATGTTGTAACAGAATGAAGGTTGTCAAGTCCATGGATTTAGTATCGCCTGGCGTGTAGTTTTAACGTGTATTGGTCTGCTCGTGCTTGATGCTAGGCTGTATGCACAAAAACACTGATCATTTAAGTCTACGATACATGTACCCATAGGCTTGGTTAACAATTAGCATCATATACATACATCTGAAGATGGTACAATTTACGTACCGAAAATGTTAATGAAAAATATGACTAATTATTTTATTCATTTAATTGTATGATAAGCAAAGGCGGAATACACACACATAATTATAGTCAAATTGTGATAGCTTATCGGTATACCTTCAACATGAAATTCTTACTATTTGTTTCTATCTCATTCAGTTTTTCCTTCAAGTAATCTCTCTTTTTATTCCTAAGTGTACGACTTGCTTCCCGTCTTTCATTGAAATAATTATCTCCATTCTCCACGATTGGATCCTGTAAGAATTTCAATTTTGCCTGTTTCCTTCTATCTACTACAATGGAACAATCTTCATCAAACCATGGTTTCTTTTTCTTAGTTTCATGATAACCTATGCTCTGCTCAGCTGCAATTTTGATATTATCTTGGATATTGTCCCACATGCTATTAACATCTAACTCTTCCACAGCTTCGTCAGCAGTTGCTAAAGCAGCAAACCTATTTGAAATTGCAACCTGATAACGTTGCTTAGTTTCCTCGTCCTTTAATTTCAGAATATTGAATCTACTAATATTAGCTTGTTGCTCTACTCGCTTGGCTACTGATAGTCTTTCTCTTAATTCTCCAATTACCAAATAATGGTCAGAATTACAGTCTGCCCCCCTGAAAGTTCGCATGTCTACTATACTAGTGTGCCTTCTTTTATCTATTAAGATGTGATCTATCTGGTTATGTGTCATTCCGTCTGGAGAAGTCCACGTATATTTATGTATATCCTTATGGGGGAATGTTGTACTCTTGACAATTAAATTTTTTGATGTGGCAAAGTTGACTAACCTAACTCCATTGTCATTACTACTTACGTGTAGGCTCTCTTTTCCAAGTTTAAATATATCCTCCCGTCCTACTTTAGCATTGAAATCCCCCAATAAAACTTTCATGTGATATCTAGGTAACTTATCGAAAGTGTGTTCCAATTCCTCATAGAAGCTATTCTTTATATGGTCGTCTTTCTCTTCTGTAAGTGCATGAGCATTTATAACTACGATATCGCACCATCTGCCCTTAAGTACTAAATACGATAACCTGTCACTGATAAATTCGACCTTTTTTACTGCTGATTTTTTTCTTTTATGTACAAAGAATCCTGTTCCTAATTGGTGATTATTGTTTCCTTCCCCATAATATGATAAGTAATCGCCTATTTGTGATATGCCATTCCCATCTAACCTAACCTCTTGTACTCCCACTAAGTTTATTCTATATCTAGCCAGTTAATGAAAGCTTGTACACAGAAAATATACGCTAACTGTAGTTCCTATGTAACTATTTCGTAAAATCGGTTAAATAGAATATACATTATTAATTTTGTCCAGATAGATTTGCGTTTTGACTCACTGTGCACTGTACTGTTGAGCCTGTCAAGATAAAACTAGACATAGTGCTATCAAAAAACCCTGGCTACATCCCTGTCCTTAGAGAGTGAAGAAGGTCTTCTATAAAAAAATTGCTTACAGTACACCCAAGTATTTGAAGCTGCCCACTTGCCCTATTGCCTCATTTCGAATTCGCACGTTAACTACTTCCAGCAACCTTATGTGTTGTTAAACGATCGTTTTGAACATTCAAAAATATTCTTCTAGATAACAAAGTATGACAACAGAGAACCTTGAAAATTTATTTATTTTGCAACCAGAAAAAAGGTAAACAAAGAAATATAGTGTACAGTGAGGGACATAATTGTTGACAGGGCGAAAATATTTCCAGATCTGTAGCGCGGTTCATAAAAGGTTATAGTATTAGTTCCTTCTCAACATATACAGGATGGAAGGTAAGGTAGTACATTAATTGACAGGAGTCATAGAACTGATTATTTAGAGTAAGTTTTGTCAAATAAAAAAAATTAGTGATAGTGAGATAATTACAAGTGCTTCGAAAGCGCTGACGGCAATTGGAAGATGCCTCAACGCCGCATAAGTACTACCCCACACCCCATGCAGTCAGGGACTTAAAGGGGGTGGGTTAAGTTCAACTACCTTTCACCGTATATCTTGCAGCAGGTGTGGGGAGGACGGTAGCAAACAAATGAGCCGTTCAGAGCAAAAGTGGTGTAAGTCAAAATTGGATAATGAGGTTTAAAGTAAAAAATTCTGCAAAATACAGCGCAAAGTAGCAATTAATATGTCGTTCTTGCTATCCACTGACTACTAATAGTTTAAATAAAGTGAATATTAATTGCTACTCTGCGCTGTATTTTACAGAATGTTTACTTCAACCCTCATAACCCATTCTTGACTTACACCACTTCAGCTCTGAACGGTTCAAATGTACTGAGCTTCGGTGCAATACTTCGCGAGCTAATCTGAGGATAAATCTTCGCAGAAAAATTACCTACGTAAACTCCGGATAGGGACGTAACTGTTATTTGTTTAGTTTGTGTAATTTATTGTCAGAAAATGTAAATTAGTAAACCGAATGAACAAAATAGCTCATGTCCGGGTGCAGTTCAACAATTAATGCAGAATTATCAACTTACAATGCAAAACACTAACAATTCAATACTAGGTATGGCATAATAATAATAATTTTAATGAAAGCAAGAAATAACGTGAAACTCAGGAAATTATGTCCAAATTAGTGAAAACTCTTAGGATTGAAGTTTCAGTTACAATTAATGAAAAAAATAAAACTGTTGTAACTTTGTGAACAAGGTGTAATTAACATTACAGTTTGTTGTTTTACTAATTTCTAATTCTGGGTATTAATAATGAGATAAAGAGTAATAAACTTTGTAAACCGCATTCCACTCACATCTTACAGGTACTGTTCAAAATTTCCACCATCAGCGTTCGTGCAGCTTTCACACATTCTAGTCCAATTATGACGAACTCTGGCCAGTAGTTCTTCACTGTTCCGAATTACTTCCGCGGCCTGGATCATGTCTAAGTACTCACGATTTGTGAACTCTGGCATCTCGCAGTTTTGAAATAAACTAAACAGTATCGCTGTACGTCCAACTTCACACTAATGTAATGTAAACATCACAACAGCTGATCAGTTGCGAGTACTAGGCCAACTGTCTGCCGTCCGGACAGCGATGCCAGATTTTTAGACCTTTGTATGTGACCCGACAATCAAAGTTTCCAATGTTTCTTCAATCGATTAAATTGAAATCTGTGAATTTTCTAATTAAAATACTGCTGCAACGTGAACATAATAAACGTTCTCTTCGTTGTTATACAAGGAATTGAACCGTATTTTAAACAGTATTCGAAAATATTCGCGATCGAAATGTCGGCATAAAAGTATTATTTCTTCAAAAACCTCGACAAAACGAGCAAAATGGTATTATACTTTTTTGTTCGTTATATTTCAAGGAATCACATCCTACAATGTCCCTTTTGTTCATATTGAGTCTTAATGTATAATAAAGAAACATAATGTACATTTTCCCTGGAAAAGAATGAGACAATTGAATATTCCTAAGTCTCAGATGTAAGACACTGCGCATGATCGAAGACCAGAGCACTGATACACAAGATAACGAATATTGAGTTATTTAAATTCAGGCTATTTGGTTTGTTACTAGCATCGTTCCGAAATTCACTTCAAAAACTGCAAAAAAAAAAACATGATAATATTACGTAAATAAAAGATAAATATACACATAAATCTTGTAGTTAAATCTACAATGGACCTTCATAACTAGATCGACACTCCGCACAGAAAGGAAAGTTTTCGTGTCGTTTCAATAGCTCAGACGCTAAGACTTCTGCGTGTTGTGTAGAAGAGTGCGAGTTCGATTCTTAGTCTACACAACGATTTTTTTTTGCCTAAATAACGTTGAAATAGAGTTTTACAATGTCCTGAGATTAAGTGTGAATGATCGCAAACAATAGAAAATTACAAGTTATAATATTATAAACGTTAATCTAATGAATGCATTTATATACACACACACATATACAATGTAAATGCATATATATTAAAAACTAAAAATTAAAATGAAATTAAAAAATATTCCTAAGCTACACAGACAAACTTTTACAAAGGTTTAGAGACCTTACGCTATGTCATTTGTTGAGTAATTATTACAATATTTTATTAATAGCTTTCCCATATGTGTAAGAAATGCACTCGCACAAAACAATTTTTGTTAAAAGTGTGGCTTTGGATTATTTCATTCTCACCCCTTCAGTTGATTTTAACTATTTTATCTACGTGTTTGCAATAGTGTTTAATTTAATGGCTGCATTCAATTTTATTCATATTATGATTGAATGAAAAAGCACTGTTGCAGTTATTCACTAATTACATATATGAATATTAATTATTAAATGCATTTGTTAAGTAACCAATTGCAGTATCTTTTGCAAAATCTTGAATGTTTAAGTTGTCAATAATATTACTGTACTATATACTATAAGACGTTAAAAGAATTTGCAATAGATTTGGGATCCTCTACTTTATAATCACTAATTTTAATGAAAAAATATTTTCTTTCTTAGGATATCTACAAGTTTAACTTTAATAATATTACGAATAGCTTTAATTACATTATCTGAATTTTGTACTTTTCTATTCAAATGTGTTCTATTTCCCTCTTTCATAATTTTTTATAAATTACACTCCTACTTCTTGTAGTATTTAAGAACATGAAGATCATTACATTGCAACTCATTACATATAGATTCTTCTTTTTAATACATGAGATTTTTAAGTCCCTACGTTATCTACATGTTTTTACTTTTGAATTTTTTCACAACATTGAGCGAAGAACTTCCAGTGAAGTGATTCTGAAATTAAGTGAAAAATACAATACATTTACTCTTATTATCAGTAGTACCAGTGTCGTATACGTTTTTCCAAGATTCATTTTGTATACATAAATGTAAATAATCACTAGATACAGCATTTACTATCCTTTTTTAGTCTTTAAATTAATATTTTGAAATTGTTCAGTGACATGGGAAACACTTAGGATTTATTTATAATGTTCAGACAAGCCGTTGATTATAAGTTCTGTCGAATAGGAATTCAGTCTAATTCTGTGTACAAAACTTTTATCAATGTCTGTGCTACTTCAGCTTGTATGCTGGTGGGAAAATGACTCTACGACTAAGGTTTCCAGTTTCAAGGAGTGAATTTAATTTACTTTTACCGACGTGACATGAGACAGCGAGTTATAGCTCTAGTTGAAGCTGGATATGGGGCTAGATCTGCTGCCTGTTTGGTGGGTGGTCCTGGAAGTAAAGCCGCGAGGTGGGTTCATCGTTACCAAAATTTAGGGGAGGTCGAAAATCGCCCTATTCCTGGGCGTCCGCTGATTTCTTCATTGGAAGAGGATGCTCTCTTATTCGAGACAGTTCGACAGGACCCCTTTCGGACTGCTAACGAAATAAGAGCAGCGTCTAACTTTCCCGGTTCTTCACAGACTGTGATCAGCAGGTTAATGAACCGGGGTATTAGGAGCCGGAGGGCTGCGTAAATGGAAATATTGGAAGCACAAGCTGTTGACTGTCTTGCCTTCGCTACCAATCGAGTGCATTTCGATTGGAGAAATGTAATTTTTTCCAACGAAACAACCATCTCGAGTGATTACGAAGGTCCTGTCCGTGTCTATCGTGAGGATGGTCTCCGACATGATCAGCGCTATGTGCACCGACGTGAAAGATCGGGGCGCTTTGGGGGGTGGATGTCTTACGATGGACCTGGCGTTATAGAAAGCATCGATGGCCGGTTTAATGCGGGAACTTACGAGCACATTCTGGAAAATATATTCCTTCCTTCCGCTCGAGAACGTTTTCCCGAAGGAACATTGCTGTTCCAGCAGGATAACCATCCCATGCACTATGCCGTAAGCATTCAAAGATGGTTTCAAAGGAAACCCGAGATCGAAATCATTAATTGGCCTCCGAAGTCACTTGATTTGAATGTCATCGAAAATTTATGAGCGGAATTGAAAAAGAGAAGTATAGTCACCTATGCCCACCGACGCTCTCGAAATCGAGACGAATTGTGGGATCAAGTTGTTGACACCTGGGAAGATCTCGCCGGGGATCAGAACTTATTCCACAATCTCGTACCATCCATGCCGGATCGGCTTAGAGCTGTAATAGAAGCTGATGGCATGTGGACAAGATTTTAAGTTAACAGGTCTCTTTTTGTTTCTTATGATTTTTGTTTGAGCAAGAATACTTTTAACTTCCAAATAAGATTAATTTTTTTGACGGGGTTCAGCCCACTTGTAAGACCTAGAAATTGGGCATAAATTATTCTATATTTTTCGACAAATTAGACAGTCGAGGAACTGAACAAATTAATTACACCTCAACAAAAAAAAGTTTTACCTGGGATCGAACACGAGACGTTTCGATTATACAATGGAACCGACACGCTACTATATGAGCTACCGAGACAAGACAGTGATAGCAGCAGTCCAGAATGTACTTTCCATAGCATGCATTTGCCATTCGGTACAGAGAAGCAATGATATTTTGTGACCCGAGCTATGTTGTGAAATCGTGGCCTTAAGTGACTGTCTTCTTCGTGATCCTTATTCTGGTCCTTGTCCTTGTTGTGGACCTTGTAACAATTCTTGTTCTATTTGTCATGGTACGGTACTTATCGCTACGTCGATATCGAGTGAACCGCGCTGTAGAACTTTAACTTCCGACGACCAAGAATCGTCTCATTCTTTTTAAAGGTAACTGTACCTACCTGGCATATCAATCACATTTTTATAGTAAATTCTACGAAAGTTGGATTTTCTATGTTTTTACATTTTTTTGTTGTATTATGCATATTTCATACTTCACTTGTGCATATAAATCCTGACCCTAGTTATAACCATCCCCCGTACAGCCCACACTTTACATCAGATTTTCACCTTTTCTTCATCTTAAGAAGTGGCTTGTTCTCAGGAGTTTCATTGCGTTGAGGTGTTGAAAGTAAGGATGCTGAACTCAATGAAATCCTAGAGGGATGGAATATTAAAGTTGATAATTGTGTAGATGCGATTGTTACTAGTAATTTATTATCTTTTATTGCCAATCCATCCTTAGTTTTAAAACAGGCGTCATAAAAGGTGAGCTAGAATTATTGAAACTTTTTCAACTGTTGACAGCTAGGGATTTTATCGTTGCTATAAAAATTGTTTAGTGGTGAGCATTTCGCGAAATAAAAGGTAGGATGATCAGTCTAAATTTACACGACATTTGAAGCACTGTGTCACTAAGAGCTGGGTGGGATTGGTATTAGATGAAACAAAACGATATAATTTCCAATAACTCTCATTGATTAATTTATTTCACTAATTCAGACTATTCAAAGTACACATACTTATAGATTTTTTTCTTGTAAAAGAATTGATAACAAAAAAATTGTATCTCACTGTCTATATTCATTACCAGAGGCATGTTTTTATTATAAAAATTTTCTTAAAATTTCGTTAATAATTTTAAAAAATTCGTTTTTGGTATTTAAAAAAGTATTACCTCCATGCCCCCCAAGTGCCTTCATGGCATGTTACGGGGATACCTTTACCTTTTATCAAATTTGTTTGGAAGCATAAATCAAACTGAACACATTGTGTAAAAATATAACACATTAAATATATGTGTATTATATATTTGTATACATTATATTGTTATTATTATTATTATTATTATTATTATTATTATTATTATTATTATTATTATTATGTTTTTGAAAGCTCACCTTTTACTACATGTCAGTAATTAGTATCAATGATGAACTCCATTTATCGGTTTCAACCATTTTTTTTAATTTCGAATAAGTTTTGAAGTCCTAGTTGCCTCTTTTGTGCTTAGCATCATTTGAACGTTCGTCCACACGTTTTTCGTGAGATTAATTATTTCCGTGTTTTTTACATTAATTGCGACGTTTCCACTCAATTCCAAAGTTACAAAATGTGCACGGAGCAATATCATTAGCACTTAAATAAAAACCATGGCAATGGTATTCTACTACATGTGAAAACGCACTTATTTCGGCCTATCTCCCCGTCTTTACATCATCACTTCACTTTGTAAATTAACTGTTAACCAAGTAGAATGAAAATAGTTTGCAAAGATTCATCGCGAAGAGTATAGTACCATCAAATTTCCTGCTCTGTGTTGAAATATACGGAGTTGTTTGAGAAACATCCATTGTCTTACTTAAGTACTGTTGAAATCCTTCGTTTATGTTAATACAAACCGAAAGCAATGTTCCCAAATGGTATTCAAGCTATTAACTGACAGATAAAGGTACATTTAGTCAATGCCATTGAGTCTCATGTATAGCTAAAAATAAGGAGATGTCAAAATGTTTAATTAAGTCCCAAGCATTTTCACGAAACATTCGGTATCATTTCCTTTTAAAATAAAGAAATTTAAACATATTTTACGGGCTTATCGCGCAAACTATGATTTTCCCGAGAAAGCATAAAATTCACGTAAAAATATTGTCATACATGAACTAGATTCAACACTAAATGTGTACATACCTCTAAGCGCAGCTAAAAACCATTTTTGGTGTTTATCGCTATTACCAAAAAACAGATAAATAAACACGGCTGTGTTCATTACTTTGAGCTAAAGTGCTACAAGATGACTGCAAATAAGCTCTACTGTAATCTTCCAGTAACACCTTTCGTATCTCTACCACACAATTTCTGCACTAAATAAAATTGCTCTCCCTTGCAACGTCACATGTTCTCGAAAATAATGCTATTCAAAATCCATTTTAGAGGAGTATGATTTTCTGTCCATAACATTTTCGCCAGCTTTCGAAGCTATTACGATTGGATAAAATAATGGGGTGCTATTCATAAACATTCACTAGGCGTGCCTTAGATCGTGCTAAAGTTAGACCTGACTAATTAAGCAGACTAAGTACGGACGAAGAAAATTTTTTTCATAGACCTGGATTTTCAGTGTAGTTTCAGTGCTTTCAGATCTTCAGTACGATCATACAGCACCTACCTTTCACAAGTGATATTTTGTTACAATATATTTTTATTGGGTTATTTTACGACGCTCTATCAACATCTCAGGTTATTTTTATATTTTTTATTTTAGTAGGTTATTTTACGACGCTTTATCAACAGCTTTGGTTATTTAGCATCTGAGTGAGATGAAGGTGATAATGCCGGTGAAATGAGTCCGAGGTCCATCACCGTAAGTTACCCAGCATCTGCTCTTGGATTGAGGGAAAACCCCGGAAAAAACCTCAACCCGACCGGGAATCGAATCCGAGCCATCTGGTTTCGCGGCTAGACGTGCTAACCGTTACTCCACAGGCGTGGACTCTCAGGTTATTTAACGTCTGAATGAAGTGAAGGTGATAATGCCGGTGAAATGAATCTGGGGTCCAGCACCGAAAGTTACGCAGCATTTGCTTGTATTGAGTTGTGGGAAAACCCCGAAAAAACCTCAACCAGGTAACTTACTCCACAGGTATGGACTTTTGTTACAATATGATGAACTAATACTCATTAAGGTGAAGAATGGGTAGAACGGAAAAATTCTCTCCGGCACCGGGACTCGAACTCGGATTTTCAGCTCTACGTGCTGACGCTTTATCCAATAAGCCATACCGGATTCTACTGTAGTTCCGATGCCGAATTGAATTTTTCTCAGTTTAAGTTCTCTTTGGTGGCCTACCCTCATGTACTGTGTCACAGAATGTGTGACAGTGGCACAAGTTCAACATTATGTACAGAGGTGCACTCATTACGAGTGACTAAGTGGCCGAGGTCCGAGTCCCGGTGCCGGAAAGAATTTTTCTCCGTCATAACCAGTCTTCACCATATGGTAATGCACAATTCCTGCACGGAAATATCATATGTACTTCCGTACATCAATGTAATGTGATAAAACGTGATTCAAAACGACACCATGTTCCGTTGGACCCCGGCCACTTAGTCACTCATAATGAGTGCACCTCTGTACATAATGTTGACATTGTGCTACTGTCAAATATTCTCTGACACAGTACATAAGGGTAGGCTACCAAAGGGGAACAGAGAGGTAGAACTTGAACTGAGAAGGATTCAATCCGGCATTGGATCTAGAATCCGGTGTGGCTTAGTGGATAAAGCGTCAGCACGTAGAGCTGAAGATCCGGGTTCGAGCCCCAGTGCCGGAGAGAATTTTTCTCCGTTCTACCCATTCCAACGTTGTAGTGTTTCCAACTTTCCACCCTTTGAGAACCGTCCGTAGGCGTGATTAATGAGACGATGAATCTGAGCCACTTTTCCCAAGTAAAACACAGAATTCAATAGTGCAACGTTGGCGCTCAAATGACGAAATATCTCACTGATGTGCCATTCTAGCATGCTTGTATGGTTTACATTAAAATGGAAATAGCTCAACTTTAGCAATAGGAAGGATACGAACAAAGAACTACAATCCTTTTCAGATGGGAAGCAGTTTTCGTAACAGCCAATGAAACGCAAATACTTAGCAAGTGTACCGCAAGTGTGTTCCCTCGCTTCTACCGCCCTCCTCCTTGCCGCTCTTTGTCCCCCTTCCCTTGCTTCACTCTCGTTCGCACTGACGGCAAGCACATTAATTTCTTCAGTTGGCTATTTAACGACTCTATATCAATTATTAGGTTATTTAACGTCGGTGGAATTGATAATAGCGAGATGTATTTGGCGAGATGATGTTGTAGATTCGCCATACATTACCTAACATTCGCCCTTCCGTTGGGGAAAACCTCGGGTAAACACAGTCAGGTAACCAGCCGAACCTGGAATCGAACCCATACCTGAGCGCACTTCCGGATAAGCGGCAAACGCGCCTGCCGCCTTAGCTTCGCCGCGCCGGTGGCTGCAAGCACATTAACATTAATGTGAAACGTCTTATAACAATAATTTCCTAAATTATGCTTACTTTAAAAATAAATGGTTACTTATTACTATTTTAATACCGAAGAACTGTGAAGGTTCGTCGTTGGTTTCGGTATCGTCATCATCGTCATTGTTTTCGTCAGTAAACACTTATTCACTTTCCTTGTCATGAGATTTTTATGAAGTTATTGTTATAGATTCTAAAATTTCATCGTGTTTATTTCTTTTACGAAGTCTTCTACTGTATTTTTTCAGCATGTTGCACGCCGGATTACGAAACATTGCCTATTAATTTAATTAGACCGAAATATCTAGGCATACTTGTTCTCAGGCAGGAATCTTGTTTTCGAGGAGCCTAAAATATTATATCTTTTTATATCAAACTTCGCAATATTCTGTAAGTGAACGAATTAGGACATTTGTATAAACTTTTGATTTCCAAAATAAGGGAATTTTTTGTGTTGTAAATCGACCTTCATTTTTAAGTCGAAATCTGCCCTCCTTACAACGAACCTCAACGCTACTATCCAAAATAAGCTTTTGTCCCTCTTCCTCCGCAGAATACATTTAAAAATAATGTAAACACTGTATACATGACATGTCAGGCCTGACTTTACATTACTTGTCTTGTCAAACTATCGGTAAGCACTGTCACTGTTACTTGTGTTCTGTATACTTCAAACGTGATTTGAAAATTAACACACCATAATACAAATACTGTATCAACGTTAGGGCATATGGCTGCTTACGCAACAAAAGGAATCAAATAGCCTATTTATTTTGAAGAGAGGCGTTGTCTTATGATTTCTATGAGTCAATGTTCTGTCAACGTGTTTATATTAACACGTAAAGTATCGTAACACTGGTATAGTTAATTACATGTTAAATAAAAATGGTCTGCACAGGAAACTAAGAAATGTGGTTTGGATCTTTTGTTATTTTGTATTTTAGCTAATTCATACGAAATAATATACCTCTCAAGCGCCCATGACATTTATAATATAGGGACTTCTCTTGCAATAACATGCATTCGCAACAAGTATACGAAATGACATTGGAAGCTCATGATTGGATCGTATTTAGGGACTCGTCAAGGTGAAACCGCTTCCCAAATAATCCACAATTTCTGAATAGTATCAGAGTTATGATGTCAGTAGTGTGAGACATTTCGCCCCTAATATTTTTCTACTGAAATGAAGCTAGTTCTTTTCTTTGATGACAGAAAGGTTAATCCGCAACACTGATTGCCACAGAAATAAAATGTCCCTTCGCTCTTTTTTTATTTATATCTACGTCACAATAACGCAAAATCATATTATAATGCTGGAGAAACAGTGACAGTTTCCTTCCAAGTCGACAGGACACATAACACTTAGCGACGAAAATTGTCTGATAAATTTTGCATTTTTTTAACTTATTGATTTTGCTAAGCTTTATGTAACTCATCATCATCATCATCATCATCATCATCATCTTCCTAACAAGTATTAGGCCAAGGGGCCTGTTACGGTCTCAAACTAGAATTTTCAGTAATTTCATGTAACTTACTGTTATAATTGTAAATATTTCTGAAACATTTCCCCTAAGCATTTTTTCGCTCATTTCTTTTTCTAAATTTTACAACTGCACTGATATAATAAGTTCATGAAAATTTTTCAGCGTATTAAGCATTTTTTTTAGCTTAGTTGGTTTTGCTAAGTTTTAGGGGAAGGTCTCTCAGTACCGGACACTTAAGCCTTTTCAAAAATTGTGGAAAATTTAAGTAACTGATTACAATAATAGTACTGCAAATATGATCAGTTGACTTTTACTCTGACAATCTTCATGAATTTAATGACCTACAGTTAGGCAAATTACATAAACAATTAAAGTCAAACTACCTTGATAATACAGTACAGTAGAGCGTCTCATTTAGGACAGTGAAAACGTAAATACAATACAGGTAACGTGTGGGGGGAGGACGAGCAGTACGGTAAACACGAGGGATGCACAAGATTTTAGTTACAACATTTATGGCGGAGCATTAATTGAAATTACATTATCCAAAAACACACAAAACAAAAGAACACAAATTGTATAATGTTATCATATACACATTTTAACAAATAAGCAATTGTAACATTGAAATAATTCAATATAACAAATCAAATTTTGCTACTTGTATGATGTTGCTTTCAAGCATCATTTTTTACGGTTATGAATTTCATTCTCTGTATGACTAACATAATATCACCGTCTTCTGTAGCGGAATTAACAAAACTACAGTATATTGGTCTGAAGTGACAACACTATTTCCTAAACATAATTATCCCTTCTCAAAGTTCAATTTATTCAGGTACAGTATAGTGCATAATTACCTTCTCAAAGTTCAATTTATTCAGGTAATTATGCACTATACTGTACCTGAATAAATTGAACTTTGAGGGGGGATAATTATGTACTGTACCTATTCCTCGTAAGAATTTATTGTACCACGGCCGACTTGTTGCTCCCTTCTCTTAGAAGCGAAGCGAGCATCAAGTTGGCCGTGATTGTACACATAAAGTAACCTACAACGTCTTTGAAAGTAACAACAACTAGTTGCCATAGAGAGTTAAACTTTCATGGCCCAATCTGTTGTATAATTAACACGAACCTAAGCCAGAACCCTACATGTACTACCCTCCCAGTGACGTTGAGTCACGAAACTTTTCTTGCATCAGGATAAGTTCTGTATGGTGCGGCATTTGAAGGACCTGGTCGTTGATGATCGGAGGTCTTGTTCTCGTCATCTTCAGAGAAAACTGCATAAAAGGTTGGCTTGAGTCTCTCTGTGAAAATTATTTTAGAACTCCCATGACTATCTAGCCTACTTCGAACACGAGGTCAGATATCCTACGAAGAATTCTATAAGGTTCTTCATACGGTGGTACAAGGGCTCCTTTAGTTGCCACCCGAACGAAGACATGCGTACACGTATATAATGTCTTATGCTGAAAAGCTCTTCTTTTACAGTAGTGAGAAGCAGGGGTGGATCTGACAGTGCGCATTATCTGTCTGTGTTTTTCAGCGAAAGGTCGTTGCGACAGTTCGATTTGGTCGTCGACGAAAAACTCTCCCAGGAATCTTAGCGTCGTTCCGTAAACCATTTCTGCAGGCGAAGCGTCACAATCTTCTTTGTTGCTGGAGCGTAATCCAAGTAGAACAGCTGGTAAGATATCGATCCAACATTTAGATCCCGTGTGACACATGATAGCGGCTTTCAATGAGCTATTTGCCAACGCTGTATTATGCCGTTTGAGGTGGGATGAAAGGCTGTTGTGCGTATTTTTGTAGTACCAATGAGATTACAGAACGCTTGAAAAATAGCAGATTCAAATTGCGAGCCCCTGTCTGTTGTAATAGTGGCAGATGCGCCGAATCTTGGATCGAAGTCCTGAAGAATGCGTCTACAATAGTCTGCAGAAACTGTCACGTGCTCACAATGCGTAGTATACAACAGAACTGGTGTGCTTTTCTTTGTAACTAGATTTCATATTTGCAACGTAACTTTCACATCTCATTATAGAGATAGCGTCATGTCAGTGCTCTCTAGCAAAATCATTATTTTTCCTCTTGGTCCAAGAGTGACGTCGCCAGATTCAGAGCAAGAAGGGCGCGAGCTGTAAAAATGTTGTACATAAAAAATGCAAAATGTTCTCTCTCATGCACTTGCGCGCATGCTATACATTTGTTTATTAATATTACTATGTATTACTACTACTACTACTACTACTACTACTACTACTACTACTACTACTACTACTACTACTACTACTAACTTACTTACTTACCTGGGAATGTGTGCTGAGTTTCCTAATGTAAAGCTACACATCGATTACCATGGGCAGCGTCAAATTTGTCGATTAGATCCTTAATGTCCAGCGCCTTTACGATATCTTGCTCTACAGCAAGGACTGCGAGATCGCTGAGACGTTCATGGCCCGTTCTGTTCCGCAAGTACAGTAAGTTTTAATGCGACGTAAACACGAAAATGCACGCTCACATCCCGCACTATTTGCTGGTGATACGATAGAAATTATGGAAAGTTTGTGAATTTTGTGAAATGCCAATTTATACTCCTGAAGAAAATTAACAAATTATAAAATGTTGCCAATAGTGACATCATATTTATTCTCATAACGTTCAATTGTTTTAGGGATTAGTTTCACTTCGGCTCCCACACTTTGTTCATCACATCCATAATGATGCACTAAGGGACGTAGTTGTTTCACATCCAAGAAACCTCTTGTGATCGATCTCCTCTTCCTATATCTTCCGCTAGTCTGTAAAGCTTGACAATAATGGCAGACAACGTTTTCTTCGTAGCGTCGCAGGCTACTGCTTGGCAAATCCACCTCGTCTCACTCAGAGCTTTCAGTTCTATAACAGAACATTAATAAAAAGGGAACGCGTGGCTGATCCTGAGATAAAAACATGCAACTTCTGTAGTAATGAGAAAATGCTGTTTGCACTTTCAACATTTTTACGAACATCAACAATAACGAGATTAAATATATGATTTACGCAGTGGGTATAAATCGCTTGAGGTATATCTTTTCTAAATAGTGTTTGTAAATAACTAACTGATCCTTTCATTACACTGACACCATCATCAGTTTGTGCAATACAGTTTTGCTTATTTATACTACACTTAGGCCTATCCAGTGTTTTTTGTTATGCAAGTTAGAACTTAGAAGTAAAATAGCATCTAACAATTTAGTTGGTCTAAAACCTAAAAAGCGTTCATGAACTTTGTTATTTTGATAAAAACGAACGACGACAGATAATTGTTTAGTTTTACTTACATCTTTAGTTTCGTCTACCATAATAGCAAAATAAATAGCGCTGTGTATTTTTTTGCTCACAACTTCAAGAATAATATTTCATTCTGAATAGATGAATGAGTATACTTAGAATTTTTGGCCCTTCTTTCAGTTAGTTTTTTTTTTTTTACAATGGGATTGCTTTTAGATATTAGCTGTAGTAACTCTAAGAAATGTCGCGGTTTTCACTATCTTGAGTTTCATCGTTGCCTCTCTGAGCGATACCTTGTATAGCAGTAAACCTGAGGAATTATTTATTTTTCCAACATGCATACGATTTTCTCGCACCTTAATTGCGTATGCTTCGCTTATCAAGGCCCAACTGATGTTTGTGGATCTCTTATTTTCATGCATCGGTATTCTTCCCCTGCAGCACAACTTTTCTTATGTGATTCAACATTTTCATGTTTTTTATCCCTTTTATCACTTTTGTTGATGTCGTACAAAATGTTGTCCAATATTCTTTTGAGAAGATTAACTCCATACGTAGATGAAATTATTGGGGATCATCAGTGCGGTTTTCGGCGTAATAGATCGACTATTGATCAGATTTTTTGTATTCGACAGATACTGGAGAAAAAAATGGGAGTATAAGGGTACAGTACATCAGTTATTCATAGATTTCAAAAAGGCATATGACTCGGTTAAGAGGGAAGTATTATATGATATTCTTATTGAATTTGGTATTCCCAAAAAACTAGTTCGATTAATTAAAATGTGTCTCAGTGAAACATACAGCAGAGTCCGTATAGGTCAGCTTCTATCTGATGCTTTTCCAATTCACTGCGGGCTAAAGCAGGGAGATGCACTATCACCTTTACTTTTTAACTTTGCTCTAGAATATGCCATTAGGAAAGTTCAGGATAACAGGCAGGGTTTGGAATTGAACGGGTTACATCAGCTTCTTGTCTATGCGAATGACGTGAATATGTTAGGAGAAAATACACAAACGATTAGGGAAAACACGGAAATTTTACTTGAAGCAAGTAAAGAGATAGGTTTGGAAGTAAATCCCGAAAAGACAAAGTATATGATTATGTCTCGTGACCAGAATATTGTACGAAATGGAAATATAAAAATTGGAGATTTGTCCTTCGAAGAGGTGGAAAAATCCAAATATCTTGGAGCAACAGTAACAAATATAAATGGCACTCGGGAGGAAATTAAACGCAGAATAAATATGGGAAATGCGTGTTATTATTCGGTTGAGAAGCTCTTATCATCCAGTCTGCTGTCCAAAAATCTCAAAGTTAGAATTTATAAAACAGTTATATTATCGTTCTTCTGTATGGTTGTGAAACTTGGACTCTCACTCTGAGAGAGGAACATAGGTTAAGGGTGTTTGAGAATAAGGTGCTTAGGAAAATATTTGGGGCTAAGAGGGATGAAGTTACAGGAGAATGGAGAAAGTTACACAACACAGAACTGCACGCATTGTATTCTTCACCTGACATGTAGCACGTATGGGCGAATCCAGAAATGCATATAGAGTGTTAGTTGGGAGACCGGAGGGAAAAAGACCTTTAGGGAGGCCGAGACGTAGATGGGAGGATAATATTAAAATGGATTTGAGGGAGATGGGGTATGATGATAGAGACTGGATTAATCTTGCACAGGATAGGGACCGCTGGCGGGTTTAGGTGAGGGCGGCAATGAACCTTCGGGTTCCTTAAAAGCCATTTGTAAGTAAGTAAGAAAGCGTCGGCGGAAACTGCTTTTTTCCAGTTGTTATATCCGCCCTTTGTTGTTAGAGACGAACAACGACCACTCTCAGTCGAATAGAAACGGCACGCGAAACAAAGTGCAGCATCTTGAGAAACACTGTACTCTAGCCAGGAGAAAGTTTTAAACCATTCAGATTGGAAACTGCTTTTCTCCTCCTTCCCAAATGTTCTTTTCAGGTATTCATTTAACACGAACTGTTGAGGACCGTCCGAAACTGATTTAGCTATATCGAGGGGGAAGCCCTTTTCACTCTCATTAAGCGCGAGTACATCACACTCTATCGCTTTCGCTTCACTTTCAAATTCTATCGTAACACCTTCATATTCACTTACTTTTTTTTTGTTTCTCCGTAATTTTTGAAAAGAAGTCCTGAATATTACGTTTCTTTTTTGGGTAGACATTATAACAGGCTGTAGAATTTTCCTTTTTCAACCAAATCACCTTATAATTATGAACAAACTATTATTTAAACTGGTAACTCGTAAGAATACACTCGCTATGTTAGAAGTCAACTGTATACTGCACTGTCGCACTGATGAAAGATTTTCTTACAGGTATATTATTGTCGTGATAAGCACTCAGTTCGTAACACAGCTTAATAATATGACGTCATATGAAAATTAAAATTCATTCAATCTTCCTGAAACTTCACAAATAGTCTTGTTGTTATACGTAGATTATAATCATGTTAATTTCATTTAATAAAAATGTTAAATATATTGAAAAATAATTAATATAGCCTATAGGCTTACCAATAATGAGTCTTCTGACATCCGGGAATGTTCGTTGTCGAGTCGACTGCATTGCACCAATACATATTAATGCTAACGATGTTCAAGCAGATGTAACGCTATTTATTGGTGGAATAAAAACAAGATAAACGTTGATTTGCATTTAACTGTGAATCGTGTAAAATGTCAAATGTTATGTACAGTTTAAATAATGGAAAGTTTTTATTTCTCGCGTTTAATGTACATTTTTCTTCGTATATTCAGTATTATTCATCCAGATTAAGTGAAATTTTGGCTTCGGACTCTTGTAAGTTTATATTAAATAAATATTGACATATGTGTTTGAAATTATTTAATTACGAGTGTTAAAAATAATAAGCATTGGTACATAGTTGTATTCTGAGTTGCCCAACTATGGTCCACTCATATATTCATGCTTTAAAGCATGATCGGACTATAGCTAGAGCTGTAATTATTCTTAAATCAATACATTGAGTTTCTAATTTAAGGATAGAAACATAATCTAGCACAGAAATATTAAAAATAAATGAAAAGTACATAGATTCTTTTATTAGTACACATTACATAAACACTCAATAAACAAGTCAAATCTGAAAGTCATTTTTCTGCAATAATGAACAACTACACTCACCGGAAAAAAAAAAACCGGGCCACCTAAAGTTTTTCAATTTGTTATGAGGTGAGAATCAGAAAATCCTTTATCAAATGAAGAAAACATTGTTTTCCAGAAAAAAAAACTTATTCATTATCATTTGCGCTATTATTTTCAACGCCAAACAATGAATATAATTAAAAGGTGTAAAAACTTACAAAATTATATCAATTTTCTTCCAAATGTTCAACTGATTTTGTGGCCCCCCAGATGTTGGTAATAGGGGTATTGCCTCCCCGTGACTGTATGACTGTTACCATTCGCCGATTCAACCCTTCGATCAGATTCTGGATGTCAGTCTGGTCGATTCTATTCCATTCTTTACTTAGAACATTTCGGAGTTGCTGTAAGTGGCTGTGAGGAGTTAGACGACTTATAACTCGCTTCCCTAGCATGCCCCACACATGTTCAATAGGGTTTATATCAGGACTTCTTGCTGTCCATGCCATCCTATTCAATCCAACGTCGTGAAAGAACTCATTCACGATTCTTGTAGCATGAGGGCAAGCATTGTCATCCATTAACAGGAACTTTCCACCAATAAGTGGGGCATATGGTACCACATGTTAAATTAGACCTTCTTCGATGTATCTTGGAGCAGTCATTAATGAAAACAAGTTCTGTTTGAGCTTCATACGAAATGCCACCCCATACCAGTACTGATACATCTTGGAAACTGACACGTGAACTGAAGGTACATGAAGAAAAACGTTCTCCTTATCTTCTCTACACTCTTTCACGTCCATCTGTAAACTAAATCTCGATTCATCTGTGAAGAGCATTAGTCGCCACCCCCCCCCCCCAGGTTCCAATTAGCATGATTGTGAGCAAAGCGTAATCATTCAACATGATGAGCTGGAACAATTCTGGGCCTTTAGCTGGTCTTCTGGAATCAGCCCACATTCATCCAGACGTCCTCTTACAGTTCTCTCACACACGTTAACTTGTCTTATTTTCTGGAAGGCTCTTCTGGTCTCAATAGCTGTGGAATGGCGATTTCTTAATGTGTTTAGGTCAATAAAATGGTCGTCACGAGCCGACGTTACTCGTTTTCTCACTGAACCGGGTCTCTCCTGGAGTAACCGCCTTTCTCTCTAAAGCGATGGTACACTCGTTGTACGGTCAATCGAGGAATCCCAAGAACTGTAGCCATATAACGCTGACTATTGCGACCTTCTATCAATGCAACCACTTTTGCTGAATCGGTAGAACTTAGTGACATTTGTATACAATGAAGTACTCCAATACTGCCTCAAAAGAGCTTACCAGTGTGTAGACATCTTCAGCTTAGCTCGAAATGAGTCCGAGAATTTTACACACAATATTACAAGAAGAACGAATCTTTTTTTCAGATCATTTTTACGTATCACAAAATAAATGAATAACTAAATGAACCTCAACACACCTACAATCATTAAAAAAATCCTACAATTTTCAAAAATTTTAAAGAAAATGTAGTTGGCCCGGTTTTTTTTTTTTTTTTGCAAGTGAGTGTATATTAAAGAACAAAAGTACGGTATCAAAATTAACTAACACATTCTTAGCAAAATATTATGCAATAAATTCACTGATAATGTTTAATTATCGTACTGAGAACTACATTCATTAGGCTTATTTCGATCCTTTGAATCTCCACTTCTCTTGTAATTCTGAAATTGAAAATAGATCTCTCATTTTCGAGACGCATTTGGGGTCTTCAATTTGTTTTATTATGTTTTCCTTTCTATAGAATAAAATGTCTTCCATTTCTCGCCACCTCAGTAATTGCCGCTTCTTGCTATACTTGAAACAACAGCTCCATTGTTCTTCACTTCCAAATCTTTCCCTGGCCACAATTCCTCCCCATAAGTAACTACCATATAACTATGTGCCTTTAGCATTAATTTAACAGATTTCGTCTTCTTTTCCGTATCTGACTCATTGTCTGTAAATATGGAAATAACACCGGAAACATCATAATCTGTATCCAATTCAATTTCATTGCTCTCCTAGTCACTTACAGGGACGCTTGTTTTCCTTCTACCCTGAAGTTTTCGTTTTACCGGACCATCATTCGTGTTAGTACCATTGATGCTGGAACAGCCTGTTTCTTTGTTTACTTGACTATAATGTTAAATGATGTTTTAGAATATACTGAGATATCGTATTTGCAGAAGTAAATAATCACTTTGATCACATTTTATTGAAACAAATATTTCAAAATGAAATATAACTATGGTCCACGAAAAATTGTGGTACATAGTTGAGGACTGACTTGTAGCTTTGAGGTTAAACATTTTTCACGCAGAGTCCTTAACCTCTGCCAGTGTAATTATTACGTGAAAGTAAACACTATATAGCCAGGTTTAATTGTACAAATAATCATATATCTATAACGTACCAGTTCTACAGAGGAGAGCTTAATATAACAGACAATCACAAACTGAATGATTTCGTGTCTTCACACATTCAATAGAACGATGCACACTGACCTTGTTAAGCATCCATATCATTGCCACGTGTAATGGTAGATAGAAGCATCTATGGGGAACATAATTCCATCACAGTGGCGCCTTAAATGGGAAACACCGAACTCTTGGGGGACTAAGTAATACATAATGCGTTTTGGACCATAGTTGGGTGCCTGGACCATAGTTATGGGAAATTACGGTAATTTGTTTTACACTCTTAAGGGAATATGTTTGTTTTTGTTCTTCAAAATTACTTATACATAGTATTATTTTAATAAATTGCCAAATCACGGCCTTAAATGACCTTTAGGTTGCGGAAAGGGGTGCTCAGATTTTTATGGGGTGCTTGCGGACCCTTTCGCACCCCCCCCCCTCACCCTAGCGACGTCCCTGCGATCCAATCCTAAAGGGAAGACGACTTCCAGTACCAAATGTTACGCAGAGATTTCATATTATGTTGGAACTACATTTTTAACGAAGCTTTCTCACGGTAGGATACCCTTTCACTACGAATCGATCCCATGAAAATTGGATGTGATAAAATTAATTTTACATTGTTGGTAACCATTCCACTACCCGCGTTGACTTATTTGCACCTTTTTAATTAGCAGCAGTAGCACTGTGCTGTGTTTACATGTTCTGGACAACGTCCAGCGCAGCCACATAGACACAGTCTGATTATCGTGAACATGCTCCGCGCGGAAATGGAGCGGCGGCTTATGCAGATACCACACGGAAATGAAGCTGGGACCAGTATGCAGCAGCGGCTCAGACCGTGAATATCACTCAGTGGCGACTTATCAGTTGCTTAATATTACTTTGTTTTCAGCGATCTGAACAGCGACTATTTCATTTCCAAATAAACATGTTTAACAGATAATTTACGAGTATAATAATAATAACATTTATGTTTCGGTAACTATATACCCTTCCTCTGTTGCTACGTATTCATTCACGGGCATTTGTGTTGTGATGTATTGTAGAATTATAGAAAAAGTATTTACATTGATTGTTTACATGTACCGAAGAATATACGAACATTTAAAAAGTGATAAAGTATATTGTATATTACTTTTTAACTAATGGTGCTTACTTGACTGTCCGCCATTCACCCATATGAAGTCAGTTGTGTATACCAATGTACCGACTGAGCCGTTGCCCAGGGTGAGCCATAGGAGGCTGGTCTACGCTACACTTGCGATGAGATGAGATGAGATGAGATTTGTAGTGAGCCACAGGGTAACAGAAGCTCCCGGAGAAAACCCCTATGTTACCAGGATCACAGACTTTCCCAACATAAGTTATAAATCGGGGGATCAAACCCGGGTCCACAGGATTATAACTCCACCTCTCAAGCCACTAGGCCACAGTGGCGGCAGATAGTATAATACAACTGGTTGAAAGTCTCACGCGCGAAATGGAATCTTAAATTCCAAATTTGAGGAAAAAACTCGAAAGAAGAACCTTATAGGCTATCCCAGTCTAAAGTGACCAGACGTCCTCTTTTGCCCGGATATGTCCTTTTTAGGCCTTTGTCCGGGGTCCGGCGGATTTTAAAAAAATAAAGAAATGTCCTCCTTTTCGTAACTTGTATGTCTGATATTTTGAAATTATTTGACTTGACGCCTTTCTCAAGTAATTTGCCTGTAGGTGGCAGCAGCAACGACGGAATATAGGCCTACTCTTTGTCAATGGTCATAACTCTCTTTGCTCCTATTTGTTATGCTCGTTGTTTTCATATGTAGCTAACTGTAAAATCATTTTATATTGTCATAAGTATCCTGTAATGAAATATATATTAACATAATTTTAAGTATAATATAGGCCTAATTCTAAATCAAAATAGATTTTATCTGTCCTCTTTAATAATTGAATCGGTTATTTCGAAAACGTAACATGTACAGTTCTGCGCAAACTACTTCAGTAGCATTTATTATATTAACCAAACTAAAAGTCCATTGCTTATCCATTTCTATAAATGAAATGTGTGACTTATTTTTTTATTTTTAAAAACAATGTTTTAGGAAAGAATAAAGAGCACTCTGGTTAAAAAAGTAACATGCTCGAAAATATCACATGTTACGTTTTCGAAATAATCGATTCAATTATAGTTCTCTTGATTTTGTTATGTAGCTAACTGTAAAATCATTATTATTAAGTTTTTCATAATTATTTTGTAATAAAATAGCTATTAATATACTTTTAAGTAGTATGATATAAGCCTAAATCTATACTGCAAATAGCCTATTTTGTAATAAAATAGATATTGACGGAATTTAAACGACATGTAATAAGCCTAAATCTAAATGCATATTTTCTGTCCTCTTTTTTCGAGCAATGTCCTTTTTAAAACGTTGTGTCCTCTTTTTTAACGATGTGAATCTGGTCACACTATACCAGAAGTTGTGTATGTCACAGCTAAGGAGCTTGCAGATTTAAAATTACGTGAAAGCAAAGTGGTATTTTCGAATTCCACCCAGGACATGGATGTTTGCCAGTTGTCAGAGTGATTTCCTGTGTTATTTTAGATGGATACCCTGCATGGGTATCCACGTGTTGAACCCACGTCGCGAGAGTCCCAACATTTATATATTTATCTTGCATGGAATCAAGGGTGTTATTCAGATTCTACCTATGGTATGGATGTTTGCCAGTTGTCAGAGTTATGTCCTGTATTGTCTTAGGTGAATACCCAGCATCGTGCTGAACACACAGTGCGAGAGTCCCAACATTTACCCGTTTAACATCAGTTCGAAGACGATAAAAAAGTTAGGCTAATGGCAATTCCACAACGGTATTAAAAATTCTCGGCACATAACATTAATAATGATTATTAGAGGAGAAAAATCCGCTCCGGCGCCGGGGATCGAACCCAGGTGCTTGGTTCTACGTAATAATCATTGTTACGATAACAGATAAATTCTGTTTGGAACTATTCCAAAAAGTAACAGCACCTTTGAATACTACGTTCCAAAATAACAGTGTTGTTCTGAGCTAGTACGAAATACATGCGGTTACAAAATACTCGTTTCACTTTGGAACTACATTATGACAACGCCTGTTTCACAGAACGGAACATGTTTGGCACTATTGGAAGCAGTGACGCCAACTTCTAGAAAACAATAGGTGGGCTCAAACATTTGAGGTGCAAATCTCAACACGACAAATTATATTGGGTGGACTCGGATCCCACTGTTTGAAAGCAGAATTGGGAATCCTTTCGTCGTACTGAAATAAATGTTAAAACTAAAGTAAAAGATAAATAGTAAAGATACGAAGATCGTCTTTAAAAAATGTACACATTATCTTAGAACTGATGTTACTGAGTGTAGGATTCTATCAAATAACATAATGCTTGTATTATGGTAACTACATTGTGAACTTTATCAAGAGAGATGAAAATATATAGATTATGTTTTATTTCCAGATATTTTACGTTTTTAGTTTCATTACCAATTATTGAAATTAAACTAAAGTCTGTTGAAACATGACTAGGCCCTATATTGTTGAAGTTCTTTTATTAAAAAAAAAAAATACAACGGTAAGTTTTCATATTTCTTTACAATGAGATTATTGCTCTTCATGACGGTACTAATATGAATTTTAGCACGGCCGAAATGATTACAGCTTTTATTTACTAATTTTTGGAGAAATTGAACAATATTGTGACCTTCAGCTAAACAGAAGAGGAAGAATAGGTTAAGTTTTATTTGCCATTGGGATCCACTTCGATTTCGTGACCAATTTACAAATAAAATTTAAAATTACATTACATTTCCTGCTTCGAAAAAACCTGATCTACGAATTCAGTTTAGCATTAGAAATGATTTCTTTTCCACGAATTCGCATCTCAACTCATTATGACATCATACTGCATCACATGGCATACAGGGAAGTATGTGATCATTTAGCGTCCTAAACATCACTGTTACATTACATACTAGTCGTGCATGCCTATTCCAGCGAGCTCTATGCTCACTGGCCTGTTCCAAAACACCACTGTTGCATTATATACTACCTGTTATACAAACTACTTGCAGTTCCAAAATACTCGATGTTATGGAACTACATTATGAGTTATGACTATAAAATAACATAAAGGCCTGTTCCAAAACACCAATGTTACATTACATACTAGTAGTACTGTATCTGTTATACAAAATACATGCAGTTCCACAATACTTGCTGTTACAAAATACTCGATGTTATGGAACTACATTATGACAACCGTTGCTTACGAGTCTCGAAAGCAATGATGACAACACATGTTCCACAGAACGGAATATCTTTGGCACTGCAGTGTTGTCAATTTAGCGACATTGTCACTAGATCTTGCTGTTTTTAACAATTTTCAGTAACGAAATCAACATCAACTTTTAATACTGAACTGGCATCGTGCATAAATATAACGTAACTGGTATCGTGTCAGTACGATTCCTGGACTTTGATCATGGCTTTCGACCTATATTTTTACCTTGTTTACCCAAATGTTTGCATAAACTACATTGATTAAATGGTTTTAAGATAAATAAATTGTATCATACGCTTCACAAAATGACAGAAGTGAATTTAGGGACTTGACTCTGGAGAAGTTTCGTGCATTCCTAGTGTGCTTTATTTTGGTGCAGTTTCCAAATTATATATATATATATATATATATATATATATATATATATATATATATATATATATACGTAAAGATTAATTTATGATCCTACAGAATTTATCTGTTATGGTAATAACATTGAGTCAGGTCACAAAGGGAAAAGACACTGGAGAAGAGGGATTCGATCCGGTGCTGTGGATCGAACTTCGGCGTATATAATATATGGTGGTACTGTTATTTCGGAACTATTATTTGGAACCTAGTATTTTCATGGAACTGGAACAGTTGGAATTGTTACGAGAAAATAACTTTTCCTATCTCTACTATATGCCATGACGTTGACGGCGGCTTGTGAGCCAAGTTAAATAGACAGCTTCGAAGTCTGCTTAAAAAAACTTATGAAATAATTACTTATGCATATGTTCTTATTATTATTATTACAGAACTCGAAAAAATGGTAATCAAGAAGTACAACATATCGGAAGACGACTTCCGAGTGATGGAGACAGTGGTGCTCAAGACGGAGCCTCACAAGGCGGGGAAGCAGTGGAAGTTTGCTGGGGCCTTCTACTATGCCACGACCGTGCTCACCACGATCGGTGAGTATTGAAAAGATTATATCGCAGTTAAGCTACCTACTGTGAAGTTATCCAGTTGATATTATGCATATAAATTACCATCAATCAGTTAGTCCAGTGAATTCACTTTCTATGCAAGTACTGGGCTGCAAATCTTCATGTAAAAGAAGTCGTAAATTAAATGAAGGGCTGAGAGTCATAGTGGGCCAAGTGCCATTTTCATGAAACTGAGAAAAATTGAGGTAAAGTTAAATACTTAAAATAATTCATTGAATGCATATTAATAAGTAATTATGAATTTAATATATAAAAAAGGAATTGATGAAATTATGTATATGACATAAAAAGGAAAAACATATATTTTGCCCTAATTATAACATCATGAAATTACACTTATTTCAAAGTCTTGGAGTTGGCCCACTATGGCACTAAATTTATCTTGTCTAAACAAAAATGTGCGAGTGGGTCATCTCCAAAAGCTGTCTCAGTGCTTACTTTTTCATTCTTAAATTTTGGAGAAACTGCTTCTAGCTCATTTAGAGAATAACGAAATTTAATCTCCATTGGTTCAGTTGATTCACACCTCAGTCATTTAATTTCCATTCATTGGACCATGTTACCGTCTGTAGTGTCTTTACACACCAAAAGATTGCATTTTGCAATATCTTTGATATTAAGATTTAAGTAGTTGCGTGGGGGGTCATGTATAATTTTTGAGGTTATATTACGTAACTTTAACTTAAAATATAGCGTGAATGCTGTTCATGATAACCTTCTACACCAGCAGATCCTCTATGCCTTTTTATATTCATTATATAAACCATTCCTGCAAGATCTGCATTTGCTGGTCAAAATTACTTATTGACGAGAATGTATCATGCACATGTGTGCTCGATCATTTTCATTATCCATTTTCATGACCAACATTTGCAGTCTTTGTCAATGTACATTTTCGCAGACACAGGATTTCCACTTGCATTTACATACTCTTGATCACTATTTATTTTCATTTTTCGTACATTCTTTTCCCACTCATCACAGTTTTCCACACGCTTCCTAGATTTCACCTTCGTTGAGTTATTTTCTTTCACTTCGTCTGCCATGTTCTACATCAAGTCACGTGGCAAGAAGCAGCAGCTTTCATTGGACGTTTGTATATGGCCCACTCTGCTTCTCAAAAGAACTAGCATTTACTTGAAAGAGTATTTTTAGTGTTTTAATTATTTCATAACGTGAGGTATTTCGATCAAATGGCGCTATCTGTTGAGTACATGAGTCAGCAGGCAATCCAAAGATAAGATAAGCTTCAAAATTCTGAAAATGGATTTGGCCCGCTATGGCTCTCAGCCCCTCAATTATCTGTTATCTGATGAACGGCAGCCTCGATGAGACGAGTATGTGCAATATTACATATCTGGAGCTTATAAATTGTCGCCAACCCATTATTTTTGTCGCGAAGTGTACTTTTGGTTCAAAATGATAGGTACAATGATCTCCCAGAACATTGACATTTCCTCCTGGGACATGCTGTATAATTTAAACCAAACAAATGTGATTTAAGCAGTATAGGACCTCACACATGCACATTTTGATATACACAGGCACACGAATTTTAAGAAGTCTAAATCCTCAAAGCAGTTTTCATGAAATAGTTAAAAAAATAGAAGATATCTAAAAAAATAGCATGTACAGTAGTTTTATAGAGATGACTTACTTTTTTCTCGCTATGTTTTTAATGAACGTGGGTGGAAGATTAAAAGTGTGATGTCCTTCGTTATTGTATGCTTGTCTTTCCTCATGATGGTATACCTTATTTTATTTCAAGGAGTGCAGTTCGGTGGCTCCTTTGAACACCGAACTGCACTCCTTGAAATAAAATAAGGTATACTTCCTTATGTAGACGCCACTAGACGAATTCCAACCACTTAATTAAACTGTTACTCATTCCTCTGGTTGAATCCGATGTTCGTTATTCTGCGTAAAATTTATCTCTTGTAGTGTATAAAATAAATACACGAGATAATTAGCAGAAAATAAGTAAAAACATACATCCGAAGAAAAATTCCTCCACCGGCGTGGCTCAGTCGGTTAAGGCGCTTGCCTGCCGGTCTGAAGTTGCGATCGGGCGCGGGTTCGATCCCCGCTTGGGCTGATTAGCTGGTTAGTTTTTTCTGAGGTTTTTCCCAACCGTAAGGTGAATACCAGATAATCTGTGGCGAATCTTCGGCCTCATCTCGCCAAATACCATCTCGCTTTCACCAATCCCATCGACGCTAAATAACCTCGTAGTTGATACAGCGTCGTTAAATAACCAACTAAAAATAAAAAAAAAAGAATTCCTTCGTGTAAAGGTAGGCCTACTGTATATTCTGGGTCAATTCGAAAAATGAAGATAATGTTAAAATTCAACAAATTTTTGTGTATTTGAATATGCATTTCTTTCTTTATTCAATTCGAGGCTTTATAAACAATTTGAAATATAAATTGGTTTCATGTTCCATGGAATGTGTATATTGCCAAATAATGCCAATTGGTACAGCAATATATCTTTGTCGAGTTCTTTATACGTGTTGTGAATGTTAATCATTGTTATATAGAAATGTTTCAACTATTTTAATTGCCTGAATTCTAATGTATTATATTCCCTAAGTTAATATTCACTTAGAGTATAATCAAGTATTAATTATTTTCTTGTTCAATGCAAAACTATTGAAATATAAAACACTGAGGAGCATGAAATTAAAAAAAAAAATGACATGATGATGACGATGCGAATGTAGAACTGCTTCAGAAAGCTGAACAGATAAAATAAAAATCAAATTAGCTAAGATTAGGTTGTTCGGTGACGGAATACATGCCTCTAAATCAAAAAGAAAGTTAAGACATTTTAATATAAGTAGATACATCAAATTTAGAGAAGAGATAAGAAAGGAAAATAAGAATGAAGTTATCCACATACATTTAAAAATTTCTAAAATGATGTTAAATTACAAATACACAGGGTACTGATAGATGGGTGTCCTTTGATTAGGCAGAAGGATGAATGTTCTTGAATTTAGGAATTTGTCAGCAGGCCTTAATTTATAAAGTGTGTGATTATGACAATTTTTGGAAATACGAGATTATTCAATCCTGGATCTTAATTGACGTCTACGCGGTGGAGCTGCCCCTACAAAAATTTTGAAAATATTTTTATTTTCATTGGACCTTAACCTTAATGCATTCTTGCTATGGTCATCAATGTCTTTGATAAATGTCTTAAACTGTTGACAAGATTACAAAATGTGATATTTTTGGGGAGCATAGTAGTAGTAATCTATAAGCCAGTGGTCGTCAGCACTCTCTAAAATGGTTAACGGGTAAGCAGTACATCGTAATATGCCCGTCGTGCAGCAGGAAGAGAGAGAGAGAGAGCGAGAGAGAGTAAACCTGCCAGCAGCCACGGATGCACCATAATACAGTCTCTTATCCACGGGTAAAAAACGCTAGACCGAAGGTTCACTGTGCTGATGACCGCTGCTATAAGCGAATGTTGCAGTATACGTATTCAAAATAGTCAGTTTGAGTGTCTAGTGAGTTGACGGTGTTGGAAGGCGTCACTGATTTTAAATAGAGTCAAAACGCCTCGCCTGTCGCCTTCTAACATCCGTTCTCGGTTAAGCCTTGGTTTTTCTGAACCGACGCATGCGACGTGCTAGATGCGAGGCCCGCCTCTCATAAATCTGGACTAGACCAAAGATAGTGAGTGATATCTATGGCAGCGAGGTGCGCAGACCTCGCATCTCGCAACTATAGAAACCACTCACTATCTCTCGTGTAGTCCGGATTTGTGCGAGGCGGGCCTCGCACCTCGCACGTCGCATGTGTCAGTTCAGAAAAACCAAGGCTTCACTGTAACCATGGAATTATCTCCCCTTCTTAGGTTTCCTTGGGATATTTGTCCACTTTCTTTTCACCGAAAGTGAATTGAAAATAACTGCTGATGTATTTAAAAAAATGATCTCTCAGGAATTACGCCGTGAACTGAATATGCTGTTGTATCGAACATAATCGTATTTTGAAAATACGTCAGGCGCATTAATCTTGCTGAACAATATTTAAAAAAATAGACTAGTGGATCTTTCACCAGAGACTATCATACTGTTGCAAATCATGGTCACTATTTTGAGAAACACTGATGAAGCAATGAGGTGCTCTTTTATTTTGAGAAGAGTGAAATCGTTTACGCGGAATAAAATTAGACAAGACCGACTTTGTGCACTTGCGATATGTTAGATATACAAATCACCATCGGCATCGAGTCCTCGTGGGAGAAGAAGTTCTCTTATGAAATTTCGGCCAGTGTTTCGGGTAGTGCCCACTCAGCATCGTGACGAATTTGAAGAGCTACGCTAAATAGCGAAATCCAGTTTCAAAAACCAGCTATTATGGCTGGGGTATAATCATGATGACCACACGTTCCCCAGTACTGGTTGCATGAGCATTCATCTATTTTGAAGCACTTGTCCGTGAGGCCAGCAGCCGACTGGCCAACCTTGGTCCTCATGGGCTGTCGCGTCACGGATTGCATTGATGGCATCATGAACTTCAATGAAATTGGCATAAACTACTACACCATTGGTTTCACTCATATCTCATAGATAGGAAACAGAACGTTGAAATCAATACAACTATGAAATCTGCATCGACATGGGGAACTATTAATAATAGAATTCCTCAAGGATCAATATTAGATCCCCTACTTTTTCTAGTGTTTATAAATGATCTTGCACCCCTAATAAAAGATGTAGGTCATCCCATATTATTTGCAGATGACACAAGTATAGTAATTACAGCCAATAACTCCAACACATTCCAATCTTCAACAGAGGAAATTCTCTTCAAAATATGTGACTGGTTCTCAGTCAATAAATTGGTATTAAATTGTAACAAAACTAACATAATTCAATTTAAATTCTGTCCAAATTCAACGTCGCAAATTTCTAGCGCAATAATTAACAATAGATCCCTATTAGAAACAACAACAACCAAATTCTTACCTTAAAAATCGATGATGTGTTAAATTGGAAAAATCATATTAAAGAAATTACCCCCAAACTAAATTCAGCTTGTTTTGCTATTAGATCTATGCAAAAGATAGTAAATATCAATACCTTAAAAATAATACGAGTATACTTTGCATACTCCCACTCGGTAATGAGTTTTGGAATAATATTCTGGGGAAATTCCACAGATAGTAGCAGTATATTTCTATTACAAAAAAGAGTAATTAGAATAATAATAGGTGCCAAATCTAGGGAATCGTGTAGGACTATTTTCAAAAAACTACAAATAATGCCCATGGCTTGTCAGTACATATATATTTTCATTAATAATCTTCCTCGTATGTAATCGTGAAAACTTTGTAACTAATTCAACAGTTCATAGCATAAATACACGTCAAAAAATGACTTTCATACTCCATCAGCAAGTCTATCGTGCTATCAAAAAGGAGTGCGTTATATGGCAGTAAAATTTTTTAATAGCCTCCCTATCGGTATAAAAATGAAACTCAAAACATAAAATTATTTAGGGCCAAATTAAAGAAATGAGTCATTCCATGTCAAATCGAACACCTACGAAACATGACAACTTAATATTTGCTCCAATTTTTTTTATATATTCTATTGATGAAATTAAATAACCCATGTGTAATTTTTTCGGGCTGACACAATTACTTAGTCATTTATTAAATGTTACATTTTCCGTAAATTTGGATGCAACGTACTATGGAAATGGTTATACTGAAGATTCTATAAATCGTAGAAATTTCGTATTTATGTCATTTTAAAGTGCAATAATTGCAATATTATATACTAATTTTTAGTGTTCAATCAAAATATAAAATGGGCCCCTTTTAGGGGGTTATATTTTTTAAATACGTTTTCATATATCAGGGACTTACTTCTAAAAAGGGAAAAAAATATCATTATATTCTTTGAAATGTGTTACGTAGAACTGCGTTGGTTTTAGAACTCTATTCGAATCAGAAGTCACTGTGCAAATAATTTACTGATGGTGTGTTCGGGTCGGAAGGCTCGGATTGAGTGAGACCGCGCGCCGGAGCATACAGCTGCGACAGCAGCAGCGAGAGTGACTAATACATTATCAGTGGTGCGGTGTTACTTTACGTAAATAAACAGATAACCTCTAGTTCTAAAAGCACGTAATGTCCCTTCAACACTTAGCAGTTTCCCTTTAATTTATCTAACAATAATTCCTAACTCTTTCGAAGTAGGTATCGTGTTGTGTTGTGTTGTGTGCATGTCAAATCAAACACCTGTATACGAAACGTGACCATTTAGTATTTGCTTAAATCTTCTAAAATATGTTGTGCAGATCAAAATAAGAGGTCTGTAATTTTTTCTGGGATCATACTTTAAAATTTTACTATTTATACTCTTTTAATTATATGACAAATTCATCCACGACGCAGTATGAAAATGCTCATTGTTAAGATTCTATGCATCATAGACTTTGAGTGTGCCGGAATTTTGTCCAACAGGAGTTCTTTTACATGCCAGTAAATCTACTGAATGAGCCTGTGGCATTTAAGCACACTTGAATGCCATCGACCTGGGCCGGGATCGAACCTGCAACCTCGAGCACAGAAGGTCAGCGCTGTGCTGACTACGCTACTCAGGCCGACTCCGCTCTTTGTTGTAGCAAAAATATCCTTTTCTTCATTTTGGGCTTGTTCGAAAGTCGTATCATGGTATTTTTTTCTAGAAGAATTACTTAATTAAAATGTTATAGGCTATACCGATTTTTATTTTTTTTCCTCACTCTTTTTAAAAAATTCTCGAAAGTTTCGCAGACCCTTTGAGCAAGAAGTGCTACCCCAGGGCAACTACACCAGTCTGTCCATTGGTAAATATGGACTTGTTGGTAGGGACTCTTCCTAAACTATTAATTTTTTTTTTATTTAAGAGATTTTTTTTTTAATATTCGTTTCTCTGTAATAGCAAAACAATATTGATAGGAAAATTGTAGGGAAAATATTGTTGAATATGTCCTAGCCAAGCGCGAAACTGTAAAGATTGTGAAATGTAAAATACCTTCTAAGCACAGATGACGGGAGCGATGTATTATTGAACATTGATACAGTATATCTCAAAAGATTTTATCGTGTGCAACTTAGCGGCGACAGATAGCGTAGCAAATTCCTACAATTGATGACGCACAAGCAATTGAAAGGAATGAAAGAACTTGCGCAGGAAAGATTGAATCACCGTATCTTATTTGATAAGAGATGTATTGTGTTATGACGTCACACCAATGACATGGATTCTCCGAGTCACATGATTAAAAATACTTCAATTTTATTTGTATTTTTTTTAAATGAAAGTTCTTAAGTTTTCGAATAGACCTACATAATATTATGGTATTAAGTCATATTTCCCACTGCAAGAGCAAACCTTCAATGGAAAATAAAATCCTTACTTACTTACTTACTTACTTACTTACTTACTTACTTACTTACTTACTTACTTACGGCTTTTAAGGAACCCGGACGTTCATTGCCGCCCTTACATAAGCCCCCATCGGTCCCTATCCTGTGCAAGATTAATCCAGTCCCTATCATCATATCCCACCTCCTTCAAATCTATTTTTATATTATTCTCGGCCTCTCCAAAGGTCTTTTTACCTCCGGCCTCCCAACTAACACTGTATATATATTGTATTTCTGGATTCGCCCATACGTGCTACATGCCCTGCCCATCTTATTGTTTAGTTTCGTAACAAGCCCTATATATTACACAGATATAATGAAACTAGAAGGGAGTTAGGTTCATTCCTAATGGGCACATTGTGTATACGTCGTATACATCAAAAGGGCTGAGCTCTCACAAACTGGTCGCAGTTCCTTTTGGCGGTAATTTCTCCACGGATTTATCATACTAAACAATTTATATCTTGCGGGACTTGATAAAATGCATTTGTAGATTACATGCTAGGCACTCATTTCTACTAACATACAGAACCTACATTTGAGATTTACAGTTCCCACCGTGGAGTCCCATTCGTGTCCGTGTTTTATAACTATATACCCTACTGCCTTATTTATAAGCCCATTAGAATCCTAAGCCTCTTTGTATTTCTAAGAAAAATAATGCTAGACAAACACACCATAGGCCTATGCAGCAAATAATAGTAAAGATAACGAGTAGGCCTAATAGATGTCAATTTGTTTGCAATAGTAGGGCTACAGATAAAGTGGCTGTTAAGTCCAGTTGGTAGCCTACTTATCTTGTGATTTCAAAATATATGAGTGTTATTTAAAATTGTAGATGTTTGTTTTAATTTTATTATAGCGAATAAAATGTTGTTTAGTGCATATTATTACGACTGTTGATTTTCTCATTTATAATTATTTCTTCTGATGTAAGTATTTATAAGTGAATCTCTTTTCAATTGATTCTAACAGCCTTTTAATTTCTTAGACGAAAAGTCCTACAAGAACTATGATTTGAATTACTGATTGCACTGTGTAATTTCCCTACATTTGAAAGATTCTTTAATTTACAAACACTAACGGTAAACAGAGCTTTTGATAGAAGAAATTATGAATGATTACATAAATAACTTTTAATCCAATATTGCAATACTTTTGTATTCTAATTGTAATATTATAAATTCAGTTACTTTTTTAAGTTCTTTTTCTTCCATTTACCCTGCTCAAAAATGAATTTGGTCATGTCTTTAGATGTTCATAACATTATTATACTCACACATATTGAAATGAAGACATACACGAAGTGAAAATAATCCTTCTTCTTTGCAACAATTAAGATCTGAAATTATAATCGTTCTTTGGAAACTCAATACACTTCATTTCACAATGTGTCATTTTACAATATGACCCCTAATCATAAACCAAATGGCTACGTGGTAATTAAGCGTCTTAATATGGAGTGTTGCCACCCTTAGCGTGGATAACAGATTCATGCTTCTGACAAGGTGTCACATCTTCATTTGAGGCAAACGTCTCCATTCTTCCAAAAGGACTTCTTTAAGGCTTTTTTTTTTTAGTGTTTGAGGTGGTGGATTTTTCTCTCTGATTCGTCGCTCCAGTTTGTTCCAGACTTGTTCGATTGGATTCAAGTCTGGACTTCTGGATGGCCACTCCATTTGTTGCACGTGGTTTACTTGCAGGAATCTCCTAACGATGTTGGCATCATGAACTCTAGCATTATCATGCATGAATAATGTGTTTTCTCCGAGTTGCCTCACGTGAGGAATTACATGTGGCACTAAGATCTTATCAAGATACCGTCGATCTGTTAAGGATCCATTTCGAATGATAACGAGATTGGTGTTCGAGTCAAGACTTATGCCTGCCCATATCATAACAGATCCACCTTCATAAGCAACAGTAGATTGGACAGTTTTCGGATGACTCCCAGACGACCATAGCAACCATATACAGAGCACGGCCGACTTGATGCTCGCTTCGCTTCTCCTTTACAGAGAAACGAAGGGAACATCAAGTCGGCCGTGTACAGAGAAACGGGATTCATCGGAGAACAGCACAGGACGCCAGTGTCAAGATGATCTCTAGCAAATTATATTCTCCAGCCAGGTACTTGAGCGGGTCGTCGGAATCTTAAATTTGCCTCTCGAAGCCTGTTGCTGACTGTTTGGCCACTAACTCGTACTCCGGAAGTCTGCTGAAGGTCCATCTGCAGTGCTCGTGCTGCAACTTGGCTGTTTCGCAAACTTTGCAGACACAAAACGATCCTGCGCCAGAGTTGTTTTCCTTTTTGGCGTCTCGTGCCAAGGCGCCTAGCAACACTTCCAACCTCTTAGAAACGTTTCCACAGATACAAAATCGTGTTCTGAGCAAGCTGTAGAATTCTGGTAACATACCTTTGCAAGTAGCCTTCTTGAAGTAGTGCAAGTGCACGAATGGCTTTGTTTGGCGACAACTGCTTTCCTCGTTGCCTACCTCGGTCCTCATGATCAGCCGTGACTTACCCATATAAACACTACAATCCACACAGCCCAACCTTCTCACACACTTTCAATTGAGGCACTCGTACCTTTCAACAGTCACTGAAACATTACAAAAATTCCTGATGACAGTGGAACCATCTTTTATGTAAAGAAATGTTATTGCAGTACCGGTAACATATTCAATCCCCATCCCACTGTGCATTAGTAAAATGTCCTTATGAACATCTAAAGACGTGACTAAATTTGTTTTTGAGCAGTGTATTAAGGTCTAGTAACTTATCTCTGATACGACCATAATGATCTAGGCCAGTTAAATTTACACAGAAAGTCATATTCGTCATCTAAACCGACTGGATGGTATGCCTGCAATAGAGAGCAGTGTACAGGACCGTATGAGATCATTACCATACTACCTACAAACGACTGGATGGTATGCCTACAATACAGAGTAGTGTACAGGACCGTAGGAGATCATTACCATACTACCTACAAACGACTGGATGGTATGCCTACAATACAGAGTAGTGTACAGGACCGTAGGAGATCATTACCATACTACCTACAAACGACTGGATGGTATGCCTGCAATACAGAGTAGTGTACAGGACCGTAGAGATCATTACCATACTACCTACAAACGACTGGATGGTATGCCTACAATACAGAGTAGTGTACAGGACCGTAGGAGATCGTTACCATACTACCTACAAACGACTGGATGGTATGCCTACAATACAGAGTAGTGTACAGGACCGTAGGAGATCATTACCATACTACCTACAAACGACTGGATGGTATGCCTGCAATACAGAGTAGTGTACAGGACCGTAGGAGATCATTACCATACTACCTACAAACGACTGGATGGTATGCCTACAATACAGAGTAGTGTACAGGACCGTAGGAGATCATTACCATACTACCTACAAACGACTGGATGGTATGCCTGCAATACAGAGTAGTGTACAGGACCGTAGGAGATCATTACCATACTACCTACAAACGACTGGATGGTATGCCTACAATACAGAGTAGTGTACAGGACCGTAGGAGATCGTTACCATACTACCTACAAACGACTGGATGGTATGCCTACAATACAGAGTAGTGTACAGGACCGTAGGAGATCATTACCATACTACCTACAAACGACTGGATGGTATGCCTGCAATACAGAGTAGTGTACAGGACCGTAGGAGATCATTACCATACTACCTACAAACGACTGGATGGTATGCCTACAATACAGAGTAGTGTACAGGACCGTAGGAGATCATTACCATACTACCTACAAACGACTGGATGGTATGCCTGCAATACAGAGTAGTGTACAGGACCGTAGGAGATCATTACCATACTACATACAAACGACTGGATGGTATGCCTGCAATACAGAGTAGTGTACAGGACCGTAGGAGATCATTACCATACTACCTACAAACGACTGGATGGTATGCCTACAATACAGAGTAGTGTACAGGACCGTAGGAGATCATTACCATACTACCTACAAACGACTGGATGTTATGCCTACAATACAGAGTAGTGTACAGGACCGTAGGAGATCGTTACCATACTACCTACAAACGACTGGATGTTATGCCTGCAATACAGAGTAGTGTACAGGACCGTAAGAGATCATTACCATACTACCTACAAACGACTGGATGGTATACCTACAATACAGAGTGGTGTACAGGACCGTAGGAGATCATTACCATACTACCTACATAGGACTGGATGGTATGCCTGCAATACAGAGTAGTGTACAGGACCATAGGAGATCATTAACATACTACCTACAAACGACTGGATGGTATGCCTACAATACAGAGTAGTGTACAGGATCGTAGGAGATCATTACCATACTACCTACAAACGACTGGATGGTATGCCTACAATACAGAGTAGTTTACAGGACCGTAGGAGATCATTACCATACTACCTACAAACGACTGGATGGTATGCCTACAATACAGAGTAGTGTACAGGACCGTATGAGATCATTACCATACTACCTACAAACGACTGGATGGTATGCCTGCAATACAGAGTAGTGTACAGGACCGTAGGAGATCATTACCATACTACCTACAAACGACTGGATTGTATGCCTACAATACAGAGTAGTGTACAGGACCGTAGGAGATCGTTACCATACTACCTACAAACGACTGGATGGTATGCCTACAATACAGAGTAGTGTACAGGACCGTAGGAGATCGTTACCATACTACCTACAAACGACTGGATGGTATGCCTGCAATACAAAGTAGTGTACAGGACCGTAGGAGATCATTACCATACTACCTACAAACGACTGGATGGTATGCCTGCAATACAGAGTAGTGTACAGGATCGTAGGAGATCATTACCATACTACCTACAAACGACTGGATGGTATGCCTACAATGCAGAGTAGTGTACAGGACCGTAGGAGATCATTACCATGCTACCTACAAACGACTGGATGCTATATCTATAATACAGAGTAGTGTAATACCATCGCCGGCTGCTATATACTCCGCCCTCCCAATTGAAGGAAACATGCGAACTGCTGTTAGTACTCACCTTCTCCACGGAGGCGCTGACAGAGTGATACACTGTTGCCGCGGGAACACAAATCTGCCAGAAGATACGCAAGATTTTCCTGCTTATTGGTTTTGAATTAAGGTATTTCACCCTCTCAAAACGTTCCGTTCTTTCAATACCAACATTCTTCAGGAATATTGAAATTGCAGTTTTCAAGATAATGTGTCCCAAATTTTCAATATGAATTGAATCGTTAGATTGGTGGGATTTTAGTACAATTGATTTCTTTATAACAGGAAGTATTGTCTGTATTAATGTTTCACACACTTTACTGTTTACAAATTTTACGACTTCGCAAACAAACTGCTCAATAATATTACTCACTATTCTAACAACTCAGACGGATACTAGGGTAATTCCGGGTTAGATGGCCATAGTTTTTTAAATCACTTAGAACAGGGTAACCGATTGGAAAAGAAATACGAAACAAATCAAATACGTTCCTTCTAGGTTATATTTCTCCACTACAGTGCCTCAGGGCGCATAGAATTCACTGATGTAATAAAAAAATACGTTTGAAATATAATAGGCCATATATAGTATATAGCAGCCGGCGATGGTAATACAGAGTTGTAGTCCACACCTGTGGAGTAATGGTCAGTGCGTCTGGCCGCGAAACCGGGTGGCCCGGGTTCGAATCCCGGTCGGGGCAAGTTACCTGGTTGAGGTTTTTTCCGGGGTTTTCCCTCAACCCAATACGAGCAAATGCTGGGTAACTTTCGGTGCTGGATCCCGGACTCATTTCACCGGCATTATCACCATTTCATTCAGACGCTAAATAACCTAGATGTTGATACAGCGTCGTAAAATAACCCAATAAAAAATACAGAGTTGTATACAGGACCGTAGACCGTAGAAGGTCATTATCATACTACCCACAAGAAAACTGGTTTGTTTAACTAAACAAATTCAGTATTTAACTCTAGAATGTTATCGTCACTGGGTAGTACTTTATTGCTATTGATACGTTAAAATGACGTAATAGGCGAAAAATGTGTTTTTGAACTGTATATTCGTTTCAGAATATAATTTTTATTTCTTTCTTTGTAGTTTTTTGTTTAGATCTCGATTTTGTTTCTAATTTTTATTTTAATTGGAATAAACTTACATGAAATATAAAATTGTATAGACCTAACTACATGAAAATATTTCTGAATATGGTTTTTATTCATTTTATTTAGTTTTATTCGTTTTTTGTTTCTAATTTCTATCTATATCAAAATTAATTTACAGGAAACAAAAAATGATATAAATCTAACTACAAGAAAATATTTCAAAATACTATTTTATTGCTTTATTTAGTTTTTTATTTGGTTTGTTTCTTGTTTGACTTATTTTATTTACATGAAAATTAGCGGATTATTACGAATCTTGGTACTAGAGTCTAGCGGCAGCCGTAAAATGCACCCATCTATCTACAAGCATGTTTAATAATAATTATAACGTATTGTGTGAACGTTATCGTGCTACTATAACTAATCAACTACATTTGATTTGATGGTAAAGATACACGAGAATAGCCCAGACAGGAAGAAAAACTTGCTCCCATAAGAAAAGTCTGGGAAATTTGGCTTCAAAATTCGATTGAAGTTTTATTACTGGATTCTCAGCATACGAATTCTCTTCAGCCTCAACTGGAGTGTTTTGGTTGAATTTCGTACACTTTCTTTTCTTTCCTTCAGTAACTGAATACGTGGTGATTTTCCCGTTTCCTGCTTTCTTGCTTCTTATTCTTCTTTCTCTATTCGCTTGTTTCCTACAATTATTCCCAATCTCCCGTACTGTACCTTTCATTAATGTTTTCTCCTTGAGCTGCAACTTCATCCCAGTATGTATTCCGGATCCTTGACACTGTAACAAACTTCATCATCAAACTCTACAATACTATCATCTGAACTTTCATCTGTAACTTGCATAACAGTGTCAGGATCATCACGTAAGATTTCATCCAGTGTTACTTTGTAAGATAAAGCACAATATTATAAAAAATAAATAAATTTCACTGACAGAAAAATGTCTATTAATACTATTGATACGTAAATCTGACGTACACTTCCAAACAGGGGCGGACGCAGGATTTTTTTTTCGGGGAGGGATTTGAGGAGATAGTAAAAATGGAGTAATGAGAAATAAGTTTATATACTCACAATTTGTTTCCGAGTCACAAACATTTACACATTGGCCTGAGTAGCGTAGTCGGTATAGCCTTCTGTG
Organism: Periplaneta americana; assembly: GCF_040183065.1. Taxonomy (NCBI): domain Eukaryota; kingdom Metazoa; phylum Arthropoda; class Insecta; order Blattodea; family Blattidae; genus Periplaneta; species Periplaneta americana. The sequence goes on along the minus strand of NC_091122.1, from coordinate 102,246,687 downwards.
CTCGAAGTTGCGGGTTCTACCCCAACCCAGCTCGATGGCATTTAAATGTGTTTAAATGCGACAGGCCTCATATCAGTCGATTTACTGGCATGTAAAAGAAGTCCTGAGGGAAAAAATTCCGGCACACCGGCGACGCTGATATAACCTCGGCAGTTGCGAGCGTTGTTAAATAAACCATAATTTTTTAATTTTAACATTTACAATGACTGCAATACAAAAACAATGACAGAATGACATTTACAGAAGAAGGCGACGAGGATTCTTAGACATTTCATCCAGTACTTCATGAGCTTTTACTTCTACATTTTTATGTATATACATCAAGGCCAATCCATTTAATCTGCCTGCTCCCATCGTGCTCCTCAAGTAAGTCTTCAAATACCGCAATGTTGAGAACGACCGTTCTGGTGTTGCTGTAGTTACAGGCAACGTGCAGAAAAGTTTCAGCGCCTTGCGAGTGCAGGGAAAAATAATTTCATTGCACCTGTTCAAAGATGATATAAAAACAGTAGGTATTAGGTGAAGATTTTTCTGATCAAGGAAATTTCTTCTCCACATCTTCAATTCATTGAAGAAAGACTCTGGTGATGCATCAACATCATTGGGCCACTGATTTACTACAGCCTGAACAGCAGTTTCTAAATCTTCATCTGATGCTCGCACTATGTTTTTAGGCAGAAAAGTTTGTATGGACTTTAGGATTCCCTTATGATTTAAAAACCTGTCCTTGAGCTGACTAATGAAATAGTCTAAGAAGAGAAGGAAAATTACAAGCCTAAAATACTCTTCATGACTCTCTGTCTTGAAGTAAGAACTCTGTGTTTGTCTTTCTGCAGTTCTTGGAATTTAACATTTTAGCAAAGAGAATTTACGTGGAAAACTCTCTAATTCCTATGTACATTCACAAATTAAAATTAATATTATTTTTGTTTCTTGTTTCGTAATTTTCTCAAAATTTCGGGAGGGGATATATCCCCTTAATCCCCCCCCTTGCATCCGCCCCTGCTTCCAAATACAGTATATCTTATAATAACTTAGCTAAGCGTGTAAGTTGCACTGTGCTGTCAGCAACTGACGAATGAAGGCATAGCTACAGGATTGTTTCCGATCTCTAATAACGAATTTGAATGACGTCATGTGCGTCAGGAATCACACCGACAGCTGAATTGCGGCGAGAGGTGACAGACAAGTAGTGAGTGATTTCATAATCAGAGGAGACAAGTAGTGAGTGATTTCATAATCAGAGTGCACGGTGTATCACAGTAGCAATCCCCAAGAAAATCGAGCCTTTTTGGGAGGGGTACATAACAACTCTTTCCGATGCCAAGTACAGTTACGTGAAAATCATAGGAGCCTGCAAAACACGTGGTTTCGTTATTTCCAAGAAAGGCATCTTGTGTGTACCTAGTAAGACTGGCAAAGCTCGGATGGGATTAATTCCAGAGTAGAAAAAGTAAGGAAATGCACCCCCCGTCACAAGTCGCCGCACCTCACGAGATGATACAAACTAATTCCATTCGAGCTTTACCAATCTTATTAAGTACACAGAAGATGCCTTTCTTGGAAATAACGAAACCTCGTTTATTGCAGGCTTATTTTATTTTCACTTAACTGTACTTGCCATTGGAAGGAGTCGTAATGTACCCCTCCCAAAAAGGCTTATTTTCTAGGGAATTTCTGCTGTGAGTCGCCGTGCACTCTGATTATAAGATCACTCACTACTGGTCTGTCACCTCGCGCCACAGTTCAGCTGTCGTGTGACTCCTGACGCACATGACGTCATTCAAATTCGTTATCAGAGATTGGAAATAACCCTGTAGAAGGAGAGGCTCGCTTGGCGGGAAATGTAGTGATGATGAATTGTTTACACATTATACGTCAAAATTACGTACGATAGCATTCTAGGGTTAAGAAATAAGTTTATCCATTCTTCAAAATCTCATCTAAAGCCTTGAATAATGTATTTAAACTTTTGTAAAATTATAAATATTAATTTTAATTTTATATGGGCAGCGTTAATGTAAATTTCGTTTGTTAAGGTCTATATTTGATGGAGTAATTTTTTTTCTACAGAGTATCTAATGTTGTAATTGTATCAAGATTTTATAACAACTTCGAAAAGACAAGGGTCCATCTTGATTTGTGTTCTGGAACTTAAAATAAACATCCATAAGAAAAGGAGAGTCTAGCAATTGCTTCCTTAAATAAATCAACTTGTAAAAACTTAAATGAAGTGCGTTTGACATTATAAGATATATAGCCTACTCACTACATGCAATGACAACAGTAAGAATAACATTTAATCAATATGGAATGCACCAGTCAATACAAAAACATTGTAAAGCAGCTTGTAAAACAAAATGTTATTAGGAAAGATACTTTTACCAATATACTGTACATACCGACAGTCTTTCACACAAATATATTGAGATGGAGGGTTCACAACCAGCAGGACAATAGACCGTATGATCTTTAAAAGAGACATGGGCTGTCTGGCTGGTTTTTTTAAAGTCGTACCCGAGATAGATTCGTGCAGCTAGACTTATATTGATCGATTGTGCAATAATAGTTCCAGACTGACGAGTGGCTCGGGGATGGCATTCGTGAATCCGATGTTAACAGGCAAACATCATGCTTCAGCCCTGATAGAGTCAGGACTGTAATCCGTGGATTACTGCCCTTTAAGGGCCCAGACTGACCAACCGGCTGCTGGCCTCACGCCCACATACCGAAGCAGAAGTGGATGGTCATCTAACCAGAATGGAGATAGCGTGTAATTAGCATGATGTCCTCCCATACGTTATACGTACGTACATACATACATACATACAGGGGTCGGCCTGAATGGCGCAGTCGGTAGAGTGCTGGCCTTCTATGTCCGAGGTTGTGGGTTCGATCCCGGCCCAGGTCGATGGCACTTAATTAGCTTAAATGCTACAAGCTCATGTTAGTAGATTTACTAACGTGTAAAAGAACTCCTGCGGGACAAAATTCCGGCACACCGGCGACGCTGATATAATCTCGGCAGTTGCGAGCGTCGTTAAATAAAATACAATTTAAATGTTTATACAGCGCGTTTCATAAATATAGGGCAAAATACAGGGTTGGGTTCCACACAGGTAGAAGATAAAAAATTTTATATAAACATATGTCCGGAAATTGATAATTTTTTAGATATCAGACATTGAAGTATGTTAGTGCTGCAAATTAATGGTACAAAACTTAATACAGTACATGTAGCATAATTAGTCTTAATGTTCGTGAACATCTGGATGAACGTTATCCTGATCAATGGGTAGGTAGAGGTGGACCAATTTCTTGGCCTTCACGCTCATCTGATCTAAACCCGTTTGACTTTTTTGTGTGCGGGTATTTAAAGTCGTTGGCTCAACTGTTGTGGAGCCCTTCCCCCACTCTCTCTCTTCTACTATAACAAAGAACTTGTTAATTTCTTAGATAACAACCCTGTACTATGATAATAGGGGAAAATAATTATACTGTAAGTTCACAGGGCTAACGGCTTTCGAAGCTGGGTACCTGGTTCTAATGAAGTGCACTGGTAGCAATTTAAAACATGGGGGCATGAGATAGTTACTCTGCCTGCCAATAAAAATTCACTTCAATTAAATCCCCAAGGTTAAAAAATTGTTGTGGAGGAATGAAGCAATACTTCATGCAAGAATAATGCGGGGTCGTTAAACAATACGTACAACACGCAGGCGTTTTGAGCGTGTTCGTACCTCAATGAGATGACGAGTAGAAGCCTGCAATATGGCAGGGGGTGGGCATTTCGAACACTTCTTGTGAAGTACTGAACATGGTGCATCATTTTAAAACTAAACTGGAGCTAGTAACGTACTAACATAAAATACTTGATTGTCTGATATCTCAATAATTATAAATTTACGAACCTGAGTTTATATACCATTTTTGATCGTCTACATGTGTGGAATCCAACCCTTAAATTTTGCCGTGTATTTTTTAAACACTCTGTATAGGTATATACATACATAAGAACTATGTGGAAGTCATGTCTGATAATAATTTCAACCGAGGATGTCATTAGAAATTATACTCTTTTGGCACAGAACTAACACTTTATTACAATATTCCTCAAATATCCACAGTACCGTATGTTATACTTGCAATTTCATGAAAAACATGTCTGAATGGTGATAATGCGCTATTATCCTTCCGTAAGTCTGTTTTGATAAGATAAATACTATTCTGTAAGGAATGTAGACTAATAATAATAATAATAATAATAATAATAATAATAATAACAATAATAATAATAATAATGCATGTCCGTATTAATGTTCTTTTTGAGTACCGATACCAGTAATATTTGAAGAAATTAACTTCCGATTACTATATTAATTTCGTCGAAATTCATGAGTTCTTCTCTCTTAAACACAGTGCCAGTCATATTTTGTGTTAGGGAGAAAGTCGTTACCTAAAATCGGAAGGTTAGTTCTGAATTTCTGTTTTGTCGCTTTGATGTGGCTCTCACAGAGAGAGAGAGAGAGTATGTAGTTACCAGACGTAATCAGTAATCACCAACGCAAGGACAATGAGTTAAGAAGAGTAGATTTATGTCTGTTAATGGAAGCTCGTTAAATCTGAGATGAAATTGAATTCAAGTTGGTGCCTCGCAAGAAATATCAATTACCTTTGCATAAAACACGACCATTGCAGAGACTTGATGAGTTGACTTCAGTGCTACAAGGCCTGGCTTCGAAAATATTTTAGACTTAATTAGTTTCTGCCTCTTGCATTAGGGACTTTGCGACATACTCTTGTAGGCTTGTACATGGTGCAACTCATATCACTTGGGACCAGAACCGAGACGAGTCATAATAATTATTAATTAGAGACAACATAAAGCATCATAGAGGCATTGGACAAACACACGTGTACATGTTCCAAACGAAATTCTAGTGTCGGTACACAATCGCGCGTTCCGTGAATCTTTAAGCTTACGCCATAGAAAATGTGTACCCTGGACGGTTGACAGTTTTATGCACAGAATTCCTCATTCTCGAGAAATAATTAAATTGGCTACAAGCTCAAGCTTTTCTTTTTAATTTCTGGTTAAAGAAAGTCCCAGTAGTGGAGTCATATACCTTGTTAGATTCCAGAGTCTTGAGTCAATTATTTACTTAAATCGCCTTCTGTTCCATAAGCCAAAATAAATATTGTCATCGAGGTTAATATCCCGTCACCGTGCCCAGTAAATAAACTATAATCCAGGCTGGGCGCTAATAACTCACTTGAGTCATGTTGACTACCACTTATCTCCCCACTCCACATTTTCTGGCTAAGACAATTTCTGACCGATATGAGTAGGTAGGAAGGCAAGTATTGTTGAGTGACGGATTGTATAAGGGAAGCTTATATCCTTCGTCTCTCGCTGTTTCTAAAGCGGTGTAAGCGAAAAGGACATGGTTCGGGTTATCTCCTTTCCTTTTTCCTTCTCTTTCTTGCCCAGGACTCCTCTAATACTACTGAAATCACTTTCCTCTACGCGAACCCTCAATAGTGGAGTCAGGACGATTTCTTCGGTCGTGGAATCCCCTGTATATTTACATGATAAAAGTAAATTGGTATTTTTTCGGTGTCTTCTTTTTTCATGCTAGATGCAAAACGTATCGGATGACCAAAAAACAGCGTGGTTAAAAGGGAAATTAACGTTTTTGTTATTCCTTGTATCACGATTCGTTTCAAAGAAATTCTCTGTTTTGCGAATGTTCAGAGGATAATGTGGAGATCCCGGGTAAATGTTATGCCCCTGTCGTATGATAACCACTGAAATGTTTTCTTCGTTTTAGGTCTTGACGTTCAAAATATATAAGACGGCTCAAGGGGTGACCAAGTTGCTGTATTTTTGGCCTGGTTTTCCGTGGCAAGGTACGTAACAGTTATTCCCTCCTCGTTCTTTATATTAAGGTTTGCACTTGTCACTCGCGTATAATCCGTTACAACTCTAAACGTGGGTGGACCGACAGAAAATCAGATCAGCTAAACTGAACTGTAACCCATATTGATAGAAATTTAATGAAATTCTAAATAATCTTTTGTATAATAAAGCACATTTAAACATCTGGTCGGGTGAATAGAACCTGAGTCATTGTAATTAGAAATCTACATATTTCTAGAAGTTCATATGAAAATTAATTCGAATCTTAAAATTGAACACAAAAATGGGAATTTGTCTTATGTGCAGTCAGCTTGACTTATATGTCAGCTTCACGGTTTGTGTGAGTAATTTTAGTCAACAAACAATTTTCACCTTTAACCAAACAATTTGAAGTCTAAAATTACTTTCAGTATAAGACATTATTTCATAGTTTTCCGTATCCTCGTGTATTATTTTAAAACTTAAAATTCGTAAATATGTTTATTTCTAATCGTAAAATGTATTAGAACCAAAGCCACTTGATTTTTATATAGAAATTAAATCTACATTTTGAACGCGATTAACTAATTTTACATGTGACAGGTGTAACAGTTGTGATTAGAATAAGTGGAATTGCATCGTACTGAGTGAAATATTTATTGTTGCGTTCACAGACTCTTTATAAAAGGTTAATGTGGTATCGTCAATGCCACATGTAACTAATGTTTAAAATGTAACAGAGGCAAGCGTATCCATTTAATTTCTAAAGATGAGTATTAAAAAAGAATACGTTTGAAATTATTCCAATTTATTCAAATTATCCAAAATTGTAATAAATAAATTAAATTAGGAAATTGAAATATGGTAGGGGAGAAATAGCTGTAATGTTGACGTTCATCTATATCTGTGACTGTTCAAGGTAGCGTGAATGTACTTTTTCTGAACCAATCCAGTTAGTAATACTATGCCTTCTAGGACCGTTGCACCTAGTATTATGCCCATACAAAAAATTAGAGGAACTGATTCAGGCTTCGTGATCTCTCAGTCTCTCAGCAAAATGAAACAGAAGTCGATCCTTGACAGATCAAGTGGACAGAAAGACTGCGAGAGGAGTCTTTTTCGAGTATCCATTTTTATATACTTTATGTTCCACCATTTTCCTGCTATTTCAATATCATATCATTATTGCAGATAATTTTTGCAGTTGAAACAGGATGCAAAGTATAGATTTAAAACTACGTCTGTTTCACAATGAGTGCGCGTTACCTTCAACAATCGTCACAGACACATATAAAGTCAATGGTGTAGTTTTTTTCCTCCCACTGTATTTATCATGAAGTTTGTAATGTTTTTATTATTTTAGCACTGACTGTATTACTTACTCGAAGTGGCTGTAAATTTAAAGTAAAATGTTGGTCATTATGTTAGTTAAGTATTATTATAATTCTTGCTGTGAATTAAATGTCGTTCGTTCACCAATAAAGGGAAATCGCGAGGTAACTTGTTTTAATACAAACCAGTTCTCTTCTAATTTAATCAAATTCGACTAAACCAATCTTATAAATTACGAAAAGTATAAGTGCAGAAATTTCCATGGACTTGCAGGAAAACCAGGCCAGCATCTGTCAGAAATCCAAATAAAATAAAATCAAAATTGATAATCCTCTTGTTTCAAGTTCCTGGATGCAGCATACTTTCACCCGACAATTCGGAAGGTAAGTACACATTACTGCGTGACTGAGAACTGCCATTCTGTCTGGCCGTCAACTCAGCGCTGCCAACGTCATTAATGTCGAAGCTGTAAATTATTTTATTTAAGCGGCTGGCAGGTTTCTCCTCGGTGTAGAAAACAAGCGCTCATTTCCGACCTAAAACGGAAATGTGGTAGATTTGGTCTCTATACCGCATAGAATGCTGCATTGTGTCTTGAGTTAATCCTAGTATTGTCGCTGTTCCTTTGCAATAAATATTATTGTGCGTTGTTTACACTAGAATTTAATATTTCTTCTCATTGAGCGGGTGCATTGCCGTGTAGTAGCTGAACTGCTCCCTCACACACAAAATTACCAGGCAACAACAATTTTATTTCAGAAACGTTGCTGGAAGCTATTAGTCGTCAGATCGTGTGAATTGTTTATGTTCTGAGCAGTTGCATGTTCGCATAGAATAGAATAGAAATAAAATTGCTCGATTCTTAATGACGCAATGTAAGGCAGGAATTAATCGACATTAGTGAAATTATGAGACGATTATTTGTTTAACTTATCCTTAATCTATTGCATCAAGGCCATTAATACTTATTATTGATGGACTTTATTGTTGCATCTGCTGCTAATCTTGAGATACATGGTAACATCACACAGGCAGTACTACTGGTATTTTTCTCAACTATTTATTGTACCGGTATTCTTTTTGTTAAGTTTACGTATACACGCATTAATATCTATGGTCATATCTCATATGTAAGATCTTTGGGTAGCCTATATCAATAGAACGTAGACTATTGTTGAGTTTCAGTTTCTATTATCATGTGTTACAAATGACTTGTGTTCATGTAACTGATTTAGATTTGCTTTAATGTTCATGATAATGATATTGGTGATTGAGGCGGTGCAGAATCAGAATATGTAAATTTTCAATATCGGCATTTGCCTTTGTGACTGAGGAAAAACATAAACATTCCCAGTCAGATTGGCCGGCCACGGGGTTTGAACACGGTACCCCCGAATACGAGTCTCAAACTTGTCTGGGCCGCCTCGCTGAATGAATGAATGAATGAATGAATGAATGAATGAATGAATGAATGAATGAATGAAGGGGGAAATGGAAGAAGAGACAAAAATTGAATATGTGAGCTCCAAGCCTGTTGGCCACTTGTCACACTCCGAGTTTCGTTGTTCCACTGAAGGAACTCGAAAATGTTGAAGGGGAAAGCAGAAAATGGACGTAACCTTATGGATAATAAATGAAGAGGAGGAAGAGAGAGAAGGATGACTGAATCCTGTAATGGTCGTGACGCCGAAAGATCATGTAACCTTGCACATTGAACGGTACCGTGTCCTTTCGCAGTGCGAGTGGAGTCGTAAATCGCCCATGTACAAAGGGTAATATGCTGAAGCTTAGCCAAGACTCTTATTTCGAAGAGTTCTGTTTGAAAAAGTTTTGTGGGGAGAGAATATAGGTCCGTGTCCCATAATACATTTGTCTTAGCGCCTTAGAAAACCTACTGCAAATCCTTAGACAGGATGAGTAGTCTCAATTTAGGAGACTAACCAGTTGGCTCTCTGGTGAGTCATTGATGTCTCGATTGACGATGAGGGCATTAGTTGAGAAGGGTGAATGTTATTGTTATTGTTTTTGTAATAGCCATAGTGTAGAAACCTGCTGTTTGTAGTAAGATAGAAAATCAATGGTAGTCTATACAAACACTAGCGGTAGTCAAGCGCGTAGACGAAAAGTGATTTGAACCACAGCATCCATTGTTTTTCCTTTGTAGAAAAAAAAAGTATAATAAAGTTGAATATGACAAGATTGAAATTAGTAATATAAATAAACAAATTTCTTTCACACAGTTTAATGTAACATTGTAGCATAAAAATATATTACTTTTAAAGTTACACTGTGACCAACATCCAATTATATATTTGTATTACCTAAAATCTAAATTATGTTTTTCCACCAATTTCGATATAATAGTTCTTCTGTAAGCATAAATTTTTCATTTACACGACGCACAAAAACTACAAGCTGCGAGGTGTCAGACACGCCTGCGCTTTCATTAAGACATAACTAGAAACAAATAGATTCTTTACATAAGTCTTGTACTTTTTTCTTCAGTATACCGTCCACACCTGTGGAGTAACGGTCAGCGCGTCTGGCCGCGAAACCAGGTGGCCCGGGTTCGAATCCCGGTCGGGGCAAGTTACCTGGTTGAGGTTTTTTCCGACGATTTCTCTCAACACAATACGAGCAAATGCTGGGTAACTTTCGGTGCTGGACCCCGGACCCATTTCACCGGCATTATCATCTTTATTTCATTCAGACGCTAAATAACCTAGATGTTGATACAGCGTTGTTAAATAACCCAATACAATAAAAATTCTTCAGTATACCCTATTAATTTTTGTATTCTCTTGGTTACAGTATTTCTGAATAAATAGGCCTTTATATCTTCCTGCTTCCTTATCTCATTGGGAGATATCTTGGCTACTTCACTTAGAAAACAACTCTTAATGAAAGGTCATCAGAAAAAGGGTGACACGTCTTTGCAATTTTGGGAGACATATCATAGCTAACTGAGAATGCCATACATTTTTCATCAGATATTGCAGTCTGCAAAATAAGCAAAGTGCATAGCAGATTGTTAAGAGATGATGTTATGTTTTATTTAACGACGCTCGCAACTGCAGAGGTTATATCAGCGTCGCCGGATGTGCCGGAATTTTGTCCCGCAGGAGTTCTTTTACATGCCAGTAAATCTACTGACATGAGCCTGTCGCATTTAAACACATTTAAATACCATCGACCTGGCCCGGGATCGAACCCGCAACCTTGGGCATAGAAGGCCAGCGCTATACCAACTTGCCAACCAGGTCGACTAAGAGATGATGATTTGGATTTAAAAATTAGAAATGAAAAGTAATAATTCATCATTAATTTCATATAGTTTGTACATCAGAAGACAATTCTTTGTAAAGGTCCAGTTTGTTGTGACCTTCGTGATATTTTGCGTAATGTCTTTTCACATATAGGCTACATTTATTTGTGATACGTTTTTAGCACATTATGCACTGTGCCCCAATCTCCTCCTTGGATCTTTCCAGTAATGGAGAACAAGGACCATCGGTTTGTCTAGTTGAGACAAAACGTAAGATATAATAATTTCACTATGAACATTGAGTTTAATATAATAAATATTTCAAAATGAACATGTGACTCAAAACTGTTACAATAAAACCCGAATATAATCACTCTGACTAGCACACACACTGAGCTTAGTTTAATCCTTCCTGTCAAGTTATGGATAACAAACGAACTGGATTAAAACAGAATAAATATAAAACAAATCCAACCCGAGGGAAGGAACCAGCTAACAGACTGCCCTGAGACAGTCACAACCTTTCATATAGGCCTAACTCTACTTGAAACAAGAACACAAAGCCACGCCACATGCGCGCCATTTAATAAAGCACCACAATACCCCGTAGACATTCAGAACAGTCTGCGTCGTGCTCAGTCGCTGACATGCTACATTCACCATACAGAGTTCATATTCGCCAGAAGGGCTCAGAAAAATACACAATTTAAGCCTTGGTTTTTCTGAACTGACGCATGCGACGTGCGAGGTGCGAGCCTCGCCTCGCACAAATCCGGACTACACGAAAGATAGTGAGTGGTTTCTATGGCTGCGAGGTGCGCAGACCTCACATCACGCAACTATAGAAACAACTCACTATCTCTCGTGTAGTCCGGATTTGTGCGAAGCGGGCCTCGCACCTCGCACATCACATGCGTCAGTTCAGAAAACCCAAGGCTTTATCTGCTGCAGGCTACACCATTGAGTCCCACGGCGAACGCTGGTGTTCCACATACAAGATGGGTGGTTACCCACTGCTCGATGTAATGTCCGTGACACGGCGTTTCCAGTAGGCTACAACTCTCTAACTAGCGGTATGTCACGAACAATATCGAAACCTGACTGCGTAGCTACAGTTACTCACTTTAATATTCGGCCAGATCCTTTTTCAGGTTTTCCTGTCTTTATTATGCAGTAGAAATTGGACTAAGTCTAAAATAAAAATTGAGAACGATGTGCTGATACTTAATAGTAATTATAACAAATACACAAATTTTCAGATCATTACACCAAGTGAATTAAAAATATTTTTCTATTAACGGGCACAAGAGCGCGTCACTTTAATATTCGGCCACTTCATTTGTTTACCTGAGCATGGGGTTGCTGCCTCAGTAGGCACAATGTTTCTGTGCTTGCTGTTCTGCCTGCATGTGTTATGAAGCATATGCCGCTACAGTATGGGGCTTAAAGGTAGGATTACAACATTTGAACAGAGACAATTCGTAATTTTCCATCGTGCAAAGGTGAAATCTGAAAGAGAAATCAGTATAATATTAAATATACCAAGAAGCATAATTGGGGACATAATAAAGAGATATAAGGAAGAAGATAGATTAGAGTCGATACCCCAAAAAGGACAGCAAATAATACTGACTGATTGGGAAGAAAGAATAATAATCCGGAAAATGAAGAACAACCCGAGACTAAGTGCTCCAAAATTAACACGTGTACTCTTTGAAGAGAGTATAAAAAGTGTCCACCCAGAAACTGTCCGAAGGGTAATAAGGAGAGCCGAGTTCAATGTCAGAGTGACAAAGAAAAATCCCTTCATTAGCGAGGTGAACAGAGAAAAGAGGCTGCAGTTTGCTAGGGAATATGTAAATAAAGATTTTTCTTGGTGAAATGGCACAATTTTTCAGACGAGAGCAAGTCTAATGTTTTTGATTCAGTTGGAAAGATAAATATGTGGCGGAAGCCAAACGAAGAACTTGAAATGAAGAATTTGCAGCCCACTGTGAAATATGCAGGAGTCAGCATCATGATCTGAGGTTGCATCTCTGCAGCAGGAGTTGGAAAGATGACACAAATCGAAGGGATAATTAAGAAGGAAGACTATCTTCGTATATTGAAACACTTAGACAGAAATGCAGACAAATTGGGCATAAGGGACATATTTAAATTTTACCAGAATAACGACCCTAAACACACATCCTATTTTGTGAGGAACTGGCTCCTGTATAATTGTTTCAAAGTTATTGACACCCCTCTCCAAATCCCTGACTTGAACCCCATATAAAATCTCTGGGCTGAGCTGAAATCACGAACACGAAAAACACCTTCAAAATCAAAAGGTGAATTAGAAGAAAAATAAAGAAGGAATGGGTTAAAATACCCACTGAAAACAATAAGAAATACATTTCTAATATGCCACAACGCTTGAGAGAGGTTTTAAGAAGAAAAGGATATGCTACAGATCACTAAATGTTACTTGTTTAGTTTCTACAGAGGATGAACTTAGTTAAAAGCTGAAGTGGCCGAATATTAAAGTGACTGTGATAATTGTCAATTTTTTGTTATGAATTTATTTTTTATGCTTTATAATGAAGAATATACATTAATTTTTTAGTAGTATCTTGAAAGAGGAATTGTTGACTTTATATTTTTGTTGTTTATATTTGTCATTAAGATAATCAAAATAAACACTGATTTGGTTATAAACCTAAAGTTGCCGAATATTAAAGAGAGTAACTGTATATATGTATGTCGCTCGACGTGTTCCAGACAACTCACTGTGTAGCGATGGTACGTCGCTCGACATCTGCAAGGCAACTGACTGTGTATGGTTTGGTTTATTATATATAATAGATCACAGACACATTTATACAACAATTTTACACAAAGATATATTATTATTTAAATACAATTTCTACGTTTTACCTATTAACATATTTGTTTTGTCTTGCACTAGCTTTCAGTTATTGTGCAAGACTCAACTCATTCTAGAATATTGGTACCATCAGTATTGGTTTACCTTCCTAAGATGTACTTCCCTCTTCACTCTGCAATGTGCAGCTAGCGTATCTAAATCATCTCTAATTCTAGTTTCTTCCATACCTCTTTCCTTACAAAAGTATTTATACAGTTCATACAAGCTCTCTCTCGTAGGTAAGCCTTCATTCCTTAATTTTATTTCATAATATTCTTTTGACGTACCTTCAAAACTATTAAATTTAGAAATAAAAAAGATAGCCAAATAATTTCTAACTAAGTCAAATATGTTATTATCTGTGAACTGACTGTGTAGCGATGTACGTCACTCGAAGTGTTCCAGCCAACTCTTTGTGTAGCGTTGTACAATAAGGTTCAAAAAGAAGGGCCGGCGACAAATGTCCCGTCTCCTTGAAAATCCAGTTCACAAGATGACACAATTAAACCATGTAAATGTGCTGTATTTTGTTCTAAAATATGTTATAAAAGAAAACAAAGGGTTGATTCTAGCTGCATTAGGGCCTCTGAAGAGTGAAATAGCAATAAAATTTATAAATACAAAGTCTATCGAAACGGGGTACAACATTTATTTTATCGAAACTAAGACGAATGAGAAAGTACGTAATACGCCGGATTAAAGTATGAGCTATTGTAGTGTATGTAGGTGTAGGTGGCTTAAGCATGGGTCTAAACCAGATAATATTGGTTGTAGTAGGTTCGAATCTCCGTTAGTCTTAATTTTTTACATTACAAATTTACCATAATAAGTTTTTATAAACACCATTTACACAAGAATCAAGTGGCAACATCGCCTCCCAGTCGATTGAATATTTAGTAAATAGCATAATTTTATTTTTATTATATTCGGTTATTTTACAACACTGTATCAACATCTAGGTTATTTAGCGTCTGAATGAAATGAAGGTGATAATGCCGGTGAAATGAGTCCGGGGTCTAGCACCGAAAGTTACCCAGCATTTGCTCGTATTCGGTTGAGGGAAAACCCGGGAAAAAAACATCAACCAGGTAACTTGCCCCGGGATTCGAACCCGGGCCACCTGGTTTCGCGGCCTGACGCGCTGACCGTTACTCCATAGGTGTGGACCGCATGGTATGTTCTCCTCCTGCCCTCATAGAGAGAAAGAGAAAGACTTTAAAAACAGCTTAAAAGATAACCTTATTAGCATTTCACTCCAATCATACTGATTTGAACTATCACTGACTACATTGTTACTTCTTTCATTAGACATCATCCTGATAGTGCTGTATTATCAAAATTATCTCATAATAATCTCTTTCTATTATCTAATATTATTTGAAATATATTAACAGTCCATGTATTTTAGCTTAATTCTGCTACACAGTTTATTTCAGTGTTTAATTAATAGTTCACAGTATTTTGTTGTTTAATTCGTAAATAACTCTTCTATACATGTAACTCTCATCTAAATCAAACTGTTGAATTCTTTGTAAGTTCATGCATATGTATATATACTTTTTTGCTGGTTGAGTGGAAGAGAAGGCCTTACGGCCTTAACTCTGCTAGCTAAAATAAATTATTATTATTATTATTATTATTATTATTATTATTATTATTATTATTATTATTATTATTATTATTATTATTATTATTATAAACACAGTAATTATATGGTTCGAGAAATGTAATATGGAAACCATATACATTTTTTGGTCAATATTATATGAATGTAAATTCATAGCGAAAGATTGCATTTTGATAAGACTCATGTTTCAGCATAAGTAAAACAATTATTCACAACAACGACTTATTCAATTTGAGAATTTTAAGTTTATGTTCCAGTAATTTTCAGTTTCGGAAAGTCGTAATTTCTAGAGCGTTGTTGTTGTCATAATTTGTAGTAACACATAACAGTCCAATTTAAATTGCTTATATTTTCTCTTTATGCAAGCTACATATTTGAAATGAAACACTAAATATTAAGGAAGACTGTGTGGCTTTTTATTTAGTTAGAATATAATATAGTAGCTACTGTATTTTGAAAAAATATATATTTACATATCGGAAATAAATTCCAGATATAATGAATTAGTAGGCAGTAAGCTACAGCAGGATATCCTCTGACACATACAGTATACTTTAAGAAATAATGGACGCAATATTTTCAGTGACTCTGTCAACACTATGCTGAAGTTGTATAATTGTTTAATATTTCGATGACAAAATCTAAGAAATGGTACTAAGTATTGTTATTTCCTTTAGTGATGTTTTATTACTTTTTTTTAATAATTCATTTAGACCTAGATCTATTAATTTAAGGATGGTCTTGGCAAAGTGGTTTGAATTTCAGATTGATATTGGAGCTTCCTTATTCTCCAGACATGCTACGTCTAGAGGATATTTTAGGTATTTGTTACTCAACATTGCTGTGACTCTTTGGATATTTCATCGCTTTAGTTATATTTTGTCCTCCAGATCTTGTATATCTAGAAGATATTTTAGATACGTATTTGTTATTTTATTTCGAATATTTCAACCTTTACATTGGTATATTTTAGTTATTCGACCTACCAGACTCTTTTTAGCTGGTCATATTTTATTGTTATCTTTCTTGAAATTATTATATTTCATGTTTGTAATTTCCTAATTATGTCGTACATGCCAAATGTAAAGAAAATCCATCATCTGGGTAAGACCAGAGAGGCCGCCTACCCTGATGATGGAAGCTGTATGTACTTTCGAAACGTTGGAAATGTCATGTTTCAGATACGGTGGATTATCAAAAAGCCTAATTCTAATCACAGTCACCGTGAAAGCCTAAAATCTCATATAAAAGTCTACCTGCTAAAATCACATTTTTCTCGGTACCTAGCAAGAATTTTAAACGTGTATTTTCGGGAGAAAAAAAAAAAAAAAAAAAAAATCTCGGCAAGTGTCTATTACATAAGCATGATTCTTCCTCTGTATTTCATGTAATGAGAAAGTAAAAATGTATAAAGGATTAAAATACATTATGTCGGATGCACTCCAGAGAACGCAGATGCTTCTTTCACCATGTCCGGCAAATAGCAAGTCATTTGGCGGGAAGGCGCGAAGTGGTATGAATCGCATTGTAATGCATTTGTAAAGTGTGGCGATTTGGCTTAGAAAGTTGCGTATTGTGACTAAATTAGAGGGTTCTGTATTACTTAAGTACGGAATTAAGTAATCTAGTGCCTGATTTTAAGGTTCATCTTTCATTTTGACATGAAAAAAATTATTTGATTGATTTCACAAGAGCTGAATCCGAGATGGATCCTTGCACGTAGGCCGTTTAGGCCCATTGTAGTACATCCTATATATGACGATTGTCAAAGTTCGACGGATGGGTCCGTATGGCATTCGTGTACCAGACGTTAACAGCCGGGCCATCCTTCCTGAGTTCTGCAGATAAGGTCCCATCATCTACTGACGAACCCGAACCCGGAGCCCCAAGCCCTTAGAACCTACATCAGCATTGGAAACCCGTACTACTTCTAGACTTCACTTCAACTATTTTGACTATTACAGATGGTAGGTAAAATGAGGGAAAAGTGGAGAGTGTTAGTTGAATGAAAGAGGGAAATGGAAATATGTCGAGAAAAAAACTCTGCAACGTCTGGTTTGTTCATCACAAATTCCACCCAGACCTGACCGGGAATCGAACACTGACCGCCTGGATGGAAAGCCAGGGCCCCAATATTGCAGCAACAGGCGCGACGAGAAAGTCTTTACTGCAAGTGTTAATCTTTTCCGCGTTCGCTTTGACTATTGTCCATTTATTTCTTTATTAAATTTATCACCATAATCATAGTAATCATTTAGCGTTTTAGTTTCAAGTATGGGATCCTTTGACTCTTTCTGTTACCACTCGTGTGAATTTTATGGACCAACTGTAGATACTTACAGTTGAGTAGCCCAGATGCAAAACCAGCTAACTGCCAAAAAAATGAAAAATGAGATAATGGTAACCATGGTTTCAGTTCGTCATTAGCTACGTAATAAGCCATACATTCGGTTAGAAATCCAACTCTAAACCCTTTAAATCTAGTAAATAAAATTGCATATGGTTGCAAAACCTGCTAATTGTGGAGAGCGTAAGGATGCAATACCTGCTAACTGCACAATGCCATGTTTACTTTTACAAAACCTGCTAAATGTCACTGAGACAACATGGCCATATTGAGAGTTGCGGATGCAAAAGCTGCTATTTCGATCTCCATAAGGATTACATTGAGCATACTAAAATAACGAATAAGATATTATTAGACGCTGATAATAAAGCTACTTTTTGCTCGTATAGTTAAATTGACTATACTGCTGCATTTAAGACATCAGCTGAGAGTTTCTGTCCGCGCTTTATCGGGGCCTTCTAACCTTTTATGTTAAGTGTGTTGAAGTCTTGAAGTGGTTACTGTGATTATCTTGCAGTTTTTCGACTTTTGCCGAAATGAGTGTGGATGGATATGGTATATCCTGTTTCAATAACTCTGTTAGTGTTGAGGGAGAAGATATAGATGATGAAGAGAATGGTACCAGTGAAAAGGCGAATCCAAAAGTTTAAACAATAAAGGTAAACATTTCCAAAAGGACTACATTCCAATGGGTGTCATCCTTAAAGAAACAAACATCAGGGACATTGAAAGACTTCTGGAATTGCACTTCGGGTAGGACTGGTTTCGGAAAGCAAACCTGACCTTCTACACCGAAATGTTCAACCAGCAGCAAGACCTTGCTGTTGCAGACCTGAATGAAGATGAGGATGAATATACGGATGTAGTGGACTTCGAAATCATGGATGAGGAAGAACCGAACATTTTGTAAAGTGTTATATTACATTGATGTTTGTAGAAATTGCAACACCAAGAAGGATACATGTGACAAATGAAATTGATATCACAGTTTAGATACATGACAATACACAAGGATTAGAATTACAGAACTGTACCTGATCTGTGACCGTGAGATTTCAGTATGGAGTGAAGCCTCCTTGCGCTGCAATCAGAGCTTCTAAGCGTCGTCGTATGGAATCAAAGAGTTCCTGGATATGTTCCAGGGGAATCTCCCTCCACGCAGTTTGTATGCGAGTCCACAAAGCGTCAAGAGTGTGGCTGGAGAACCATGACGAACAAGTTGCCGACCAACCATATCCCAGACATGTTCGATGGGCGAAATGTCTGGCGAACGTGCAGGCCAGGAAAGCAGTGATACCCGTCGTTCTTCGAAGAAGACTTGCACAATCCTCGCCACATGTGACCGGACATTGTCCTGCTGAAATATGGCATGTGGAGTTGCCTGAGGGAGGGGCAGTACCTCGGACTCTAAGACCTCTCTAATGTAGCGGTTGAAGTTCAGATTGTCCTGAATAATTAGGAAGCGAGATCGCATATTGTATCACACTAGGAACTTGTCCGCAATGCCGCTCAACAATGCAGGCTCTCAGACTGCGTTCACCACGGTAGCGCTTAACACGTATGTGACCATCGCTGTAGGACAAGTTGAAGCGGGACTCGTACGAACACACTACATTTGGTACTCTGTTTTACACATCTCCCGAGTTTGGGGTCGTTCGGGCCATTTTTTCTGGGTGTTGCATTTTTCACAAACAGTAGTACATAAGGAAACCTTCAAACTATAACATTAGTATTCCGTTCTCCTTTTTTACTTTTTTATAGCACAATATTTGTGTGTTTAATAATATTTAGGTATGTAACGAAAATAAGAATGTTCTCTTCTACCGTCAGTTTGTTTCCAAGTTAGTCTTGTCAGATAAACTGTTAACATTGATCAAATACCAGGTTTTGCAAACTAATGTGTCGTTAATATGGCTACCTATAGAGTTGCAAATCCTGCTAACTGCTCTGTTCGGCTGCAAAACCTGCTATTTGCAAATTAATATACAATATAACTAATTACCTATTAATCATATATTTCTGAGCTGTAGGAAGACAAACTAAATATTTTTCCCCTTTATTTAAACTAGAAATCATGCCTCTAGCATCTGTGGTTAAGTTTTTACACGATTTTCCTCATTTGCCAAAATTCGTCTAACTTGCAAATAGCTGGTTTTGCAAATTGGCTACTCAGTTATAATCGCCGCGGCCTCATACTTAACATGCCGGCATCATACAATAGCGTGCGGTGTTCTTTTAAAACATAATTTTGCCGACCGATTGTTGCTCTGTAGGTTTCACTCTAAGCGTCATGTTGTCTCGTCTACTTCCTCGATAAGAATAAGCACTAGTTTGTTATATTGTTAAATGGCTATTATTATTATTATTATTATTATTATTATTATTATTATTATTATTATTATTTCATATACGTTGACATTCTTAGCTCTTAATAATAATTTTTAATCACATACCTTAATGTTCTTCCTCAGCACAAGACATTGCAACCTCGGTTTTAGTCCACGTGGATTAGACAAGTAGGTGTCATTTTATAATGGAAACAGCTTATTGGTTGCAACATTGAAATTGGGGCGAGTGATTGGAGCGGCAACACAAGAAATTGAAAACAATAATACAATAAAATTAAATTTGAAAAACCTGCCGAATGTTATGCACCAGGCCGCTCAAAGACCTGCCGAATGTTAAGCATGAGACCGCGGCGATAACAGCTGTATGTGGTCAGCAAGGCAAAATGCTATCTCTTATAGCAACACAGGACAAGGAATATAGTAATCCTGGAAGATCTCGACACTTTTAAGAAAAGTAGCCACTCAATATGAGATCTGTGTTGACTGTATTTGTATGTTGGCAATCTCGGTGTAAGTGAATTTCGTGGCTCCAACTTATGTTTTACGTTCACAGAAGGCAATAAACACAATACATATGAGTTACACTTTTATTTTCGGTCATGAAATATAATAATTGTAACTTTTATTTATACTTTAACCACCACCCGGCAACAATGTGACTTTTATTTATTAATAATTCATCCTACAACAATGGGTTTTCCACTCAACACGGCAACACAATAGTCGTTATTGCACTCCACACGACGACAATGACAATACACGTTTATTATTGAGAAGAACAACAACATACTTCTAATTTCAATTAATGTTCACAAAGCACTGTGTCCAGAACAAAACTGTCAGTTCACAGTTCGCTTGCCCTGGCTAGTTCTTCTAGCTCAATGTTCAAGTTCACTGCACATCGAACACAGGTTTTCCGGACGCGTCGCCTTCGTCTGGACGCCGCCACAGTTACGGACTCACTCAAGTTCACTGCACGTCGAACTCAAATCCTCCAGATATCCTCACTGCACGTCGAACTCAGGTCCACCTTGCTCGCTGCTGTCCAAGACTTGAAGGTTGACTGAAGACTTCCGAAGACTCGCGCTTTTATTTATTAAACCACATGTTCTCGGACCTTCGATTCGCATGGCTTACAGAATCTCCGAGAGAAATCTGTGTCACGATGCTTCCTTTGCTCTCCCCGCTCCGCGCCGTCACTGAAGTTCTCCACCCCTTACTTCTTACCGCGCTATAGCTCCTACCGAAGCTCGAGTTTCCGTTTCCCCGCGCCTTCCTTCTCTCTAGATGCGCACGCAACCCCCTGACGCGATCAGAACGTTCCAGACGGGTGCCACAATATCATCTTTAGTTGATTGTAATTTTACTGAACATGCTTGATATTAGTAGATGCACAAATTATTGTATCTACATTTTACAGGTTAGTAAAGGCGCCAAAGTGATTATCCTAAAAAAATTATCTTTGTTTCGGGTTTGCTGTCGTCTTGTGAATGAAGGTGTAACTCGGGGAGATTTCGACACTGTGTTTTGGGGAGATCTCGACATGTGTCGATTTTGCTTGTGGTCCTTCTTAAATGACCTGAGGGGCTGTCTCTCAAAATATTTGTGTTTTTTTTTTGTCTTAGGAGAGTTTACAATCCTTCATAGAGCTTTTTAGTGTCACTTTGTCCGTCTATCCGTTTTTCTCTCTGTGCGTCTGCCTGCATGTATGAAACTATTCATTTCCATTGAACCAATCTTAATTAAACTTTATATTTTAATTTTCATTGACATCGGACAAATATGAAAATTCACAACTCTCGACACAAACATAGAAGATCTGGTTCTAGCCGGAAATTGTTCTGAAATTAGCGTTGAAGAAGACAATATCACTCCCCCAAGAACACCACAGACACCATTTGCGCGCCAAAAATGATTTCACGAGGCATGAGTGGAAAATGCCTCCGATGAAAAATTCACATGTGACCAATGTGGGTAAGAGTGTTATACAATATTTAGATATACAAGGTTTCCGAGAATGAATGGTGGGGTTTTACGAGTTCACTGTGAAGCATTTATTATGTGTAACGATTGAAAGTGCTCGTAATTATTATAAGTTCAGTAAATTAAAAAAAAGGTTCCAAATAAGTTAGTAAATTTCAATATAGGCTAATAATTAT
This sequence comes from Periplaneta americana, assembly GCF_040183065.1. Taxonomy (NCBI): domain Eukaryota; kingdom Metazoa; phylum Arthropoda; class Insecta; order Blattodea; family Blattidae; genus Periplaneta; species Periplaneta americana. The sequence continues at coordinate 102,224,805 of NC_091122.1, read as the reverse complement.
CATTGACACTACGACAGACGTCTACGCGAAATTCAATTTCAGCCCACACTCTGACAAGAACACCTGGCGTATTGCTTGTGATTACTTGTCTGATTCTTCGTTTTAGGTGCTCAAGATTCACAATTCTTTCACTGTAGATCTTATTCTTGACATAGTCCCAAAAGTAGAAGTCCAATGGAGTAAGATTCGGAATTCTAGCGGGCTATGGGATGGGTCCATTTCTGCCAATCCATCGGTCTGAAAATCGATGATTTAATTTTTCTCTGACATGGTTTGCGAAATAGGACGGTGCTCCATCTTGTTGAAAGATATTTGCAACTTCATTTCCATTTGCTTGGTTTGAGGAAATGGAGTTGATGTTTGGAAATCGAGCTTTCAGGTATAAGTAAAGTTGATTTGAATAATTTTGAGGGAAAATTTTTTCCGGGTCGGATATCGAACCCGGGACCTTTGATTAAACATACCAACGCTCTACCAACTGAGCTACCCAGGAACTCTACCAGATGTTTGTTTCAACAAGAAAAGAATGGGCCAAAAATCTTGTTGTGCATTAGACCACACCAAACGTTGACCTTAGAAGAATCTCGAATGTGTTCATGTATCACATGTGGATTTTCCGAGCCCCAAATTACACGATGCAGATTGTGAGTTCTGTAATAACACACAACGAAAATTTACTAACGTTAACCCTTTGCAGCACAAATGTTTTTTTTTCATATGCATCATAACAAAGCTTCGATTATTTTTTTTTTTAAATTGTAAGTCTACACACAATTTTAAACACAGATGGCACCTCTGTGTATCCTCAAGGGGTGGTTGTATGATGAAACATCTGTGCTATAATTGTAGAGAAAGAAAGAAAACTGTGGTTCTTCTGTAAAACCCCACCATTCATTCTCTGAAACCCTGTATTTCAGGAGAAAAATTTGTGTTATAAATGTTGAATTTTAAAGTGTTTCCTATGTTTGTCATACTATGTCGAATCCCCCATTATGGGAGAAGTCGACCTTCGGCATCGACTTGTATTTTTTTAAACACAGATATACAGTATAAAATGATCACATTGGTACCAGATATTTGTAATGTACGGAAAACATATCCATACATATTAGGGGAAAAATTGCATAAATTGGTCCCAAAATTAATATCTTTCCTTAGGTTGTCGATATGGCACTAAACGAACCTAAATCTTTTTTTTCCCTGTCGGGAATCGAACCTGAATCTGCAACATTTGTAATAAGAGATTCTGCTATTTGAGCAAAAGCGTGTGCCGCTCAATAGCTATTCTAATTTCGAATTCATCGTATACACCTATAAATGGCTCGGTGCAGCAAACAGTTGATTATAAACTTACAGAATTAATAAACAAATGTGTTATCTCATCTTATTGCGTGTTTCATCAGCATGCTTTTAATTACGTTTCATTCTAATAATGCATCAGAAAGGCCGCGCCCAGTTCCTCAGATAAAGTACGTGCATGACTATTGATTCTCATATCGACAACAAAATATCGATATCTCAGGAATTCTTACGTTAATGGTTATTATACCATATAATAATTTAGAAATCTCCTACTGCGACTGAACTGGTAATATTTTAAATCCAACGGATCTAGGATCGATTCTCGGCAGAAAATTGAAGATTTAACTTTCCCACAAGGGCTGGGTATGTATCTTTCTCATGTTTCGTTAATCGATTTCTTTGCGCCAAGCTGATCACATGACCAACAGTCCCACTACTTGTTTCTATTTAATGTCGGGTACGTAATAATTCTCACAAGAACAATTAATTAAATAATATATTATATTTATCAGCTACAAATTCAGTAAAATACTTATGGGTGATTTTGATACTAAACTTACTTGGAATAAACACTCAGGCATAAAATGGATACTAGGTTTCTGGCTATCTCACGAACAGATGGACAGATTTTTTTTGTATAATTTAATGACTAACAATACTGCGATTAAAGGATTACAGGGGTTAAAATGAATACAAGCCATTTATAACAAATAACAATAGAAACAGAATCACAACAGTGATTCACAACATACATAACTACATAATCTACATAGTGTTGTGCCCAAGGGCAGGTATTTCACTGCAAATCGAGCATTCTCCAATCTTTCCTATTTTCTGTCTTTCTCTTAGTGTCCAAATACAGTAATATACGATCCATATATCTTTACGTTGTCTATCACCTGATGATTTAGTTTTGTGAAGAATTTTAGATAAGGGCGCAAATAGCCATTGTTGCTGACGCGCCCTTTTAAACCCCACTAATCTATCTATCTATCTATCTATCTATCTATCTATCTATCTATCTATCTATCTATCTATCTATCTATCTATCTATCTATCTATCTATCTATCTATCTATCTATCTATCTATCTATCTATCTATCTATCCATCCATCCATCCATCCATCCATCCATCCATCCATCCATCCATCCATCCATCCATCCATCCATCCATCCATCCATCCATCCATCCATCCATCCATCCATCCATCCATCCATCCATCCATCCATCCATCCATCCATCCATCCATCCATCCATCCATCCATCCATCCATCCATCCATCCATCTATCTATCTATCTATCTATCTATCTATCTATCTATCTATCTATCTATCTATCTATCTATCTATCTATCTATCTATCATCTGATATCTTCTTCTGCCCCAAACTCTCCTTCCGTTCACCATTCCTTTCAATGCATCTTTCATTATGCAGTTTCTTCTCAGACAATGTCCCAACCAATTCCTTTTTCTCTTTCTGATCAGTTTCAGCATCATTCTTTCTTCACCCACTCTTTCCAACACAGCTTCACTTCTTGTTCTGTCTGTCCATTTCACACGCTCCATTTTTCTTCATATCCACATTTCAAATGCTTCTATTCGCTTCTCTTCACTTCGTCGTAATGTCCATGTTTCGGCCCCGTACAATTCCACATTCCGCACAAAGCACTTCACTAGTCTCTTCCTTAGTTCTTTCTCCAGTGGTCCGCAGAATATGATCCTTTTTCTATTAAAAGCTTCCTTTGCCATTGCTATTCTCCTTTTGACTTCTTGGCAGCAGTTCATGTTACTGCTTATAGTATACCCCAAGTATTTGAAGCCGTCCACTTGTTCTAGCCTACTCCTCATTTAGAATTCGCAAGTTTACCTTTTTTTACTTTTCTTGCTATGACCATGGTCTTCGCCTTGTTGGCATTTATCTTCGTTCTATAGAGGAGAAGGTGGAAATATGGGCTACCATTTTGTTTTCCTCATAATAATGGAAAATGGTGTGGCATATTGCTTGAAAATCTTTATTGACATACAGAGTAATTATTCATATACAGATTATCCAGGCTTAAAGTTCAATAGTTGCAATAGATATTTGCATATAATTACTTTTTGAAAGTAAGACGAACTGGTCCTCTACAGGTATTAGGGTCTAAATATGGGCTACCACAAAAATTTGAAAATAAAATTGGAAAAAACAAAGAAATATAAGTAGGAAACCTGTGCCACATCAATGGCAATATTCTGTAACAAATAACGCAAATCACGATAATGAAAAAACGGGACATGTTAATGTGCTGGTAATATGGGTTACCTATTCCATATTTGATACGTAGTGGTAACCCATATTGGCTGTGGTTAGGCAGGAGTGGAACAAAATCCTAAGGGAGGCCAAGGCTAGACTACAAGGGCTGTAGTGCCAAAGAAGAAGAAGAAAAAGAATGTAGCCCATATTAGCAGCATCGACTCATGAAGGTTTCTAAGATTATGTCGGCAATTGTTGTCCTAAATAAATATTACTCTTATGCCATGTGATAGAGCTATTCTTCATCAGTGCAACACATCAAGCGTGGTTTCTAAACACGAAATATATTTCTTTCAATAATATTGAAACTGCATACCTGCAAAAACTTTGAAATTGATGAAAAGCACAAAGGACACACCACATCCACACCATAAAGGCAACTGGTTTGTCTCTTTGTGCATGCAGACTGATGGACACGAGATGCAGTTTTAGAGCTTTTTCGCTAGGTTACAACACCATATATAGTAAAAAACGAGGTAGCCCATATTACCACTCCTAGCCCATACTTCCACCTTCTCCTCTACTGTTCACAGCTGTCATTTAGCTCTAGTAGCATATCCCTTAGTATCATCTCCTCTTCTACTAAAAACGCCATATCATCAGCAAATCTTACACACTTTATTCTTCTTCCTCCTACTATCACTCCTCCCATGTTCTGAAAACAGTTCTTCACTAAATCCTCCAAGCAGATGTTGAACACGGTAGGTGATAAAGAACATCCTTGTCGTACTTCTCTTCTTCCAGAGTTTCCGCAGAAGATACTCCTTTTTCTATTAAAAGATTCCTTTGCCATTGCTATCTTTCTTTTGACTTCCTGGCTCATGTTACTGCTTATAGTAGCACACCCCAAGTATATGAAGCCGTTCACTTGCTCTACTGCTTCATTTACTATTCGCACGTTTATCTTCTTTATTTTTCTTTCGAAAACCATGGTCTTCGTCTCGTTGGCATTTATCTTCATTCCATACTGCTCACAGCTGTCACTTAGCTCCAATAGCATATTCCTTAGTATCGTCTCCTCTTCTGCTAACAGCGCCACATCATCAGCAAATCTAATGCACTTTATTCTTCTTCTACTATCACTCCTCCCATGTTCTGAAAACAGTTCTTCGCTAAATCCTCCAAATAGATGTTGAACAGGGTAGGTGATAAAGGACATCCTTGTAGTATGACTTAAGGTGTTAAAGCTTCTATAAATCAAATTAGGCTATCAAAAAAAAAACAACATTTTTGCTATTTTCGGATTATTATTTATTCTTAATAAGAAAATGGTTCTCTGTCAGATCACAAACGCTGGTAGCCCAATTCCCAGTGGTTTACGAGAATCTGTATAGTGCAAGATGGGAAGTTAATATCATTCTTGGAGCACTAAGGGTGAATGTGTACTTCAACTTAAAAATACACAATTATGACACAGGACGAAATATTAATTCAACATTAGTAGAACCTAAATGTCTCACATCTGCTGGTCTAAAGCATAGCATAAATTTTGGCCCTCGGTTGTACAATGCTTTAACTAAATTACACCCAGAACTTCTAACATGTAACCCACTAACATATAACAAGAAAATTAGAAACGTGTTAATATCTTCAATTTGATTAAATAAATTTATAGCCTATGTGTATGAATTAATCAACCTATATTATATTTGTATTCTATAATTTTGAAATATATATTAGTCCTACTTTTCACGTGCGATATTATTCTTCTCTAGTGTTAATATTATATTATATAATTCCATTGCCGCTGTAATTATATTTTAGTTCCTATTTTATTTTACTTATTATTTTTATTATTATTTTTTTTTTATTTTAATATTATATCTGAACTGCGACCGAGCACGAGCGCTGCTCATTCGGTCTCAAATTTTGTTAATACTACTGTATCTTCTTTTTATATTGCTTGTATTATTTTATTTCTATTTCTCTTGTTTGTTTTGTAATTATATTCTTTATTCTGTATATATATTTAATGTTCACAGTATTTCCATGAACACCCACTTAGATAACATGGACAACCGCCTTTATGGTTGACAATTGCCTTGATTTTCATAAGGTGGTAGTCCACAACAGTATATTTTTAGAACGCATGCAGCCATTGGACAATTCTGTAATCACTTCAGAGTGAACATTATTAAGTTATTTCAGTATTAGAATTGTGATGAAAATCTGTCAAAAAATATATCAGCAGAGGTTAGAAGATGGTGGATATTGCTTTAAAATAAGCTGGATTATATGACAGTGATTTCAAAACCTGTATTACACATTAGACTTATTCCTTTAAAAGTTACTACAATTTTGTACTCTTCCATAGTACTCGTATTGCTCTGTTTTATGAAAATGCAAGTATAGCCTAATGGTGAACTGAACTACACTTTCTTCATGACAGTGGGGGGTTCAGAAGTGGACCATATCTAAGAATTTTAAAATGCAGTTTATTTGTACTCTTCGGTAATTAATATTATTGCCAATAGCTATTCATTGCAGTAATGAACCAAGTCCGTAGTGAAGTTTATTACTGAGTCTGCATGGTGCAATAGTCACTAGACTGTCTTATGTAATAGTCCACTCTAGTAAGGGGGGTACGCAAGAGGGGTTACTGGTTTTGAACCCCGATTGAACTTTTTGAAAAATGTCATATTTAGATCTGAGTACATATTTTTTATCCCATAATCGTTTTCCCTTCTGTAATTTTTCACTGTCAGAGTAACAAAATCTACATCGACATAAGGCATAGTCCTCCTACCCCTCTTTCAAGATAATCCCCGTATTTGGTGCTGAGGCACGTTCGAATTATAACAATGTTATCTTTATTATAGAGAGACCTACCGCCTAGTACCGACCTTGTAATAAAATGAAGCTGACACAATATGAAATTTAACTTGTTGTAGTACATATTGAAAAGGTTGTTTTGACAGTTCTGCAGTGCAGATTTTAAATATTGTGGATTGTCGATTTTAAACTAATTTTAAGAGCGATATTCACCCGTTCGTTAGTTTGAGTTATGCCTTTATTGTGAAACGTTCGTTTAACGTGTTGTGCATTTGACAGTTCAACTTTCAACAGAATTTGCACGAACCCCTCAGTCTCGACTTGATTGTGGCAGCGGTCGGACGTCTTGTAAACATCCTCTGTACGCGCTGTTAGTATAAGTGTACTTGTGCTTCAGTCAGTATAGTGAATATATAATAGTGTATAAACAGTGAAAGTGACTTACTGCATAATCAGGTATACATCAGTCATTGTTTATTGAGATTTACAGTAATTAAAAAGCAATATGGAATCTTATAAGAGAATCAATACTTTAAAAATCAAATTTCCAGCTACGGCTAAAAAACCATCGGCGTATGAAATACATCAATGGCTAGTGGAAACTATGCGTGTTAATACAGATCAAGTAGATACCATACAGTTACATAATAGAGACTTTGCAATTTATCTGAAATTAGTTTCCGTGACTTTATACAACAAACTGTTGAATGAACACAAAGGAGACAAGATGTTTAAATATGAATCGGGAGAAGAAATTCAGATCGTTGTAAGTGCGGCGGATATCCAAAGTACGACAGTGCGAATTTTCAATCTTCCACCTGAAATACCAAACATAATTATTAGTAATACCCTCAGTAAATATGGACAGATTCATATTAGGTCTGAGAAATGGAATGATCAGTATCCCCTACCGGTCAACAATGGAGTGAAAGCTGTAAAGATGGACATTAAAATTCCGATACCCACATTATTGAAAATCGGCATGTACACAGCATCTTTAAATTATCCGGGGCAAATACAAGTTTGTTTTCGGTGTGGTGAGCCAGGACATTTCAAACAAGACTGTAAACAACAATTTACTACATTACCCATTCGACCCCATAACAAGAATAGACTATTAAGTGACATTGTTCGGCAACACACACTCATAAATTGTGAAAATGTTCTACTCGAAGAGAATCAAACATCTTCCATACAAGATTCAACAGCTCCTGAAGCAGTTTCTTCTCAACATATGGATATTCCAACGGATGGCGATCTTCAAGGCAGTACGGAGGTAGGTGATACTTGTAAACATACAATTCCAAGCACAGAAAATATTATGAATGTTCAGACAATGCCCACTGACATTAACAGTAATGTTGACCAACGAGAGGAAAATGAAGGGCCTAGCAACAAAAAATTACGACAAGAGGACGAATCTAATGTTCAGGAAACACACAAACAGTCAAATAACACAACACCAGAAGTTATGCAGATAAAACACTCGCGTGACCCGCGATTACGACGAACAGCTGTTAACATTCTACCAGAGTCTACCGCGGTAGTAACTACACAGACTCAAGCAGCAGAAGCGGCAACCCCAGATACTGACCCCACTGTTACAGATGACGGAAATAAACAAGATCCCTTGACTAGATTCTGGAGCGACGATATGATGGACGAAGAAAGTACGAAAGTAACGGAACAAGACGAAGATATACAGGTACCAAATAAAACATCATCAGCTTTTGCCAAAACAAGACAACATCCATATAGAAAAGAGAAACCTAAACCTCGTGAAGAAACCAAACTGGGTTTTCCACTCTTACGCAAATAATTTACTTTCTAAACAAATAATAGAGCTGCATCAGACTAATCATGTGGCTGCGATTTAACTGTGCCATCTACCTGATTATTATGCAGTTTGTAATTAATTACGCTACCTTAAACATAAACTGCCTAAGAAGTCAACCAAAACAACAGTTGCTAAAGCAGTTTCTCTATAACAATGATATTGATATCTTATTGTTACAGGAAGTCAATATTGAGAATTTCAATTTTATAGGTCCGCAGTATAATTCGATAGTGAATGTTGGTGATTCAAACAGAAGAACAGCTATAATTTACAGCAGTGGATTATCAATACAACTTTATGAACAACATCAGAGTGGTAGAATAACGTCATTATTGCTTAACACTGGTGTCTTAATAGTAAATCTGTATTTACCATCTGGCTCCAACAACAGGGTGTTACGTGAACAAATGATTGCTCAAGACTTGCCATTTTATCTACGACATAAGTATAATATCTTAATTTTGGGTGGCGACTTTAATAACGTGTTAAATGCAAGGGATCAGAAAGGTGAATATCATCCATCTCCAAATTTACAGAGACTGTGTAATGAATTACAACTTTTAGATGCTTGGGAAGTTGTTCATGGAAACAATGTACAATTTACTTTTCATAGAGGTCAAGCTGCTTCTCGTCTTGACAGAATTTATGTGAATAAACAGCTAAAAGATAACATTCTTAATGCACAAGTACAACCAGCAGTCTTCAGTGATCATCATGCTCTTCTAGTTAAAATGGAAGTCGACAATACCATCCCACCTCATGGAAGAGGTTATTGGAAGTTAAATGAATCCTTACTGTACGATGATAAAATCAAAGAAGAGTTTATGCTGAGATGGAAAGCAGCTGACAAACGAGCGAACAACCGCGCACTAACAAATATACAAAAATGGCTTACCATATATAAACTTACCATTAGGTCTTTTTTTAAATATGTTGGTATTGGTAAAGCTCGTGAACGGAAAAATATGAGTGAATTTTATTACCGATTATTACAAGAACTACTGATGAAGCAACGTGCTGGTCAGGATGTGGATGCGGAAATTAAAAACATTAAAACAAAAATTGTGCAAATACAAGAATACATTATGGACGGCATTAAAATTCGATCACGCACTACATCAGTTGCAGATGATGAACGTGGATCATTGTATCACTTAGCATCTGAAAAGTCGAAAGGGTCAAACAAATATATACACTCACTAACAAGTGGAGATGATGGGTTAATCACCTCCACCAAAGATATAATGCACCAGGCAGAAATACATTTCACGCAATTGTTTGCAACTAAACAGGTTAACAATGACGAGCAAGATAAAGTACTGGACTATGTAACATCCTCTCTCTCCGATGAAGAAGCATCGTCCCTTACACAACCAATAACCTCTGAAGAAATACTATTAGCACTCAAGACTGTCAGTTCAAAATCAGCACCAGGACCTGACGGTATTGGGTATAATTTTTATAAAATATACTGAAACATTATTAAAGAACCGCTAACCAAACTTTTCAATGAACTTTTAAATGCGACAAGACAACCGATGGGATTCAATGAAGGTATTGTCATTCTAATTCCAAAACTGTCACAGGCACAGAATATACAAGATTATAGACCTGTAACCCTATTGAATACAGATTGCAAGCTATTTGCCAAACTTATAGCAAATAGAATCAGATTTCACTTAAAGGACCTTATAGGGGAAGAACAAACATGTGGAATACCGGGACGGAAAATAACTGACAACCTGGAAGCACTACGAGATACAGTATTTTATTTTGATACCAATAGACATGAATCGGCTGGACTACTTTCATTAGACTTCCAAAAAGCATTTGACAATATCAATCACCAATATCTATTTAAAACCATGAAAAGGATGAACATTCCGGAAATGATTATCAATGTCATTCGTTTTATGTACTCGGATGCACACTCCCGCATACAAGTGAATGGATTTTTTACAAAACCAATCAGACTGGCAAGTGGAATCAGACAAGGCTGTCCCTTGTCAATGTTACTTTATACCATCTGTACAGAACCATTAATTAGAATGATTCACCATAATCTTCATGCCGAGATTCGTAATAACAAATTGTTCACAACATTGGCTTACGCGGATGATATGTTTATTTTGTTGAGAAAGGAGCAGCAACTTCCCGTTCTTCACCAGGTTCTACACCGTTATGCAATGGCATCTACTGCTAACATAAATTTCAGGAAGTCAAACTTGCTACCCTTGGGACATTGGCCACCATCTCTGACTATGGCAAATATATCAATTAAAGATGTTGTTAAAATACTTGGCATGTTCATACACACAGATATAAAGAAGATGATAGAACTAAATTGGAATCCAATTTTAAACACAATCCGTTACGTGTTCTCCAAACAGCTCACTAGGAACTTAAACCTGATACAAAAAATATGGAACATAAATTTATTCATACTATCTAAAGTTTGGTACATCGCACAAATAATACCTCTGCCGGAAGATGTAGCCCAACGCATTGAATTGGGAATTACTTATTACCTGTGGACAGGACATATTTATAAAATTGCTAAATCTCAACTCTGGAAACGGACAGAACAAGGTGGATGCGATCTGATTGCAGTTAATAATAAAAGCAAAGCTTTACTCATTAAAACATTACTGCAAAGGAAAATTAAATATAAAAATTCCATTACATCTGAATTAATAGATTTTACTTTGCAACATCCCATATTCCGAAGGATAAAAATGTGCCTGAATAAAATACCAGAGCGGCTTCTCAACGATCCGGAGTCTATGACCACAAAGGAAATATATACGTCATTATTAGCTGTTAAAGAAATCGTTCCCTCCATTATGACCAAATACCCGAATATGAAGTGGAAAAGAATATGGAAAATCTTCACACTACCAAATATTTCAACTGATTGGAAAACAAGTGCATATAAAGTAATAAATGATATTGTTCCCACAGAAGCAAAAAAGTACCACCATAACATCACGCACTCACCTCTATGTCAACACTGTGGCAGTTTTGATACTCTTCACCATCGATTAACAACATGCCGACCTGCAGTATGGTCTTGGTTGTGTCGAAAACTAATAAATGCCTCTCACACGGACAACCCGAACGACGTTCGAAGGATGGTACTTCAACTGGAAATGCCCACCCACAGCAATAAATTCGTACTAACATGGATAATTATGGGATACTTACACTACATGATCAGTGACAACAATCCAACGATAGCTGGACTACAAAAGTTACTAATGGAAGCTGAAAGGAAACTGAGAAGAAAAGGACGTAACAATTTGTTAATAATTGAAAATAAGAAAAACATTCTTAGTATATGAAAATAAAACTCAGGAATTTGTATAAAAAGATATGGCGATTATGTGAATAATTTACGTTATTAATTCTACTCTGTTAATATATAGGCCTATGTATATACATATATCTTTTAAATTGCTACCATATTAACGGTAGGTGTAGTTCCAAAAGTTATTTTGTAAATAGTGATGGAAGCCTCCAAAAATGATTTAAGATCGAATATATTTTAGTATTACAGTATTTGGTTTCATATGTTCATATACTGTCAAAATAAATGTCATAGTTTGGCAGATTTTATCGTAGTACAATCTTAAAAATGTTTTTATTTTATTTTATTTATTTTTTTTATTTTATTTTTTTATTATTTTTTTTCTCTTTTCGTGTGTGTGTGTAATGTCATAAAATAATGTTTATTATGTAATTAATGTGTCACAAGATCTCAGGTATTATAGTGTAAATAGTGTTATATAACTCATGTCATATATCATGTAAAAATTGTACGTGATAAATAAACGTGTAAAAAAAATAAAAAAAACCCTGTAGGAATTCTCCTTAAAACACTTATATGTTGTTTATTATGAATAAGACGTGTTTGAAAATCGTCTAGTGGTGATTTCGGAAAGGGAATGTTATTAGGAGCAAACGGAATATTAGGGGTGGACCCGAGACCAATGAACACGTAAGCCGCGGGAACTTTTGAAAAGCTTAAAGGAGCCAGAAGGGCATAAGTGACAGGTAACAAAGTCAGAAGAATCACTTAGTAGTAACTGGTGCATTAAGATCAAAATCATTATCCATATAAGTATTTGTATCATGATTGTCAAAAGCTGGAATATCGGAGAGATTCCCAGTAAGAGAGGTGTTGATATCGAAATTTGTAATTCGTTGACTGCACCAATCAACTGATCTTGAGGAATAATGAAGATTTTCAGGTGGAGGTGATATGTAAATCGGCGCTGATGTGGAGATATCAATGTCGGACATAATCAAAATACAGCAAGAATCGAAAAATTGAGATTGTAAATAGACATAAAGATAGTAAACACATAAAACGAAAGATAAACTTGCATTAAAAGTCACTCTGCGTAGAATAATAGCCGCTAAATTGATAACCAGAAAGATCATTTATGAGCGTATTTACTTTCCATAGTAACAATATGTTCATGAAATATGTGAATTCTCGGAAGAAGTTTTAACACATAAATACAGAAGATGTTGATTCACTAATACTCACACGAATAAATATGCAACTAATGAAAGTCTTGGTGATGAGAGGAGTATTAATAATAATATATTGTTCAACTAGCCATACCCGTGCGTTCCGCTGCACACGTAAGAAATAAATATAAAGTAATTACATAATTAAAATAGGACATTTGATCCAGGGAACATTCGTGTTTGATAGAAGTATAAATCGTTTAATATGTTACTTAATTTAACTCGTATTCAAATAATTAAAATGCGATCATTTTGGTCCAGAGAGCACTCATTTGGTGCAATTACAATTTCTTTAACATGTTTCTTAATTTTTATTACATGCAATCATAGTTTAATGAACATTGACATCATTTAGATTTAATGTGTATACTTCATTTTACTTGCTATATGTTTCCATTGAATTATGGTAATAACTTAATTTTAACCCTTGTTTTCTACGTATTCAGTAAATGGCGCTTGGCCCACTATGGTTCTGAACCCTTCAAATAACTGAAGTTATATTATATTATATTATATTATATTATATTATATTATATTATATTATATTATATTATATTATATTATATTATATTATATTATATTATATTATATTATATTATATTATATAAAAAGTGTGTTGATAACGGATGTACTCCGATAAGTGAGTTTTTAATTTGTTATGGGGGCTCTTGAATCTCAGGAGGAACAACTTTTACAACAGCGCAACATAGGCTAATCTGCTTGGCTCATTACCCAATTTTTTTGCATTGCATTTAATGCATATGTATTTTATATATTTCAACACGTTTCAATTGAGCATAGTTAAAATTTGGATTATAAAATAATGGAATGCTATATACTATTACTGCATACTAAATCTCGTTGTTCGTTAATTCTCTGAGATTTAAATGAATGTGTACATAAACATTATTTTAATAAATACAGGAAACGAATATACAGAATAGCCTATCAAGTTTTCTGTGTATAAGAAGCTATTTTAATCTTACCTGACCTCAATTCACTCAGAAGTTACTGTAATAACATTATAGCATTATGTCCATCTAGAGAAACTACACTTTCCTATGGTAAAATAATAATTAATTATACAAATCGGTTAATTTAGCTTCCGATATTACTTCATACAAACACAGAAACATTCTCTGTAGGCTATCTTTCATAGCTTTCGATTGTTGTTGTCCAAGGCCCCTTATAGACGAAGTCATTTGTTTTTTATTACATTACACGGCCTTAGATGGCAGTTATTTTAATTTTAAAACTCATTTATCTAATTAGATATCAGTCCTATCAAAATTTTTCAAAGAATGAAACTTATCGGAAATGATTTTAAAAGAAACTTTTGTTATGTAACATTTTTCACAAAAATCAATAATAAGCGAGATATTTCGATTTATTTAATTCACTCCACCTTATAACCCCCTTTTAAATAATGTATTTTGAATGCCATATAGCCTAAAATCTAAGTTACAACGAACTTAATTTATATTCCAATTTTCACCGAAATCCGTTCAGCCATTATCGCGTGAAAAGGTAACAAACATCCAGACAGACAGACAGACATACAAAAAAAATTTCAAAAAAGCGATTTTCGGTTTCAGGGTGGTTAATTATATATGTATATATGTTAGGACCAATTATTTTTGGAAAATAGAAAATTACCATAAAAATTTCGGTTACAGATTTATTATTAGTATAGATGAGCCAAAAACCGAGACACGAATGCAAACGAGACGTAAACTAATTCCATGACCAACTCCAACAATCAGGATTAACTAGTTATAGTCCCGTCGCTCTAATTTCCGGCAGCCAATCGCATTGCAGGTCGGCTACATTTAAACGTGTGCGTCTTGTGATTCGCTGATTCATTTCTTAAGGCTCGATAAATACTTAATATAATCGCCCGCCATTTTAGCTCTTTCGTTGGCGTTCGCAGAAAGCACACGAAGACGTTATTTGCCGCTCAATTATTTGCTGAATTACATTGCGTTTGATTTATTATCATAGGAGCTACGACATGATAATGTTTAACGGTGTGGCAAATAGATTCCTCGTATGGTAGTTCGGCAACGTAAGAACAAAAATGGCGAAGGATACTACCTACCTAGACTTTATAGAGCCTTCACTTTCTAAGACGTAAGCAAAGAGGCGGAGTCACGCCGGAAATAACAACGTCGGGACAAATTAGTTTTCCCGTTATTTGTATTTTTTTCATAGATAGTGAATACTTTAAAAAATATTCTCAATGATAGTGAATTCATTGTTATAATATTCACAAGAGACATCATTTGAATTTCTTGTATGTCTATGAAGTACAATTATATAGGTAAATAGACCTATTGCTTTTATATGGTACGTACGAGTACATCAAAACGCTAAAACAACAAAAGTCTGAGTTATCCCGAAACACTTCTGACTCAAGACAAAACAAAATTCAGATATTTAATAATACCTTATGGTAAGGTATTTTATTTAATAAGAGGGAAAAGATGCATTATAGGACCCACTCTAAATATAAAAATATGCAAAGCCGCAAAAAAAAAAAAAAAAAGGTGAAAGGAAGTAGCGTTTGGATCAATTGAATTATCGATATCGTTTTTATTATGTTGCCAACCAACCAATATTGTTGGAAGTAAGTTTGATCATAATCATGGCGGCAATTTCGAATGCTGTAGCTAAATATAAAAAAGGAGTGGATCAAATTTTCCCTGTTGGCTTAAAATGTAAGCCTAGAAATGGAAATTATGGAATTATAAATATAACCTTTTTACTTCCTTAATCCATGAATACAGATATGTTCTATGGTTTTTATGTGATTGTGGTTTACTTAGGAGTGAAATGTTCTGCGAAACATATAATTCTGAGATGAAGAAATGTAAAAGTAAACTAGATGGACTCATGTGGAGATGTCATCGGAAAATACAGAAAGGCCTATTAAATTATAAACACACGAACGCCGTATCTAACACTTCGTGAAATCACTTGAATAACAGAGAAAATGAAAAGAGACATCTCCAGTGAGGTCCATGATAAAATGCTAATTTTACGCCAATTTTTTTATTTATTTATTTGGTCCAGGGAAAATACTAGTAAAAGTGCTTTTCTGAAAGACTAGTATTTTCCCTGGAACAGAAATGCAGTATAAATGGAGTAAAATTAGTATTTTATAATGTATTATAAAGATGACTAATATGAATTTAGTTTCATCGTTATATTAATACAGTGTTGTATGATTTGAAAGTTTAATGTTACTGTGTTTTTTTAAGTTTAGTTTTGGTTTGTTTCTTTAACTTTATTTTGAACAAAATATAATATATATTATAACAAAGGTGATTAATATGAGCTTAATTTCATTGTTGTTGGTTTTATTAAATGATACATGTTTGTAGTATGCTTTTAGTTTTGTTAAGTGGCATACTTGATAAAATAATAAAAAATATACAATATAGCTATAATTGTTACTATGGAATACTCGCGGTGGATCCTATAATCACTGCCATCGTGATCTAATACAGGCCGTAAGGCAGACCACGTGACTCGCTTAACAGCTGATCGCGAAGGGCGGTCTTTCAACCATATGAATTAGTTAGAGTGCATGAAGAATAACATATATTTCTCTGAAATGCGGTGTAATCGCGTCAGTAAAATTTTAAACAGTGATTGTGAGACACTTGAGACACAATTTACTTGCAATTTAAGGTATAATATTATTTTTGGTGTGAAAATTACGTTGTTGCAGGCAAAGTTCGCATGTGTAATACCTGCCTTTATTTCGATTAAATATTGCGCCCTTATGTGGTTAAGTGAAAGTTTGGTCTTACAAACAGTAGGCTAAATATGTGTAATAATATATACGTGAAAGTGAAACATTGACTGGCATGTAAAGTAAGTTGTGATTAGGCCTAAGTGCAGCGTTACCGATGTTACTCTTGTCTAATCCATTATTGTTAGTTTACCGTATTTGTCTTATTAAATTTAAATGATTGCGCCCTTTTTATTTGTGAATAACCTACATTATACGAGTAAATAATACGACGTTTGATAATATACACAATTAGAACTAAAAACTAGATACATACAGTATATTACGAAAAATGATACCCTATAGTTTTCATTACTATTACAGTATCTAGAATTGTAATTATTTGAAATAAAGCACTCATGCTTCATTACGAAATTCTTGCACATTCATTTATGCACGTTTCAACAATTTTCAGTTGCATCGCACTCATATTTTAATGTGTTGAAGTTATAGGTTATGTTTATTCTATCAGTACTTGCCTTATTTCCATATTCGCAATTATGCATTATAATTAAGCATAACGCTACGTATAACTTATAAATGCAATTTGTCTACACTTCAATTGTATTTATTCGTTTCAGACGGTACTCCAGTCTGAAGTCTGATTAGTTTAATATGTTACTAGGGCTAAACTAGCGCTGAGGTAGTTCCCTTCGTATTCATACATCTTGCATATACAAATTAGTTCGGTTCGTTTAGGATTTTAATATGCCTTGCTTATAGGATCAAATGCATCTCCACAAAAAATAAATTCAACTGTTTTCAGTTCAGAAATTACCGGAACTATACCTCAGCGCTACTAAGTAATATAAGTAGTATGTACATTTCATAGGAGGGACTGTGGTGAATTTTCTACCTATAAGTAAGGACGGTAACCGTGTTCTGAAGTTTATCCTAAAAATATATTCTTCTTTATTAAATCTCAAAACAGTTTTCGTTCTCAACTTAAGCCTAAAATGTTGACGCAGATAGGTTATGTTAACATGGTAAATTCTCTTCACATAAAAATAACACAGTTTTATAATTATTCCTGCCACATTATGCAACACATAAATGGAACTTATGCACATATTACATTGAATAAAAATTTAATTGCATTATTTATTTGTTCCCTACTATACTGGGTTGTAATGAATTGTATTTATCTAACCTACCAGATTAACACACAACTGTACATACACTAATTTCATAGGAGGGACTGTGGTAAATTTTGTACCTACAAGTAAGGAAGGTAGATGTGCTAAATTAAAATCACAATATAAATAATTCTTCTTTACTAAATCTCAAAATAGCTTCCATTCCAAACTTAAAATGTTGATGCAATCAGGTTATGTTAACATGTAAAACTCCGTTCACATTAAAATAACACAGTTTTGTAATTATTTCTGCAACATATTATGCAATAAGAGAAGTGTGAAGGGGTCTTATACACACATTACACTAAATAAAATTGAGCGCCGACACGCTATAAAGTAATATATTTCACTAAGCTCCGTATACTCAAATAGAAAAGCCCGACCCATCGAGTGACGTCACACAACCTGCATTACGGCCTGGTCTAGATCACGATGGCAGTGCTATAATGCATCTGTTCCGAAACTAGCATTGAACGCTTTGATAGACTTGCCGATAACAGAGTTCGATCTTACCAGACTCGAGAAAGAGAAAACAGTGCGAACGTTCTCAGAGAATTAACGAACAACGAGAATATATTAATTTAATATGCAGTAATAGTAGGCCTATGTTCGCATAACATTCCATTATTATCATCCAAATATTGATTATGCTCATTTCAATTGTATTCAAATAGGTAAAATGAATAAACTATGCAATCAATTCAATGCAAAAAAATGGAGTAATGAGCCAAACAGATTATGTTGCGCTGTTGGAAAAGTTATTCCCTTGAGAGTCACGAGCTCCCACAACTAATTAAAAACTTACTTAAATCCGTTATGAAACCAAAAAGAGGTATATTACTGTTAATAATAAAATTGAATTTAATATTCCAGTTAAGGAAATGTGTAGAACAAGTAAAAGCTGCTAACTTATTACTTTAGCGGTTAAACTCCGTTTACATTTCTAACTTATATAGTTTAATAATACCAAAACACTACACTTTCACTGTAGAAATAAAGGAAACTTTTATAAGTAATACCCTAGATCATATATAAAACAGATCAGCCAAGCTTTTTTTTTTTTTTTTTTTTTTTTAATTCGTCAACTTTTGGGTACAGTATCGAAATCTTGGGTGTTCGCCCGACTGTTCCTAATTACTTTTACTTATTGCTGAGAGGTAGTTCATTTATGATGCTGCACTCCCGTCATAACCAGGATGAACAGCGTGAAAACAAATTTGACAGATAACTATGAGAAGAGGAACAAAGGTGTACGATGTCTTGTGTAGTACTGAGGGTTATAAGTTCCTAGTTTTGATATATACACATTTTGGTGGGAATGTGCCTGTTTATAAAATGTTTCAGCGAATCTCCTAATGATAACTGGGATACTTTCCACTTTTAGATCTTGATGTATCTCTTCGTTTCTTGTGTACCACCCGCTGTTATGAATTACACGTAATACTTTATTTTGTACAACTCGAATGGGATCTAATGTTGTCTTAGGTGCGTATCCCCATACTGTAGAACCATACAAAAGCACTGATCTAATCAGCAATTTATAAATTGTCACTTTTTTAGATGTTGACAATGCACGTGTTTTTAAAAGGGGATACAGTTGTACCACAGTCTAATACTTACAGTCACGCAACTCATACGTATAAAATATGCCAACATTTGACAGCTGGCGCGACAGTAGCCCTCTAACGGCAGGCAAGTTAAAAGTGTGCACACGACACATGATAACATATCAGAAAACGGGTTTTGCGTAATTTGTTTTATATTTTTGTGCTATACAGTATAAGTGTATATGATTCTTATTAATTTTACTTTAGAATCCTAGAAGAATTTCACACGCAGTTAATCTACAAGTTTCAGAAGCTGGGAATAAACGTAATTCTTTCTGCTCCTTACAACTGAATCATGGTCCTGTTCACGTATCATGGTTTGAAATAATATAATTGTTCGTACGTGGATGGTTAATTAAATTCATTCCTAAATATATTTATGAATCATTGGAACTCTATATTTCCTGTGAGAAGAGTCAAAATTAATAGCTTCAAAATTGTAGGGCATATCTCGTAGGGTACATTGCGTGGTGAACTCCTATCCCTATTTCCTGAGAAATTAACTATTTTCCATACCGCAAATTGGGGCAAACTCGGCCGCTGAGGTAAACTTGAAAATAAAAAGGGGAAGATTTAAACCTTAATATGACAGACATTGATTTATGAAGTTCATTATTTTTCATTTCTTAAGAACCGGTATTTCCTTTATTATTTTGAGTGGCAAATAGTGCTGATATTATGGTTTAAATGTTTATGGCAAGTTTACCGCATTTTACATTACATTTCCAGTTTTCACACATAAGCTTAATTTTAACTTATCCTACTTATATAATACGTAATTTACATGCCCTTACTGTTAATATGACGTAGGTGAGAACAAATAAATGAACACACAATTTTGTTGAAAAAATTGTGACTTCAATTAACTCAGAAAATGTAGGCCTAATTTTATTTTCAGAGCAGAAGTGGTGTAAGTCAAAATGAGTAATGAGGGTTAAAGTAAACGTTCTTTAAAATACAGCGCAAAGTAGCAGTTAATATTGAATTTATTTAAACTATTAGTAGTCAGTGAATAGCACGCAGGATATATTAATTGCTACTTTGCGCTGTATTTTACAGAATATTTACTTTAAACCTCATTACCTAATTTTGACTTACACCACTTCTGCTCTGAACGGCTCAAATAATCACTGGGAATATAAAATCAACACCAATAACAGTCGTGCAAATTGTTACAGAAAAGATTGCTTTTTATATTAAATTTAAAAAGGCTGTTGAGAACTTAATACGTCTGCCACATGAATCTACACCAACACATCAGAAATTTATCGACACAGTCTGGATTTATTCAAGAAGTGAATATTTTGCAAAAGGATTACAATAATCCATGAATTCTTGAAAAATTAACATCATGATCCCTACTTGAATGCAATATAACATTCAACTTTTGAAAAATATAAAGAAAAAACACGAATACAAAAATTATGGAATTACTTGCATTAAAAACTTTAGATACATTATCCAAAATCGGAATGGTTACACATTTACACATATGATTTCTGCAAAAAAATAATATACTGTAACAGGTATTTACTTTGTTTTCATTTAAACTCTCCTTCCTGACATACAAATAGGTAACATAACTAATAAATGTTTTATAGAATACAATACGTAGGCTACCTACAACGTGGATTATTGGTTATGATTGAGTTATGATTTTCTCTTGGTCTTTAGGGAATCTGAAGAACGACAAATTCGGAGATTTAAACTTGTTACTGCAATTTTCGTCATTGCACACATTGCCTTTATTCCGATGCATGATTAAAACGTTATTATAACATCTCTCATCCCTTTAAAGCATATGCTGGCTGAACGAGACTATGACCAGTGCCTTGCCTGCCGCTTGGGCGCTAGTGTCGCGAATGTTGGCAGAAAAAGTGTTGAAGTTTCGTGACTGTATGTATTAGACTGTGGTAATACGACTGTGGGATGATTTTTTTACGTCATGCCACCTCTAAATTTCTTTCTCATTGTAATGTGAGGTTATGTTACAATAAGACTTTGACGTGTCGCTAAATTGTAGCATACAGAAGCTTGTTTTACCCAAATTCATCAACACACATAGATGACATTTTGGTACATGGCTGATATAATGTTGTTTGCGTTCAATATATAATCTGTCATCATTTGATGTACGAAATCTAATTGTTTTTAATTTTCAGTATACAATACCTCCCTAGCAACAATTATCACGAAATACTAAAAAGAGCAGATTTGTCTGCGTTTGTTGAATGCACATCATGATGCTCACGAAAAGGCACTAATTTATTTTGTGTGAACAAGATTACGATTTTCGAATATGAAGGAAAAGCAGGTATCCCTCTTCTGAAATTTATCCGAAAGGGGAAGAATTACAACTCCCTCCCCCCAAACATGTTTCCTCTTTTCTAGGCCTATATGTTTTAATTTTACAGGTGTATTATATGATGCGATATGGAAGCAGATAAATAATAACTGTACATTTCTCGTCCACATTAAATTCAACGTGTTCATAACGTAGACCTGATATATTGCTTCATGCAGGCTACACAGCTGGCAGTGTTCTTTTTACGAATAAGCGGTCGTACTGATCATTTTCTTTTCATCTGAGCTATTGCTAGAATATGCGTTTGTGTTTTTATTTGCTCTGTATGTTGTTAAATAACTACTGAACATCGTCTTTGGTTAACAAATTGTTCTAGTATTCGTTTTATATCAGTCTTACGGTATTGAATTATGTCCATAACGTGGGCGAGATATTATCAGGCTGGAAAATTCGCTCTGAATGCATTTTTTTACACAATTTTCTAATTTTCAGCAGATTTACGATACCCTGTGCGGTTTCTCTGCCAATGCAGAGTTAATTGCAATATACGGTAATTCTGTTATTTTCCTGACACTTTTATATCCGTTCTCATAAACGTACTGATTTAGATTCTTTATCCTACTGTAGGTATTTTGCTCTCTACAAATCATCGTTAGTCAAATGAAATAGCTTATAATAGTTGTTTGTAACGAATTAGTAAACAACCTCAATCCCTCCTGACCGCCTCCCTTACGAATTTCTTTCTCATTTTAATCAAATTTACTTTATACTGGTCCTTAAATTACTGAAACTAGTGCTGATGTAGTTACGGTGATTTCTGAAGTGAAAATCGTTCAATTTATAAGGGTGAAATCAAAAATAACTTTTGTAGCCTTTCCTTGTCCTTAATTGGAAATTTGAGTAACTTCATATGACGACAATATTTCTTCCTTCTTCTACAGTTAACATAATCGCAGATGGGCATTTCTAAATGAAGTTTGTTAGACAGAAACCTTTGAGACAATATTGACACTTGAAGTTCTTTATATAGTTCATCTATAAGAGTTAAACTAGCGCTGAGGTAGTTTCCTTCATACTCAGCTTATTCACCTTGCATACATGAGTCTGTAACAGGTTAGGTTTGGTCAGTGCTGTCATGGTAATTTTTTTCTTGGCCATACACCCCACCGCTTGTTTCCTACCTTGCAAATATATTTTACTCTCTTCTCTCTATTTCTCCAATTGTCATTTAATTATTTTTTTTTAATATTAAAGAAGAAGTAAAGAAATTGTTATGCTTTACAATTTAATTTTACAAGTTTGATTTAAAGAATACACTATGTAGCACCACCATAGATGCACACTTGTCTCGATGAATCTTGGAGTGTATATTTGCAGCACTTCTTGTTTTTCAACCATTATTTTATATAATTCTGGATTCCAGTGCTGAAGAGGTGGATAATTTTTGTTTATGAACATCAAACAAAATAGGCTGTAGGTACAGTAGGAACAGGAAGAGATTATCTAAGATCTATATAGATCTCCACGTACAAAACTTAGGCACCCATATGCCGTATGGCTCCTTACAGACAAAATTTTCATTTCCCCATACGATTAATTAAAAAAAATTGTAGGTTCCATACGATATATGGCCTCGTGTGGCCTCCATGACAGCACTGGGGTCAGTTAGTTTAGGCACTTTTTACACCTTGCATATACAATCAAATGCATCTCCACAAAAAAATTCCTTATAAATTGAACGGTTTTCACTTCAGAAATCACAGGATCCGCTTCACCCGGGTAAGTAGTTAGCAGTTAATCATTTCAAAGCTCTTGTTATATTATGAAATAGCATCACACAATGCTGCCAAAATAAATGTTCCCAGTGTTAAAATTACAGAGTGTAAATTTCGCTTAGGACAGTTTTTGCTCTGGAAAATTAAAGAAAACAAACACTTTATCAAACCAGCAGCTGAGACACAAAGCACCTGAAATTCGAAAGTGGTTAAAAATTTTTATATTTCGTTCTTTCTTATTTACCAGCAACAGAAGTACCAGTATCAGATTTTTTGCAGAGCTAATAT
This sequence comes from Periplaneta americana, assembly GCF_040183065.1. Taxonomy (NCBI): domain Eukaryota; kingdom Metazoa; phylum Arthropoda; class Insecta; order Blattodea; family Blattidae; genus Periplaneta; species Periplaneta americana. Next base: position 102,201,158 of record NC_091122.1, on the reverse strand, counting down.
CAGAGGCCCCTCCTATTAGAGAATGTTTGGAATATTATTATATTCTGGAAAACTACATTTGCACATCAACCTCCCCTCCCCCCGCCTGAATTCTGAGCTGAAGCACGAAAATTTCGAAATGTACAAACTACAGATGCGGCAGAATATTACCACAATGGTCTTCAGCAAGAATTTTGTAAGACATATCCAAATATCTTCATGGTCATTATATGTATTAAAATAAAACATATACTACATGTGAAGTACCTACTAAAAATGAGAGAAATAGACATGGGAAGGACAATAAAAAAAGTGGAATGGACAAACACTAAGAAACTATTCATCTTGAATCAGTATGAACAATAGGACACTTTTTTTGGTGTTAGTGGTATAGAATATGAAATTAAGTTTCATCAATAAGTTTTTCGAGTTTAGCATTACTTTAAGTATTTATTGTCCCCCTGTTGGAAAGATGGAATTACTTTGTTTGAAACTTGATGAAATTTTATTGTACCATAACTCAATTTATTAAGGTACAATAAAATTCAAAATAATAACTGCAGGCCATTTTAAAATAAATCTGTTGGATGTAAATTATTTCTTAATTTATTAGGACCATAAAGGTATTGTTACAAGCGATAGATTGAATCATTTTTATCTTAATAATTTAATGTAGAATGATTATTTCGGGAATTGTTATGCTCTAAATTGTGAGGATATTTTAATACTTTTTTAAAATATAAATTTGGAATATGTTTCCAGTTAGTAAAGAGTAATTCAGAGAGACAGAGGTCTCAAGCATATTTATTAACACATGCCAGAATTATTAAATATGAAAAAAAAGAGTTCTTGCACTAACATACTGTTTATAAAGTAACCAAATCTTAAGAAATACAGTATATGTACTGGTATTCTATATAAAGGCATAGGAGTGAATATAAATCTGTTTTAAGGAATTCCTATTTAATATTCCTGCTATAGGAACATGACAAAATAAATACAACACAGCATGGAAGCTAATTCAACTCTTATCGAGTATTGTTGATGAGATGTGTTATGAAGGTAGACCGAATCATTCAATATAAATATATAAATAGGACGAATAATAATAGATTAATTTCAGTGTATGTAGTATCAAAACTGAAAGTGGTAACTAGTCTATGAATGATGTCTTAACAAGTATAAATAAAATGGACTCTTGACAATAGACACACATTTGGCTTCAGTAATAACTAGGACTTCAAGGAATTTATGGTAGCTCACCTGTCAGGCAAAACTCTGAATAGTCAGCATTGTCGAACTATAGAAGCGCGATTAAAAAGTATTTTTTTCCCCACCCATTACATATGATTGCTTTCTTCAAGTCCCGGTAATAACATTATTAAATTAATTATCCCACATATTTGGGTGGTGCCTTTCTTTGTTTCTGACATAATTTATGAGAATTTCTCTTTTACACTTCAATAGAGAAATACAACTTTCAGTGAACAATGAACGTGTAACTCTAATAGAACTCTAAGAACCACAGCATTAATGTTTTCTTCTTTTCTTTCATGCCCTTTAGTTTTTGTTGCAGATAATATCATGCTATTGGATAATTATACATGCACCTTTCTAATAAAATTGGCATATATTTCACTGGTCTCAGAAGTAAAATTAAATGTATAATAGCTTCTTGGTGCAAAATATTTACTGAAAATTATTGTAGGATTTGAATAGAAATGTCACTTCTCAGGCAAGGTTATTCGTGAATGACTGTATAATATATAGAAAAAATTAGTGATAAATCTTATATCACCACCTTGCAAAACTAGCTTGACGTTATTGAAAACTGGACTACAACAAATAAAATTAAAATCAATGTGAGCAAAAGTAAATCAATATGTATCCTTCTGTAAAACACAAAATTAAATTCGTCTCATATACCAATTAAATGGATCACCAGTGTCACAAGTAAACACTTAGGTACTGTATATATTTTAGTAACAAACTGGTTGAAATAAGTCACTAATATTACAAGGATAGCCTGGAAAACACTATATTTCTTTATGCGTATTCTTAAGAAAGCTAACCGAAAGTCAAAAGAATTAATGTACATAACCCATGTTCGGTCCACTGCTGTGGAGTAATGGTAGGCACATCTGACCGTGAAATGAGTGGGCCCGGGTTCAAATCCTGATTGGGGCAAGTTACCTGGTTGAGGTTTTTTCCGAGGTTTTCTCCAATTGTAAGGCGAATGTCATGTAATCTATGGCGAATCCTCAACCTCATCTCGCCAAATATCATTTCACTATCATCAATCCCATCGAGGCTAAATAACCTAGTAGTTGATACAACATCGTTAAATAATCAATTTAAAAAAAGACGTCAGATAAGCAGAGGAAGTTACAAAAGCTTGTGTTGGCGAAGAATTTAAAGCGTCTGTGTTGTTAAAAAAAGGGAAGTACTACAAATGGCAGAAAAAGTGGATAGCCTATATTGATGTATTTGTTACGTAACATTACACAGGAAATATCACCACATATAGTTGTAAACAACCGTGTACTTTAGTGTAATCAAGTGTTGCTTTGTATAATAGGAACTGTAGGCACAGTGTATACGGTAAATCTCTATATGCATTTGAAAAGATTAGTAATCAACTTGACAGAAATGTTCGTGTGTCACAATATAATTTGTAATATTTTATTTGTTAATGGCACTGTTATTTTTATTAAAGTATGCGATTTAGCAGTTACATGTACTTCACAAATGTCTTAATTATTTCGAAAACAACTAAATGCATTTATGACATTTGGCACAATAATATGAACATTTTCCATTTTGGTAATAAATTAAGTGGCAAGAAAATGTTCATGTGTCACACCATATAATATTTAATATTTTTACATTATTAATTATTCCTTTTCATTATGATTTTCTATTTATATTTTGGAATGCTTCCGTTAAAAAACAGTGATGTGTCTTTCATGAACTCCTAAGTATTTGATTAAGTATCCTGTGAAGATCATAGTTACTTCGAAAATGTTACGTGTGTGACTATGGAATGACCCATCAGTATTGTTAGTATTGTTACAAATTACAAAACCTGAAACTGTTAGAATGGGATCAGGAGTAGTGACAAAAAATGTAATATTGTAGGCCTACATCAACATGACTATTTTAATCCAGTTTCTAATAGTTTTTAAGGTTTGAAGGCCTTTTGAGGTAAACAGTATTGAACATGTGAGGGAAGGGCTATTTCTTGGTAATGGATTAGGCCTGTATATTTTATAATATTATTAACTATATATTGTTAAAGGACCTAGTAAATATCGTAATATGTATATTATATAATACTATAAACGAGACAATATCACAGGCTGCAAACTAGATTATTCTTGTTTTTGTATAATTATACGAACATGTATGAAATAAACAAGACTACCATTGGTTAGGTTAGGATAGGATTACTTATATATTGTGTTCAGGCTATATGCACAAATTTTCCAATATACTACTATCATAACTAAATAGGTAATGTTAACATTAATTTTCATACGTTTTTGTGGTGCAAATTAAAATAATTCAAAGTAAAGTATAACAAAACTTCGACAACATTATAATTATGAACGTCAAATTCTCTTATTTTGTTTATTTTTCAGTGTTTAGTCCCTTATTTCCCATTGTTCTTTGGATTTATCATTAGTGAAATATCAATTAACGGATAAATTGTTACACACTCAGTTGATAATATAAATAATATTCACGACAAATATATAAAAACAGAAGAGATAACGAATCATAATTTAGCCGACCGATAACTTTATAACATGGTCTACATATTCTAGGTAGATTGGCTTTGCGCGAGACTCTGTATTGTATTCTATTCAATACAAAGGCGTACTTTATCTTATCTCTTCGCTTCGCCCACGTGACAACCATAATTAGAATTCCCTCGTTCCGAACTTGCCAAGGTCATATAGGCCAATAATATTTATCCATGGTCATCAGTTGTCGACAGTACATACCGTTGCTTACGAGAATATCTCGTAAGCAAAAAATAATCGATTTAGACCGACCAGACCGGTTCAGAGTTCGTGTCTCGTGATGGTGTTGGTCATTGTGCCATCTGTTGACGATTATTGAACTACATCAAGCCGGCCTCGACTGCAAACTCTAAAGCCTATATAAAAGAGCTATCTGTTAGTATATATGATCTAGGGTAATACTCAAAGATTAAATAAATCTCATTAACATCTTCAATGTCACGCTCTAAAATATAAGCTATTCAAGTCTAAATAATAAAAATATTATAATAACAATTCTCATTACAAAAAATATAAGAAAAAATTTTAAATTATTATATTGCCACCACTGATTAATCTTACCTATATATATAAATAATATGTATATACCTTGACCACCAAAGTATTCTCTCCAACCAGAATCAAATACCTTATATGATTGATATCCTAAGAATAAAGGTATATTTACATGGGCCTAATATAAGACAGTAAAACATCTTATTTCAAGTGACATCGTTTGGTGCAAAAGAAATAGGCTACATGAAGCCAATTTTATGCCAACATTTAAAGTTCAAGCATAGGCTAATCATTTAATAGGAAATCTTCTTCCAGCTGAGAGTAACGACCTTCAGTTCTTAATAGTAGAGCTATATTTTGTTTCAGACACTGACCAATTGTTTGTTAGGTCTAATCTAGTACCAAGCTTAAAAGTAGAATTGAAAAACTCCAGAAAGTATTGCTTGATAATAACAGTTACATTCACAGTTTTAAATACTAGGCCTACTTCGAAAATAATTCAGTAGCAAACGACTTACAACATATAATAAGCCATTATTCACTAAGTAATTACAAAGCTATATTTGAAAATATAATGATATGATGTGATATATATTTAATGTCAACATTTACATTCATGTAATATGGACCTCACAATTTTGTATCCGGTGCCACATTTATATTCATTACAGATATACCTATTGCAGACGCTCTTCTAATTTAGATTTATGTCTATTGCTTACATTCCCTCATATTTGTATCCTCCTCTTTTTCTTACATTCATTCACTATTCACCAAGCTAATTCACTTCCCGAATCACTTGAAATTTTACTCGTGTCACTAAACTTCAATGCACTTGTAGTACTTAAGCCGCTCTTATTTGATTTCTTCACGTACGTTTTCTTCTTATGTATTCTCGATCTCAGCATTTCCTGGTTCTGTCTCGCTTCTTCCAGCACAAAGTGCTTATTTTGAAATTCTGTAAATTCTCTGTCGTCTATACGTATCTGGTCAACGATCTTGTTATGATAATTACTTTCAACCACAACTGCTGATTGAACAGACTGTCCATCACCTGTCACGTATTTTTTGTCCCAGTTCAAATTCCGATCATCTCTTATCCTCTGATTAGTTGGGCTGGTCGGTATTAATCTATGACGATGATTTTCTCCATTTTCCATACTTTCCTGTTTGTGCGATATCTGCGGTTGCTTCATTTTATTTCTCTGTTGACCATTCTTCTTCCTCACGATTGTAATTCCAACAATCTGTCCATTAGTGCCTTGCGACCTCGTACCCATTTCTTCAGATCTTCTCTGCTCTTTTTCTTATTGATGTTCTCGCTTCTTCGTATTTAATCCAAATATTGGGTGATCTTCATTTTGCCTTACAGAATTCTACGTCATAGAATTTCCCATTGATTTTTAATTTATCTTCATATAACTTTGCAAAGTGTCCATTCGCTCTTGCCGCCTTCATGGAAGGGAGATTTGAAAATATAACATATTATATTTATTTCTAACAAGTGTAGTGAAACGCACAGGTATGGCTAGTTCTTATATACAAAGGAACAAAGATAACGGAAAATAACAAACATTTTTATAATTTTATATACATTAAAAAAAACTATTCCACGCTCTATACTTCACTATACTTAAGTACTTGATTTATCTAGTGAGTTCTCCAAGCTCATATATTATTATTACTTACTTACAAATGACTTTTAGAGAACCTGGAGGTTCATTGTCGCCCTCACATAACCCCGCCATTGGTCCCTATCCAGAGTAGGATTAATCCAGTCCCTACCATCATATTCCAACTCCCTCAAATACAGTTTTAATATTATACTCCCCATCTATGTTTCAGCCTCCCCAAAGGCCTTTTTCCCTCAGGTCTGCCAACTAACACTCCATACGCATTTCTGTATTCACCCATACGTGCAACATGCCCTGCCCATCTCAAACGTCTGGATATAATGTTCCTAAACTTCTGTCAGATGCGTTTCCAATTCACTGTGGACTAAAGCAAGGAGATGCACTATCACCTTTGCTTTTTAACTTTGCTCTAGAGCAGGGGTCGTCAGCACAGAGCACGCTGGGGCTAGCATCTCTTACCCGCTGAAAACGCAGCGCACCATAGTGCACTGCGTAGCTGCTAGCGGGTATGCTCTCTATCTCTCCCTGCTGCACGACCGTGTACATGGAACAGCACCGCGTACCCGTTGCACATTTCAGCGAGTGCTGACAACCACTGCTCTAGAGTATGCCATTAGGAAAGTCCAGGATAACAAAGAGGATTTGGAATTGAACGGGTTACATCAGCTGCTTGTCTATGCGGATGACGTGAATATGTTGGGAGAAAATCCACAAACGATTAGAGAAAACACGGGAATTTTACTTGATGCAAGTAAAGAGATAGATTTGGAAGTAAATCCCGAAAAGACAAAGTATATGATTATGTCTCGTGACGAGAATATTGTACGAAATGGAAATATAAAAATTGGAAATTTATCCTTTGAAGGGGTGGAAAAATTCAAATACCTGGGAGCAACAGTAACAAATATAAATGATACTCGGGAGGAAATTAAACACAGAATAAATATGGGAAATGCCTGTTATTATTCGGTTGAGAAGCTTTTATCATCCAGTCTGCTGTCAAAAAATCTGAAAGTTAGAATTTATAAAACAGTTATATTACCGGTTGTTCTTTATGATTGTGAAACTTGGACTCTCACTTTGAGAGAGGAACATGGATTAAGGGTGTTTGAGAATAAGGTGCTTAGGAAAATATTTGGGGCTAAAAGGGATGAAGTTACAGGATAATGGAGAAAGTTACACAACACAGAACTGCACGCATTGTATTCTTCACCTGACATAATTAGGAACATTAAATCCAGACGTTTGAGATGGGCAGGACATGTAGCACGTATGGGCGAAACCAGAAATGCATATAGAGTGTTAGTTGGGAGGCCGGAGGGAAAAAGATCTTTGGGGAGGCCAAGACGTAGATGGGAAGATAATATTAAAATGGATTTGAGGGAGGTGGGATATCATGATAGTGACTGGATTGATCTTGCTCAGGATAGGGACCTATGGCGGGCTTATGTGAGGGCGGCAATGAACCTTCGGGTTCCTTAAAAGTCAGTAAGCATCATGTTAGGTGAAGAATACAACTTCATCCCTCTTAACCCCAAATATTTTCCTAAGCATCTTATTCTCGAACACCCTTAACCTCTGTTCCTCTATTAAAGTGAGAATCCAAGTTTCAAAACCATACATAACAACCGGTAATATAACTGTTTTATAACTTCTTTCAGTTTTTTTTTAAAGCAGACTGGATGACAAAAGTTTCTCAACCGAATAGGCATTTCCCATATTTATTCTGCGTGCATATATTATTATTATTATTATTATTATTATTATTATTATTATTATTACTACTACTACTACTACTACTACTACTACTACTACTACTACTACTACTACTACTACTACTACTACTACTATCTTAAAATATAACTTTTTCAATAGTACCGGTACCGGTAACAGAAACATGATTTTTTTCTGGATTGTCTCACTTCCTTCATAAATGGTGAATGGATCCTAGATATCATTTTAAGTTAGGTAAAATTAATAAAAATATTTTATCCATGACTTGTATCTAAACTGGTCTTTATTTCACCGTCCTTAGCATCTAAACAATGGATGTATTGACAGCAGTGAATTAAAAGTTTTTAACTCACTAAGCTAATGCTGTAATATGTATTTATTATAATAATTTATAAAGTCATATTTGATTAAATATTGTATCCTATTCGAGAATAAACAGATTACATGCACTCGTGAAAATTATCACCCTCGTTAACGTCTCGGGCGCTAAATAATCCACTTGTGAATAAAATCCTACTATGCTCTCTTGTAGCATAAATGACTGTTATTAATTTTGACTCGATATTCGTAGAAACTGATCATCTATTTTTAATTCGTGAAGGATTACGGTCATATCTCTACCTGTGTTACCCTAACTGTTCCCGAATTATATCCTCACTTCTTTGTTATTTATTCTTACGTACATCTCTTGTTTCCATGATGAATTAATTAAGTATGTAAGTATTTATATTTTGCCATTGCTCTTTTCTAGTTATTTCGTTACATCTTCCACTACCCTACAAATTATATTAAATTTCATTGTCCCTATTTTATGCTATAACAATTAAGACCTTATCTGCTTAATTTATTTTCTAAAATCTAAACCTATTAACAAATTGGAATTTAATTTAGTAGATCGAAATAATTGTAAGCAACTTTTTCAATAGATCTATCTTCTTTTGCCATAATATGTCTAAAGAACTTCAATTTACTTTTTATTATTGTACCCATGATATACACTCCTATTTCAAATCTCGTAGCTAGGTTAGAAGTATTCCACGGAATTCCTAAAAATTTATTTTAAAAATTTAGACCTAATCCTATCAATAGTCTGTTTGGATACTAAGTTGATGCTTAAGTTCGTAGGGGTTTTTTCGCTGTGACATAAAGTTTTTATTTGAGATTAATAGAAGACAGAAATTAATCGATAATATTATATTTTCCTACACAGGGGCGGCTTTCGAAGGGGGGCTGCGGAGCTGCAGCACCTCCAGACATTTGTGGCTCTTGTCTCGTTTTATGTGAAATACTGTATAGTCTCTATTTAGCGGCTCGAATTTTTTTTTTGAAGAATTTCGCTCTCATTGACCTGTTCGCAATCGTTAGTGAAGTCACTTCCTGCCCTGGTGCAGCCAGAGCGAAACGAGAGACAAGGACGGATTGGTGAAGCCACTTCCTCTCCTGGAGCTGCCAGTCTCGTCTCGAATGCTTTGCGCGTTAGTTTTACCCCTCCCCCTGCTGCCCCTCGCCGTGAATTCAGAGTTTCCAGGCGCTGCAAAATTTGCAGTAGTTTGTCAGTAGCGCGCAGTTTTAAATACATTTTCTTTAATGTTGTGAGTATGACAAGTGCAACAATGTTTAATTCTGTACAATATTTACAGTCTATTCAGTTCAGTACCTTAACAATTCAGGAGAAATGTGAAATTTACTACCCATCAGTTGAATCTCATAATGGAAAGAGCCGCTAAACAAAATAGCCTACAAAGCTCGCATATTTTTTTGCTAATTTATCCAGTACCCCTGTTTTCTTCTCTCAATCTCCACACAGTTTGTATTAGATTAATGTGTTTCAAAGACAATTCCATCAGCTGGGGCAACAAGATGGAGTTTTAAAATAAAAACAGTAAATGTTGTCCATGAGAAGAAGGAGCCATTGCTAGAATGTTTTCAAACCATAATGGAATGTGAAACATCTAACAACATCACAATAAATTAGGCAAGCACCCTGGTGCGTACTCTTGAAGATCCTGAATTGAATTTCTGGCTCAGTTTTTTTTTTTTTTTTCATTTATTGATGTATCATGTAGATATATTATACAACCAACTACAACATTGCCAGTTAGATATTTCTAAGGTTCAAATCTGCATATAAAAAATTAAATTATGGTTTATTTCACGACACTCGCAACTGCAGGGGTTATATCAGCGTCGCCGGTGTGCCGGAATTTTGTTTCACAGGATTCTTTTAAATTCCAGTAAATCTACTGACATGAGCCTGTCTCATTTAAACACATTTAAATGCCATCGACCTCGGCCGGGATTGAACCCGTAATCGACTATGCTACCGAGGCCGACTCTGCATATCAAGCTTTGTTTATGCCATACAGACAATACGGAACAGTGCACAGTTGAGCAGCGAGATCTGTGAAAATGAAAACCCTAAAAACCGTCGTAAGGTCGAAGGGATTCAGACAAGTGTTGCGGCAGCCAAGGAAGTGTGTGACCTCATTTTCACACAAGCTAACACCCGATTCCAGTTCATAGATCATCTGATATTATCTTCTCTTCTGTGTCTAGAAAAATTTGAATGCTACAAAAGCTCATTTCCTGAAAATGACCTAAATGTATGTGTGAAGCTTTTTCCAATGTTCGATAAAGACAAACTAAAAACGGAACTCACTGTGTTGTATCAGAGACAATAATTCAGAAATACTGTATCAGTGACGCAGTAAAGCTGTTGCAGTTTCTTCTATCTGAGAACTTAGAGGCCTCATTTTCAGAAGTTATGGAACTACTACGCATAGCTATCACCAATGACAGCTTCCGAACCAGAACGTTGCTTTTCGTGTTTGAAGAGAGTAAAATCCTATCTCAGAAATACGATGAGAGAAGAGAGACTGACCGCATTAGCTATGTTTTCCATGGCAAAGACTATGTTAAACGACATATCGAATTTTAATAAGGCGCATGGAACTAATCTTTAAATGAGGTAAGTTGCATGATTTATTTTTGTATGCAGCCCCTCTGAATTCAATACCCACGAGCCGCCACTGTCTATGACTCTCTGCCAACGCTGGGGTATAGTATTTCGTTTCCGCGTATAAAGAAATCTGCTGGTTTGAAGTTAAAGAAGTCGTGAAACCAAGTTTGTAAAGCATCTTCGTTATCAAAGAAGTTTCCTTGAAGATGGTTGAATGGAGAACGCAAAAGGTGGAAATCTGAGGGCACAAGATCGGAAGAATGTGAGGGATGTGGAATCATCTCCCAATCAAGCTCCTGGATAGCTGCTTTCGTCATGTTACCGGAGTGCGGGCGTGCATTATCGTGTTGCAGCAGCATTTGATGCAGTCTTTTTTTTTTTTTTTTTTTTTCAATTACGGCAGCAAGGCGTCTGAGTTTTTGACAATAAATATCAGAAGTTATGGTTACCGGTACATGGTACTATTAAGATTTTTTTTTTCTTTTCTTCGTTTGACATATTCCATATTCTAGCTGTGAAGTGATGTACGAATACCATGGAATGTAAATAAATACAATATAATACAATACAAAGGTTGAAAAACGCTGTTCTAGATCAATGAAGCGCCAATACATGCATCCCCTTTTAGAGTTCATATATTTATCATTTATCGATTTTATAATGAATATGTTGTCACTCAATTTCTTCTCTCTAAAGCCACTTTGCAAATCGTAAATTATTTTATATTTTATATTCTTCTAGACAGTTGTAGAACCTATGTACTGTATTGTTACCCGTTACCCTCCACGCATGATGTAACACTAAACAATCACCTTATTAGATGATGTAATTTATGAAGTGAGATTTAAGTGGGCAATGCCTTCAGTGACGAACAAATAACGGTGTGTTGCAGGTTACGGACACTCTACGCCCAACACTGTGGGCGGCAAACTGTTTACCATGTGCTACGCCATCGTAGGAATCCCACTCGGTCTGGTGATGTTCCAGAGTATTGGCGAACGTCTCAACAAGTTCTCGTCCGTGGTGATTCGTAACGTGAAGCGCATGCTGCGCTGTAAAGACGTGCAAGCGTCCGAGATCAATCTGATCTGCGTAGTCACGACGCTTAGCAGCCTCACCATCGCGGGAGGCGCTGCCGCCTTCAGCCGATACGAGGGCTGGACCTACTTCGACTCCGTCTACTACTGCTTCATCACGCTAACGACCATCGGCTTCGGCGACATGGTGGCGCTACAGAAAGACAGCGCCCTCGAAACAAAGCCCGAGTACGTGGCCTTCGCGCTTATCTTCATCCTGTTTGGGCTGGCCATCGTGGCCGCGTCACTCAACTTACTCGTACTCAGGTTCGTCACCATGAACACCGAGGACGAGAGACGTGATGAAGCGGAAGCTCTCCAGGTACACATTGCTATTCTCATAATCTTTTCTTAATTTTCTCTCTCTTCATATTTATTTTTACCTTACACCTCCTTTCTATATCTGTACCCCGGAGGTATAGGACACTATGTGCTTTTCTTTTACCAAAATGAGATAATTACACACCTATATTCATTTTCTTTCACTTTATCCAGAGGTATAGATCGTTATCAATAATTCCGGAAGTTACCTGCATTTGAAAGAACACTTAGAGGAATACAACACCATCTGTACCGCAGCCTGGTGGATTGCTCATAAACCAGGAGGATAGTGTTTCAGTTCTGTCAGTTTTATATGTGATTGCAGGTGTTTATCATAATTATTGTCTAATGTATGTATGGTAGGAGTTAAGAATAATGGATCCAAACTCTTGTGGGTATAGATGTCTTAAGTTACTTTAAGGCACTAATAGTACTGCAACAATTGGTAAGCTGTTGTTTTCTACATTCCTTATATTAGTGATTATGAAACATAACCTAACTTACTTACCGGCTTTTAACGAACCCGGAGGTTCATTGTCGCCCTCACATAAGCTCGTCATTGGTCCCTTTCCTGGGCAAGATTAATCCACTTCCCTCAAATCCATTTTAATATTATCTTCCCATCTATGTCTCGGCCTCCCCAAAGGCCTTTTTCCCTCCGGCCACCCAACTAACACTATATGCATTTCTGGATTCGCCCATACGTGCTACATGTCCTGCCCATCTTAAACGTCTGGATTTAATGTTCCTAATTATGTCGGGTGAAGAATACAATGCGCATAGTTCTGCGTTGTGTAACTTTCTCCATTCTCCTGTAACTTCATCCCTTTTAGCCCCAAATATTTTCCTAAGCACCTTATTCTTAAACACCCTTAACCTATGTTCCTCTCTCAAAGTGAGAGTCCAAGTTTCACAACCATAAAGAACAACCGGTAATATCACTGTTTTATAAATTCTAACTTTCAGATTTTTTGAAAGCAGACTGGATGATAAAAGCTTCTCAACCGAATAATAATAGGCATTTCCCATATCTATTCTGTGTTTAATTTCCTCCAGAGTATCATTTATATTTGTTACCGTTGCTCCCAGGTATTTGAATTTTTCCACCTCTTCAAAGGGTAAATTTCCAATTTTTATATTTCCATTTCGTATAACATTTTCGTTACGAGACATAATCATATACTTTGTCTTTTCGGGATTTACTTCCAAATCTATCTCTTTACTTGCTTCAAGTAAAATTCCCGTGTTTTCCCTAATCATTTGTGGATTTTCTCTTAATTTATTCACGTCATCTGCATAGACAAGCAGCTGATGTAACCCGTTCAATTCCAAACCCTTTCTGTTATCCTGAACTTTCCTAATGGCATACTCTAGAGCAAAGTTAAAAAGCAAAAGTGATAGTGCATCTCCTTGCTTTAGCCCACAGTGAATTGGAAACGCATCTGACAGAAACTGACATATACGGACTCTGCCGTACGTTTCACTGAGACACATTTTAATTAATCGAACTAGTTTCTTGGGAATACCAAATTCAATAAGAATATCATATAAAACTTCTCTCTTAACCGAGTCATATGCCTTTTTGAAATCTATGAATAACTGATGCACTGTACCCTTATACTCTCATTTTTTCTCCATTATCTGTCGAATACAAAATATCTGATCAATAGTTGATCTATTACGCCTAAAACCACACTGATGATCTCCAATAATTTCATCTACATATGAAGTTAATCTTCTCAAAAGAATATTGGACAAAATTTTGTATGACGTCAACAAAAGTGATATTCCTCGAAAGTTACTACAATTAGTCTTGTCCCCCTTCTTAAAGATAGGTACGATTATGGACTCCTTCCATTCTTCTGGCACAATTTCCTTTTCCCAAAAAGCAAGTACAAGCTTATAAATTTCGTTAGATAATGCGCTTTCACCCTCTTGTATTAATTCTGCTGGAATTTGATCGATACCTGGAGATTTATAATTTTTCAGATTTTCTATCGCAATTTCGACTTCAGAAAGTGTGGGTTCGGGTATAAATGGCTCAGCAGTTTGTATTTCAGTTTCGCCCCGATCATTTCTATTTGGCCTATGTATATTTAATAGTTGCCCAAAATAGTTTTTCCATCTGTTCAGGATTGAATGAGTGTCTGCAAGCAAGTCACCATTCTCATCCTTGATCACGTTTAACCTTGCCTGATATCCATTCTTAAATTCCTTTATGCCCTTATATAAATCTCTAATGTTTTTATTTCTACTATTTGTTTCTACCTCATTCAGTTTTTCCTTCAAGTAATCTCTCTTTTTATTCCTAAGTGTACGATTTGCTTCCCATCTTTTATTGAAATAATTATCTCTATTCGCCTCAACTGGATCCTGTAAGAATTTCAATTTTACCTGTTTCCTTCTTTCTACTACCATGCAACAATCTTCATCAAACCACGGTTTCTTTTTTCTTAGTTTCATAATAACCTATGCTCTGTCCAGCTGCAATTTTGATAATATCTCGGATATTTTCCCACATGCTATTAACATCTAACTCTTTTTCAACTTTGTTGGAACTTCCTAAAGTGGCAAACCTTTTCGAAATTTCGACCTGATAATGTTGCTTAGTTTCCTCGTCCTTTAATTTCGGAATATTGAATCTTCCAATATTAACCCGTCTTAGCCCAAACTCATTATAGATGTACAAATTGTTTATAAATGACTAAATAATGTTAATTATAACCTATAGAAGTCTTGTTTATTGAGAATTCATGGAAAATCATATTTACAAACGGACTGTAGTGGTGTCACCTGTAGGTGACATTGGGCAATAAATCTTATTGTCACATTTAATGACTGCAATATCATATTTTATTCACTGGAGAATATTTAAAATAGCATATATATTATAGTACTACTGGATGAGACTGAATCGCTGGCTGGATGTCTGTATGGATCTTTCCCATAGAGACCACAACATACTTGCACGATATTTCGCAGGAATTCACAATATGTCAAGTCTTTTTGTATTGCATCTCTTCTTGATACTAACCACGCATTATGACAGGCTGCTTCGAGACCAAATGCAAAAATTGGGTACCACCATTTCGTTCCATGAAAGCTCACTTTCAAGAATGGACATTTTCGTCAAATCTATCTACTCCTCCCATGTATTTGATGTACTATTCTATAACCGAAGGGCAATCCACTTGAATTTTGCTTCGTTTCCCTACAATAACACTGACTCGATCTGCTTTCAAAATTGGAGTTACATTGTGTCAGTTTGAAGCAAGAGTGACAATATTATTATCATGCCATCAAACAACAGCATCATCCTGTGTCACAGCGAAAGATATTACACCACGATTGCGCTTTTTCATGTGCTTAGCATCATTTTTCAACCACATACTTCTCCATGGGTTTTTCTTAATGGTTCCTGTTCCTCCATTTGTGTTCAGTAAGAACTGACAACAACTTGAGACTTGTGAAGAAATCGTCAAATTAAAAACTAAGGTGAAAAAGCTGCCGGTAATCTGCTTTCCATTTCCAACACAACAGCAGCTAGTAACCCATATTCTGCTTGGCCTGTTTAGCTCCTTGGTATGGTTCAAACGCAGCGAGATAGCCAAGACTTGTAGCTGCTGAACATAGTTTATATCCAAAACGCAATGGGTTTCCATTAATATGCTGATTGGCACTATGTCTCCCATAATAGGGAGCCATTGTTTCATGAATAGATTTGTGACTCGACCATACTTTTTCAAACTGTTGGCCAAAATTATCATTTAGAATCTCGAAGTATCTTCGGACTTTACCAAATTCATCATTAGGAGGAACATTGAAATTGTCCGAAAGATGTAAATATTTATGGATTTCTGTAAACCTACTTCTCCTCATGGTATTGGATACAAGTTCATTGTGTACATCTGATTTTGTTTCGCAAAACATTGTCATGCTTTGGGGAGACATGTAGCCTGTCAGTAAGAGAATGGCAATGTAAACTTTTTATATCATTTTTGTCCAATTCAGTAGAATGTTTCCTTTGGAGAGCACACAATTTTGACATTTTACACATGACAGCGAGTATTTCTTCACTGAACAGGAGCTCGAAACACTAGACAGGAGTAAGTTTTGATTCATTATAATCTGTAAATGTTTCATCTATGTCGCCCCTTCCAGATTTACAAGTAAAGAGTTCTTCTTTGTCAGACCACTCTTTATTACGAAAAGAAATATTAGAAGTATATTATTTTGTTTTTTTTTTTTTTTTTTTTTCCTCTGCTGAAGTCTGACTAATACTAGAAATAGATTGGTTTCATCGTGAGAAATGTTAGAATAACACTGTGTTCTTTCATAGACCATAATTATTTCTTCCATGTATATTCATATCTGAATTCGGTAGTTTGTTTTAGTCTGTTGAAACTTGAGTGTTTATTTCCTCAATATAAGAATTGGACATTGTTATCTCGTCAATTGTTGATGGTCTCGGGTTATTTCCTTCATCATTATCTATTAGTACGTCATGGGCAGAAGTAACATTGACTTCAAATGTAGATATGAATATTCTTCCTGGAAGATGGTTGATGTCACTGGTTGTTTCGTCACCACTTTCCTCATCCATAACTGGTCCATTAGCTGGTGGAAATATGGTAATATCACTTACAGACGATGCTCCAACTGTATCTTCGTCCATCATCTCCAGTATTTCATACACAGTCAGACTATAGAAGAAAAATAAGTAACATAACTATACTAATATAATGAGATCGGACGTTTAATGTATCTGACCAATGTCACCTGGAGGTGACATGCCACTTTGTAGTCCCTATATACACTATATGCACCTTTTTTACTTGTTTATGAAAATTGTATATAAAATATCAATAGTTTAGTAATGTATTTATGGAAACAAAAATAAAACTACTGAACTCTTAGTTCTATTTTCACAAGCCATTATGTGAAGTGCGCACAAAGTTAAGATTCTTCTGCATCCACGCTGATGTTTTCTTCTCTACTGCTGCAGATTTACGAGATAGCGGCAAAAATGGTTGAAATTCAGTTACCAGATGTCTATTAAGGCATTGTCGACGGCGATATATATTTAAATATATTTACTGGTAATTTTGGACAGCCTGTTAGGGAGCGTCACCTGTAGGTGACATTGGGACATCAAGAGTTAACTTGTTGCTCTACTCACTTGGCTACTGATAGTCTTTCTCTTAATTCTCCAATTACCAAATAATGGTCAGAATTACAATCTGCCCCCCCTGAAGATTCGAATGTCTACTATACTAGTATGTCTTCTTTTATCTATCAAGATGTGATCTATTTGGTTGTGTGTCAATCTATCTGGAGAAGTCCAAGTATATTTATGTATATTCTTATGGGGGAATGTTGTACTTTTGACAAATTTTTTGATGTGGCAAAGTTGACTAACCTAACTCCATTATCATTACTAGTTATGTGTAGTATTAGAGTATAGGCTTTCATGGCCGGCGTCAATAGGAGAAAAGTTTTCCAGGCTATGAGACTGTGGTCCGTTGGTTGTATGACCAAACATTTCGTTCACTGCTGCGGTGAACATCTTCAGTGGTGTGTATTGCTGGTGCGGCTGGTTCTACTGCCTGTGCCGATTACAGTCTGCGCTGGCTGCATCGTTGTATATATAGTGTGTGGGGGGGGGGGGCGTCTTGCTGTTGTCGCCTCGGTCCGCGCTCGAATGTGCTTCGCGGACAGGTTTGCTGTTGCCTACGCGATCCGCGTCCGGGGTTGTGTTGTTTAATTTTGCTACACGGGTGGGTTTGATGTTAGGTTTTCTTATTAACCTTGAGGCCTTCCTCTTTGTGATTGAAATTGTTCTTATGTTTATATATTTCAATCGCCTCTCAGTGTAGACTCGCGTAGAAATGTG
The DNA here is from genome assembly GCF_040183065.1 of Periplaneta americana. Classification (NCBI taxonomy): domain Eukaryota; kingdom Metazoa; phylum Arthropoda; class Insecta; order Blattodea; family Blattidae; genus Periplaneta; species Periplaneta americana. The sequence continues at coordinate 102,183,261 of NC_091122.1, read as the reverse complement.
GTGTGTCGAGAGGCGATTGAAATATATAAACATAAGAACAATTTCAATTGCAAAGAGGAAGGCCTCAAGGTTAATAAGGCCTGGTATCCGGCATTAAGAAAAACTAACATCAAACCTGCCCGCATAGCACAATTAAACAACACAACTCCGGATGCGGATCGCGTAGGCAATAACAAACCCGCCCGCGAAGCATATTTGAGCGCGGACCAAGGCGACAACAGCAAGCCGCCCCCCCCCCCTCACACACTATATATACAACGATGCAGCCAGCATAGACTGTAATCGGCATGCGCAGTAGAACCATCCGCACCAGCAATACACACCACTGAAGATGTTCACCGCAGCAGTGAACGAAACGTTTGGTCACACAACCAACGGACCACAGCCTCATAGCCCGGAAAACGTTTCTCCTAGTTACGTGTAGGCTCTCTTTTCCAATGTCGATTTAAAAATATCCTCCCGTCCTACTTTAGCATTGAAATCTCCCAATAAAATTTTCATGTGATATCTAGGTAACTGATCAAAAGTCTGTTCCAATTCCTCATAGAAGCTATCCTTTATATGGTCGTCTTTCTCTTCTGCAGGGCGTGAGCATTTATAACTACGATATCGCGTACTATCCTTAAGTACTAAATACGATAACCTGTGACTCATAAATTCGACCTTTCTTACTGCTGATTTTATTACAATCTACTAAAGGATAAAGAATCCTGTTCCTAATTGGCGATTATTGTTTCCTTCCCCATAATACAACAAGTAATCTCCTATTTGTGTTATGCCGTTCCCATCTAACCTAACCTCCTATACTCCCACAAAATCTATTCTATATTTAGCTAGTGCTTTTGCTACGAATGTTACCTCTCCTGTTCTATATAGACTTGTAACATTCCAAGTACCAAATCTCAAAACCTTATTCCTTTGCTGTGGTCGTGCCAGAGAATCAGTCCCATTCCGAGGCTTATTTAAAGGTTTCGTAACAAGCTGTTTTTTACGGTGATGGGTTGTTAGCCCTTCGCCCAACCCCCAAGCTGGAGGACCACCCCTCATTGGCTGTCCGTGACTGCTTATTCAATATATTCGCAACCTTCAAGTGGGACAAGTTCTGATTTGGATGATAATAATGGTATACGTACCTAATCAATAAAAAAGTAAGATAGAAATGAAAATAATGTTAAAACTTTGACACGTGAACAACAAATAGCCTATAAAATTTACTTGAGGAAGACTTATACTTAAGCAGCAGTGATGAAAGTACGACAGAAAGTTATGCAGATTTAGAAGACAGAAAAAATGCCAACAGGAAAGTAAAAAATAAAACTAAAACTATACAACAATGTAAAAAAACTAGTAGTAGCCTACATGTGAGCGATTGGGAATATAATGTCCGTAAATGCAAATTAGCTGGTGGGAATGAATATGTAAGTAAAAAAGGTAAAATTGTTCTTGCTAAAATACTGAAACCTCCTTGCACTTGTAGAATGAAATGCTCAGAAAAATTACCAGAATATGAAAGACAGAAGATTTTTTCTTCATACTGGAGTGAGGAAATGTGTACAGATATGAAAGAGCAATTTATTAGTGCAGTGTTGAGAGTCCTAGTACAGGTCGTTCAAGAAAAAGAGAACTAAGCTCCAATAAGTCTAAAAAAAAAACTATTCTGGACACTAAGTTATGTAACATTTTGATCTTACACCAGATCATACCACAACTTTTGTAATGTTTTGTTTATGGAATATAATAAACATAAAATGAAACCATATCACAACTTTTGTAATGTTTTGTTCATGGAATATACTGTAATAAACATAAAATTATTTTGGTTGAGTAATGTTTCAAATATTGGTTATTCTTAAATACCCACAAACACTATGCCATACAATATAACAAGCTCATGAGAGATATACAACACCATGTCTATAGAAATTGGTAAATAACAAAAAATTACATTGAATGTAACACAACATGAAACATACTATAAAACGAGTTCTTTGGTAAAATTTTGTAACAAAATTCCAATTAACAGAAAAGAAAATAAAGGGAGAACAAACTCAAACATGCAAATCAAGATTTCAGGTATAACTCCCTGTAAAGTTGATATGAATAATTTCGAGGGAAAAATTGTTCTGGGGCCGGGCATCGAACCCGGGACCTTTGGTTAACGTTCGATGCCCGGCCCCGGAACAATTTTTCCCTCGAAATTATTCAAACTCAAACATGTTCAAACTGCTCTCCTGTAAAGTTAGGTAAAAGTGACATAGTGTCCTATATCTCCTAGGTACAGATATAGTTTCATTTATTTTCGCCTTTTCTTTTCTCTTATATATTTTTTTCTGCTTATTTCTTTGTTTCTCATTTTCATTATTTATTCCTTTCTTTTTACGTTTTCCTTTTTATTCTGTCTTCGTTTCTTTCCACCATTCCTTTATTCCTTCCCTCCTTTCTTACTTCTATTTTGTGCCCATGTTACCCTAAAAATTGAATGTAATATTCAGCCAATCAGACACAATGTATTACAAAAGGATCTAAAAATGCATTTAAAATTGCAAGCCTCATCCAGATCTCAGATGTTCTTCAAACTGTCAGATGATATCCTGTGTAATTTCTATAAAATAAAAAAAGAAGAAATACCAATCTATATCACAGACACACTCAGTGCTAAAACTCCAGTTGTGAACGAAATTCCTCCATCGAAATGGGTGATTCCAGAACATAGCATACAAATTTCAGGAAATCATTTCAAAAATGATCCTCCATACATTCTTAAGTTAGATGCCATGGAACTACTCTGCAGCACATATAAGAATCACCTTCAAATTTATACAGATGGATCTCTAAATCCTAATAATGGGACATCAGGAGCAGGGTATTATATTCCAAAATATCAAGAAAGTTATTTCATACCATGTTCATCCTCCGCCAGTTTTGACACTGAATTGCTAGCTATTGTTGCTGCTCTTCAGTGTGTTACTCAAATTTCTGAAAAATCTATTTGCATACTTACCGACTCCGAGGGAGTATATTTAATATAATTAAATATGTACCAAACCTATATGCACATAGAATTATTCCAATTCAGAAACAACTAAGTAAACTAAAAGAACTCCAAAAGGAAATAACGTTTCAATGGATACCTAGTCATTGTGGTACGGTATACCTGGAAACGAGAAAGTCGATAATATTGCAAAACAGGCAACATATTTCCAACCAAGACCTCTCCAAGTGATATCTCTGTCCAGTGCTTTTGCTTCAGTGAAGTCTCATTTTACAAACCTATGGATCAACAATTGGTTCTCTTCTGACAAAGGAAAAATTTTACAGTCTGTACAAAAGAAACCAAATGACCTGGAAATGTACAAAAACTTGCCCAGACATGTTCAAACATTTTTAACAAGAGCCAGAATAGGTCACATTGTCACACAATTGTGTACCAGTTGCAGAATACACAGCCCTACAGTATATATTGACTACACCGCAACTCTGGCTACTAGCAACAGGCATCTATAATGAACACCGATCAAAATACCCCTCATTTCTCGTGAAAACAACAACTGGATAGACTACAGTGGACTGTAATGGACTTCATGTTGTCAGCAAACAGCTGGATACATTAAGAAGATAGATTCCTTACTTCCATCTTCCACAGGCCTATTTAATTCCTCCATTTATTTTTCTTTCTTCTTTTATACTACTAATTTTCTTTCATACTACTCTCTCCTTCTTTCTCTCTGTCATTCTTTCCTCCTTTTTTCTTTCTCATTACAATAAGTATAAAGAGAAGATATTTATCATGCTACAGAAAAACCTCCTTGTGGCCCTTTTTTCCGAATCGAATATTCCGAATAGCATTTATTCTGAATGTTCCTACTTTCCGAAACAAATTTTCCGATTCTGTTTTTCCGAAGTGATTTTTCAGAATGTAGATATATTCCAAAACCCGATTTTCCGAATCATGTTGTCACTTCTGGGATCGAGGTGCTGTCTTCATGTGCGAGTTTTTACTGCGAGGAGAGACCATTAATGCTGAGCGGTATTGTCAGACATTGCGAAATCTGAGGAGGGTGATCCAGAACAAGAGACGTGGAATGATGACAAGAGGCATTACACTTTTGCATGCCCCATACAGCCAATGCCATACGGAATCTGTTGCTTCAGTTTGGACGGGAGATCTTCAATCATCCACCCTACAGCCCCGATCTCGCACCAAGTGACTTTCATCTCTTCCATCTTATGAAGTGCTTTCTGGCAGGAAAATGTTTCTACAACGACGTTGAGGTACAGACAGCAGTGACTTCGTGGCTCCAGACATTGGCGGCAGACTCCTATGACACGGGCATACAAACTTGGTGCACCGGTATGATAAATGCCTCAATAATGGTGGTGACTGTTGAGAAGTAGCCAGTGAATCTCTCTAAATAGTGCAATACATATTTCTTCCTTATTTATGTTTTTGTTTTCTTTATCGGCCGTTGGAACTTACTTCCTGGATGAACCTCGTAGAACTAAAGAAAAACGTTTATTTTCCTGAAAAAATTAATTTTTATGTATAGAATTATGTTTCAAATTGAAAACTGCTTTGGACAGTGTTAGGATTTTAAGATATCAACACAAATTGAAATTACTTTTTGAATGAGTGTATCCTTGGACATTACGGAAGCAACAAAAAGAAAATGTGTTCATATTTTACTTCACTATACAAGTCACAAAAATGCAGTCAGAATTCCTTCCCTACCACAAATAATTTAAATGTTAGAGGCATTCACTCGACTGAGTCTTTCTCTGTAATGCAGGTTTACGGTACCCAATTTTCAGTCCCAGTTGTAAAAACCGCTTTGGTATTGGCAGGAGCTTGTTCATAAAATATTTTCCTCTGGAACGGTTTGCATTCAAAGTGCTGTTGCTCTCTTGTTATTTAGAATGTTATTATGAATTATTTTAAATTTGAATTTTTAAATAAGATTTTCGTAAATAATAACATATATTACAAGCAGTTATGACATAAGAAGAGTATATGACGGAAGTTGAGCAGAATTAATTACATGTATGCACTTAAACCGTGAGATGTTTTACTATTCGAGATCACAAAATATATCATGAGTAATTCGGAAAGTGAAAGTTTCATCTTCTTATTTGAGTGCAGAGTAAAAAGTATCATTTCCATATGCTCTGTAAATGATAGAAAATAAACTACAAACAAAAACCAGAATGTCATTGGTAACATAACAAGGAACTAAACTGCTGCGAAACGTGTAAAATGCAGAATGGAAAAGTCTGTACCCTTTGAAGAAACCAATTTGTTTTATCTTTTTTTTTTCTTAATTTTTTTCCTGCTTTCTTACATGTCTCCCTTTTTATTTCATTTCCTCATTTTCATCTTTCTGTATTTGTTCCTTTTATTTAACCAATGGTAATCATGCTTGTGAACATAATATGTCATCATGTAGACATAGTTCGAAATGTATAAAAAATTTTAGTATTCATAAAAGTTTGAGCTTCATACCATTTTAATTGTGGACTCATTCTGTACAACTGACAACTGTGTAACATTTTAAGTATATTTCTCTGGTACCGTTCCTAATTGTCTTAAGTACGACAGTTCCCTTGCGTTTTGTTAATTACTTATAAATTCAGTTTAGGGATGAGCTTTGAGTTGCATTTTATGTGCATCATGCTCATACAAATAAGAATGTTCCAGATCTCTACAATATAACATGCAGCAGATAATCACATTCAGTTTTATAGGCATATAAACATATTATTATTAGCATGGTCCCTGCCAGATATTTATGGAGCATTAAAATTAAACACTGAGGTGGGAAGGCATTTAAACATAAAATGGAGATTTGTAGAGAGTGTAAGCTATTAAACTGCAATAAAGATGAAGGATTATGGTTATCGCTTTTGGTTGTATAACAATGGATAAAACAAGAGAATAAAGTACAAACTTATCATGAGATGCTCTGCTACGAGTGTAATCCGTGCCATGGTCCAGGACGTGATGAGCAACAAGATGTTGCTTCATTTTGATTACCCAGTCATGGGGGATCATATACAGAATCTCTAGAATACAAAGCCAGCCCATTACTCTTTGTCTGATCCATTCAGTGACAGATTCAACAGAATTTTAGGCACTGTCTCTGTGGATTAGCTTACTGACTCACCGAACCACTCAATACGATCAATTAAAAATAATGCTCGTGTGTCCAAAGCATGCATCTCACCGAATTGGATCCTTGGTAGATTTGTAAAATATGGTGCAGAGAAAGTACCTGCAAGCTTGTTTTCTCCGACATTGACATTTTTTTTTTACGGAGGAGGGATTCGAAGGCTTACATTGCAGCCTGGGGCTTATTGTGCTTACCATTCTTATTCAGTGAATGATTGAGTAGCCAAACGGCCGCGCTCTTGTACAAGTATAGCATGCCGCACCTTGAATGTAACCTGGGCTATGATATGGATGATGATGATGATGATGATGATGATGATGATGACGATGATGATAATGATATGTGAATTAATTATGACGAAATGAGTCCGAGGTCCAATGCCAAAAATTACCGAGCAATTCTGCTTCAATTGGTTGAGGGAAAACCCTGGAAAAACCCCAACCAAGCTTTGAACCCAGGCCCGCTCGTTTCACGGTCAGACACGCTAACCGTTACTCCACAGCGGTGGACTACATTGACCATTATCCTATTATCATCATATCTTCAGCTCATATCTCTGAATAGTTCCTGTAGTTTGAAAGTAAGCTAAATAAAGAGCTGCTTATAAAATAATAATAAGATGATGATGATGATGATGATGATGATGATGATGATGATGATGATGATGATGATGATGATGACGATGACGATGACAGAGGCGCAGTGAAGGGGGGAGAACCAATGGGACCGATCCCTCACTCCAAAACATGGTTAACACTTAAATTTTTCTTCAATATTATAAACTGTAAAATGCAACCTTGAATGATTTTAAAACACCCAAATGTCAGGCTGTGTTGAATGGCAGTGGCATTCATTAAAATAACTGCAGCAGCCTTCCTCAGCTTGATGGATACAAGGACATGATTCAGTAAATGCTTTCATTGAACTGTATGGTTGAGTTGTGAAGAAACTATCTCTTCTTGGACAGATGAAGATTCTGCTAGCAGTGTAAGCATTTTGTACAGGGCAATAAGGAAGTGTGAATTTGGTACTGCTTTACACTTACAAGGGACACCTTTGACCTCGAACGATCGGAACCGCACGAAAACATGCTTAGAATAACAATACATCATAAACAAAACAGTGGTGTGTGTCATTTCCATGCAAAACTCTGCACTTGTCTGCTAGCGCCATTAGACGGTGGCATATTGTAGCTGCACTAACCAATGCTCCAGTTGCGTGAATGGTATCGCTGCAGTACGTATTTGTCTCTTGGAGTGTTCTCAAGCGGGTTACTATGTAAACTGTGTACAGTGCAGTGATATCATGAAGAGAATTAATCCTACGAATGTGGTCCAAATATTAGGGACAAAGTTGCAACGTGCTGAATATGGAAATGACATTGGGGCCGAGGATATGGAGTTTGCGGATATATGATATAACATAATAATTCAGAAATATAATGGGGATGACACAGAAATACATGACATTTTGCTGGATAGATATATTAATATTGAAGGAGAGGAGGAACCTGAACTTGAAGGTGGCTGTTCAAGCAGTACACGACGTTCATCATCAGAGCAACAAGAACAGTCAAGTCAAAGTGAGTACGAACTCTCTCCACCCAAAAAGTCGAGGTCCAGTGTATTAGAAGATATTGATGACAGCGTACTAGAGAACATTTATGAAGACTATTACAATCGTGGCTTCAATTCCTATAGCAAACTAATGAAGCACTATAAGTGCATTAAAAGTAAATCAAATTGCTCATTAATTCTAAGTTATGTGTCTAACAAACGGCGAGCAGGACCTCGTTTCAAAGGAAACAGACTGTCGCAATTACAAACTATAAAAGAGCATGTAGTATCGCAATTTGATAGTGCAAGGAGGTATGGATCTACAGTTCAGTATTGGCATCTGCAGATGTGGGCACTGGAAGCGGCTAAAATGGTTGGCTTGGACAATTTCAAAGCTTCCATTTCCTTTATCGACCATCTCAAGCGTGAATATGGCATTTCATCCAGGCATATTACTACATTTGTCACACGTAAGGACATAGAAGACGATAATAGTATACGTCAGAAGGTACAACAGTTTGTGGAGGAAGTGAACATGTTTATAAGAGAGGAGGGTGTGGAGAAAGGTAATGTTTGGAACAGTGACCAGAGTCAATTCCAGTATGAAATGTCTTCAGCATCAACACTGCCCCACAGAGGAGAGAAAACTACAGCTAGTGTGTTAGTCTGTACATAGCTCTACCCACAGCTACACAATTGATGTGGCTTTATCAATGACAGACAGATTAGCAAACAAGTTGTACATCTGTTTTCAAGAGACGCAAGGCACTTTCGGCCCAAATATTTCAAATAAACTTGAAACAACCTGTCCACGAAACATTAATGAAAAATGACTAAAGAACACATGAAACGTTTTCTAACTTCAGTCCTTTGCGAACATGTAATAAGTGAAAAGAGGCTATTGTTGTGTGATTCCTTGTTAGGTCATACAGATCGTACCCTTCTAGATGCAAGGTTTCCAAACAAAGATGTTATGCTGAAGATATTGTCACCGAAAACAACAAAATATTGCCAACTCCTTGATGTTTACTTCTTTCGGCAATATAAGCTCTATATCAGAAGGCTTACTGATTTTGTAAGACTACAATGTGCCAAACCACAAGTGAAGATACATGATCGTTATTTCATCATGAAACTTCACTCTGTGATTTTCAATCAATTTGCTGCACCAACATATAAGCCTATGTTGCAATATGCTTGGCGAAAGCCAGGTTATGACATTGACATACCAACATCATCATTTGAAAATGTAATTAGTGTGGCTTTTGATATTGGTCTCCGTGAATGCGAAAGTGATTTGGAATGTGATAACGTGGCTTTTGTGAGGTGTGCACATTGTTCTCTTCCACTTTGTTTTAACCACTTCATCGAAATCCCACATCTGCACTTTGAGGACTAATATAAGCACTATCAGGTGTGTGGTACTGCTGTATATGTGTGTTTTGCGCTATTATAAGTACTTTAAGCAGAGAGCTTTTGGCACTGTTGATTGAAAATGTAATGATATACTGACGTTATTGAATTACATATAATTTCCCTCCTATGGTATTGATATCTTATTACTTTGTTTCTCTCTATTAAAATGTAACATGCAACGTTTTGCATGGAAATGACACACACCACTGTTTTGTTTATGATCGATTGTTATTCTAAGCATGTTTTCGTGCAGTTTCGATCGTCCGAGGTCAAAGGTGTCCCTTGTTAAAAAGCTGTTTTCATTTAGTTTACCATTTTCAAAATATCTGAAAAAAATATCTTTCATAGCCATCTGCTATGCCGAAGATACGAGAAAAGTAACAAAGAGTTTGAGAAACAATGCAGAAGAGGAGTTCTCTATAATTATTTTTAAGGATGTTCAGAATTTCTGTGCAAATTGTAAAAGACCTATAAGAGTATGAAGACCATAAGCCTGAAAACCACATGCTTCAACATTGAGTACGACATTCCTGGAACTTATTATAGGGGCATTCCACAGAAAAGTCAATCCAGACATATTTTGGGAAAGTTAATGAAGGAGAATTTTTTCTCCTTGGAGTTAAGAAAAGGTGTGTACGGAGTGACCCACTTAACTCTTTCACCTCCGATAGTGTGTGAAATATTTAAGATATACACAAATCGACAATCACAAGTTAAATTACATCGAAGGGAACATCTGATACTCTTAATGTATTTTTTGTACATGGAATACTAGAGTTAACTTTCTTTTTTTAAATGGGAACCAACTATGTTTTGTATTGCAAATGTTGCTTTAGCTCTATCTAATAACAACTGACTACTTTACAGACTGAATGTCACCTGTAAGAGTAAACATAAACATGTCTGACCAAGGATTGAGCAGAGGGAGGACAATTCTAGTTAGAGTTGTGCGTCAATACTTTTATGTCTCACTTCACCATGTGCAACATTTCCATAGTATTAAAATGTACAGCACATTGTGACTGTGATTTAATTGACACACTTGCTCGTCGAAATCTGTTACAATGATTTAATGAACATAATATATAATATGTTTCTAAAGCTGGATTATAAAATATTGCCAGTAATAGTGACATTGTTATCTCTAAAAGGAGAGCCTATCCTAAGGCAGCAGGCACCGCACGCCACTGTCCCCAGAGAATATGATTTCACTCCAATCATCACTTTATCATAATTTCTGATATTCATCAAATAAATCATGTATGGCATATTATAGAAATAAATGACTATCTTTTGGGTCGCCACAGTTATATTAATATAAACTTAGCTACGAGTAGTTCATTCCCTCCAAGGTTATAAAAGTGCCAGAACGCATGTGAATTTGATAATTATTTGGCAGAAAACTCATATGTATCGTTAAATATCAGTTCTATCAAAATTTTGCATAACATAAAACTTGTCGAAAACATTTTTAAAGAAACGTTTGTTATATAACATTATTTTTTAAAAAATCAGTGATCGAGATATTTCGATTTATTTACTTCAAGCCCCCTTATAATCCTCAAAGAAAGTACTTTAAGAAAGTACTTTGAATGTTACTCGTATATAGCCTAAAATCTAAGGGTATCTTAAAGGTGCAATTCCTATGATGCGGCTGACGCACGCGGCTGACGGATTGCGTGTGACGCACTACACTGCTACAATGGAATGTTAGGGAAGTGATTCCTATGCTGCGTCAGCTGCTTGCGTCGACTGCAGTGCAAGTTGAGCCGCGCGGCTGTACCCCTTCGAAAGCAGTACAGACGCAGCCGCAGCACGTCTGGGAGAAAAGAGTCTCTACTTGCCTTGCTGTATAATGTCTGAAGCAGTAGATTTATTTACCGTTCTGGAAGATGAAAAACTGGTCGAAATGGTGTCGAAGTTTCCATGCTTCTTTCATGTCGCAAGCTCAGTCTACAAAGACCAAATTGTTAAAGACAATGCTTGGAAAGAAATAGGAAAATTTGTCAAGAGCTCAGGTAAGAAAAATAGCGAGTTCTAGTAATTCGATTATTTTGCCAGGGTACTGTCCCTGCGTGACTATTGAAATATTTTGAAAATGAATCTCGCACATAAAACCCATCAATATTCGCAAAACCATCACCCCTAGCAAGTGGTATATTCTTTTTTAGATGGTGGTGATTCATTAGGATCTAGTTCATAATAAAGTCTAAACCACGATAAATTGTGAAGTGTAGTATGTAAACTTAATTAACAATTAAATTGTTATTTTTAATTTCACAGAAGCATATTATCCAATATTCACTGTGCCAATACAAGCATCAAAGAAGACGACATACTAATGATGGAAGACACTGCAACGGAGGATGCTGGTGCACCATCAACTTCTCAAATCACAAATAATACTTCAACACAGAATATGGACAGAACGGTGAATTCACTTCGACCACCGAGTAAAAGCCAAAGAAACCACGAAAAAATTATAGGCTTGCTGGAGGATAGGCGCATCAATAGAAAAAAATATAATTGACAGTTTGAATCAGAATCGATGATGACACTGATTAAAGTATTGCGATGTCCGTCAAAAAACTGAGATCAAGTTTGATTCATGAGATGAAAATGAGATCACCGCAGATGGTTTTTGATTTGGAAAGTCGCTACACAAATCCTTTCATTTTTCCACCAGAACCTTCAGCATCAACAAGCACTAGTAGTTGGATGACATGATCATCACCTTCAACTTTGAATATCAGCAACCATTCAACCGTCCGTGACTCGTATGACTACACGGGATTTGAAACCCGGAAAATTTTGAATCACTGTGATTGTTTTTCAGTGTTAAAAATAAAAATTGATTAGAACACTACAGCTTATACTAATAAAATATTTTTACTTACAGTTTTTGCAAGAAAAAATTGATTAAATATATTATTAAAATGCTACTATAAAGCATTTTTACTTTACATACCTCAGTGTTATGGCTAACTTTTCGTCAAGAGTTATAGAGTACAGATATCTACTTGAAGAATCTTTCTTGAGATCGTCTTTGATCAGATCGAGAACACAGTTGAACTGAGCAATGTTTAGCCTAAAAACTCCCGAAATATCGTGTCATCTTGTAACATGTGCTGATTGATTAGTGTTGTAAAAAATCTTCCTCACGCCTTGTCCTAAAATGAGATATACTTCAGCATTTCCTTCATTTATTTGTTGGAGCAGAATTTCTTCCCCTTCATTTTCTTCCAATAGCAAATGAGGACCTAACAATCTAAATGTGCTAAGTGCAAAAAACAACTTTCTGAGTTATTGATGAAAAACACATTGTGAAATGCATGTTGAGATACATATAACACCGTCTTTTGGCGCACGAATGAATCTTTTACAGTTGAGCTACGACAAAGACAATTTAGTATCATATTCTCTTATGGATGTTCATTCCTTAGATTGAATAAAATGAAATTTGAAAAATTGGAACTTCGCATATTTAGAATGTTAGTTCTTCAAATATAACAATAAATCGCTTTCACTCATTGTGCAAGTATCCTCTCACTACCAAAAGACTGCACGCGTCTGTCGTTTCATAGGAATCGCCTACTAATGTGTCAGCCGTGAACGTCAGATGCACTATGTCAGCCGCGTGCGTCAGCCGCATCATAGGAATTACACCTTAAGACAGGATACAAGACTCGACAGTTTTGTTCCTGCAAAATGGTTTCCACTGTAGCAACGAGTTGCCAGATGTGAAAACTCAGTAGGTAACGGCAACTCACTCCCCTCTCTTCTCGCTATCTTCTACACCCCAGGAAAGGTTTTCAGTCATATTGTAGCGTGATTATGGAAATTGAAGAAGCAATTGATTTTCTAGTCTTGGGTCTATTGATAGCCAGGAAGAGGAGGAAGAAAAGTGCCATTCTTTTATGAACAGTAGGCTTGAATTTGGTACTTTTATACACTACACCAAACCTTACACGCTGATGAAAAATTCTTCAGCTTTTATCACATATCTACCTCCTCATTTGATGAGCTGGTAGCAATGCTGAAAAATTATTTTCCAGTCGGTAATACACGTATGAGGAGATGTATCCATGCTGAAGTGGGGATAACTATTACTTTAAGGTAAGAAAATAAATTATGTATTAGAAAACTGTAATTCTTTATTGATTCTACAAAGTACAAAGGCAGTTAAATGAGAAGCATGAAGTTGATAATGGAAGAAGCATCAGAACATTGGGAGACTGGAGAGTGCAGACTTGCAGACACTGATAAAGAAGGCCGAGCCATTTGGTCTGGAACAACAAAATTATGTATTATTGTAAATTTGTTACTGGGGTTCGTTGGAGTAGGTAGCTGAAAGACTGATGTAGTTGGGAGTATGAGAGAAAATGGTTCAGGGCTTGAGAATAGCAAAATGATAGCAAGGGACTTTGGAATTTGTATATGAGGGGATTTGAATTTTTCCAGCACTCCCATCATTTCGCATTTCGGCATTTCTTTCAGATCCTTAAGTAAGAACAGAAGGGACAAGGTGTCTTCGTCTGTCTGTTCTTCGTGGTAAATAACTGCATTTCTTTGGTGAGTGCAGTTTTCTAAAATGTCATGCAGTCATTTGATATTTGATGCATAGGCGGAGTTATGGGGGGCATGTCTCAAGTCTTTCTTTCTATTAACATTAGAAAATATAGAATTCAAAAGATCTTCTTCTTCTTTTTTTTTTTTTTTTTTTTTTTTTTCTGTGCTTAAATTGACGAATTAATATGTCTTCAGATCATGTGTCATGGGTTATAACATTTATTTTAAATTTCTGAATGTATAAGAATTTTTATACCTCATTTAAGGAATGGAAGCATCGTAATGTTTCTTTTGTAACAGCCTCATGTGTTAGAAGTCTGCAGGTGTTCAGGCCGCCATTTGGAGAAATATGAATAACATACTGCACAACAATGCAGAAAAAAGAAAAGTGTTCCTGGTATAATGTGTAAACTTAAAGACGAGGTTAAATAAAATAATTATAGTTTACATTTCATATATCTTCAGGAAGGTAAGCTTCATATAAAAAAGTTTCTGTTAGCACTATTACGTAGTTTTATCGATGTATGCATGTGTTTCTGTACGAGAGACAAAAAGAGGGAGATTGTTTTAAGTTATGCCCTATTGTAATTTGTAGTAGACTTACAGTTCAAGTCCTATGCAACTCGGGCCTAAACATTGTGGCTATGGGTGTAACTCTGTAAGAAACATCCTCCCGAAAATGCCTTTATTCAGTGATCATATTCCGATATACTGTACCATAGTCGAGCTATGATGGGGGGAGAAGGTACATTTTGTCCCCCATAACCCCCTTATATGGGGATTCTATGGTTTTGCTTTGCTCCCCCAAGGAAACGGTTCTCTCTCTCTGCCTATGGCATAGGCGGAGTTATAAGGGGGCATGGGGGGCACTGCCCCCCCCCAAACTTGGCCGAATACTTTTTTCTATTAATGTTAGAAAATATTGAATTAAAAAGATTTTTCTTGTTTTTGTTTATGATTAAGTTTCTGTGCTTAAATTGACGAATTATTGTCTTCAGACCATGTGTCTGGACTATAATATTTATTTTAAATTTCTGAATGTATAAGAATTTCTATACCGGTACCTCATCTGACGAATGGAAGCACTATAATGTTTTTTTGTAACACCTATACTGATGTGTTAGAACTCTACAGGTGTTAAAGCAGCCACTTGAAGAAATATGAATAACATACTGCACAACAATGCAGAGAATAGAAAAGTGATCCCGGTTGAATTTAAAAACGAGATTAAATAAAATAATTAGAATTTACATTTCATATGATATCTTGCTCTTTTAAATAAACAGATAAAGTAAATGTAAAATTGGTTCACCGCTGTGGAATAATGATTAGCACATCTGGCCATAAAACCAGCAGCAGTTTGGACAAGTTACTTGGTTGGAGTTTTTCCTCAACCAATTGAAGCAGAATTGCTGGGTAATTTTCGATGTTGGACCTCGGACTCATTTCGCCATCATTAATTCACATATCAACATCCGTACAATAGCCCGGGTTAAATTCACAGTGTGGCGTGCTGTACTTGTACAAGAGCATGGCCGTTGGGCTACCCAATCGTTCACAGAATAGGAGTGATAGGCACAATAAGCCTCAGGCTGCAGGCAAGCCTTCGGGTCCCTCTTCCTTACAAGAGGAAAAAAAAAAGTAAAATTGTCTGTATATTTTGTTACAGTTTTACTTTATTTTACAATACCTTTATTAAATGATCATATTCCGATATACTGTACCAAGGTCAAGCTATAATGTCGGGAGAAGATAAATGATGTCTTCCATAATCTCGTTATATCGGAATTCTATGGTTTTTGCTTTGCCCCCCCAAGAAAACGGTTCTCTCTCTGCCTATGGTACTCTGTACATGATGTCTTAGATTCAGTTCCGTAAATTCAGGGACATCCTCGCGAGTAGGATTTTGGAGATTACTGTATAAATGTAGAGACAGTCAGTATTTTCTCTAAGTAGTCTGCTGTTTCACTGCTCAGATGACTCGCTTTTAAGCTTGTATAAATATTTCTCACCCAGCAAGAGAATTATAGCAAGAAGAAGAATAAAATGTGCTATGTGGTATTACAGGCAGCCCAAGGAGCGGTGAGACTGGAGGGGGATGTTATCACAGCAAACGGCTCCATCATAAGTGGGCAGCTCGGCAGGGGAGACTCCAGCTCGCTGGAGGATGGCGCATCGGTATGCAGCTGTAGCTGCAGCTGCTATCCTGGTCCAGTGGAGCCAGCCCGACACCGGTATACAGTGCGGCGCTCTCCTGGCAAGATCTCACACCTGCTCCCACTGCAGCCACTTGGGCTCCAGAGGGAGAACATGTGCAGAGAAGTGCACAGCCATCGTGCCTCCATCTGACAGTGCCAGTGTTGCCATTGGACGACTCATTATGGTGCTGGTGACTTCTAGTGGAACGCCACTGTTTTGATGCTCAGATATCCATTGACATAGTTTTCAAGTTTACATTATATTCAGTATTTTACATTTATTCCTTCATAGTGCAGCTTAGGAATGACACTGAATTATTTTGAGATGATATTTCACTAGTTCGGAGACGTTTCATTCTGCTACTTAAGCGCACGTGTGAGTCCCTTCGCTATTCAAGCTTCTTTGACCTCCCCTCCCTCTCCTTCCATTTACATAATAATCGTCATTTCACGTTCGATCAGTACTGCATAGTACATCATTTCCTTTGTGTCATTTCTTGATGATCACAAGATGATTTTCCACATTCTGCACAAATTTCTTAAGGATTGCTAGGGTTCCCACACTTCCCAGATATGTAAGCTTCACAGAAGTGAATAAGTTACTTTGCCATTTTAATGCCAGTAAACACTAATATAACTATAAGGGAATATCGAACTTCAAAACTAAATGCAGGAATAGTAAGAATATCTTATCTTGCATTTAAAGAATTTATTTAAACATATGAAATGCACAAACATACACTTTCGTGTGCAGCTGAAAATTGGACACTGTCAGTCCAAAGAAAAAAAATAGAAATAAATACATGAAATAGTATCGATTTCTAAGATGAAACTAGATTTTTGACAGGTTACAAATTCGAGGACCATAAAAATTATTTAATTAAATTGACATTTAGATTTCAGATATTTTAAAAATAATATTAGACAGGTGAATGAACTTTCTGATTCACGTAATGCAATCAAATTAATTCCAATGAAACTTTCTCATTACTAATTAAAGGGACATAGGAGTTTTCAAGAGCTAAAAAGGCTTTGGTGTCAATAATTTCGAAAATATGTACAAGAAACAAGTTTAACAGTTGAAATACTGTAGTGAAACTATTATTATTATTATTATTATTATTATTATTATTATTATTATTATTATTATTATTATTATTATTATTATTAGTGATGATGATGATGATAATAATACAAATGTTTTAAAACTGTCTTCTTACTCGTACTTAGACTGATATGATGTAGAGACTAACTGAGCTTCCTACAGACTGAGAATACCTTCCAGATTCTAGTTGTCATACTTGCCATTAACAGAGCAAGTTGCAGTTTGCGTATTTTTATAATTTTTATGTATACTATACTAATATTCATAAAAGGATAAATTGAGAATATAACTACAGAAAATGCAATTCCATTATTCTGTCAGAAGAAGTCATATTATTCTGTTCATCAATACTTCTATGTTTAGTCTGTGATGAGTGTAACTTTTTTAACGTTGATGCTAGTTACAACACCTCCCACGAAAATAAGAACACACATAATAATTACCCTCAATAAAAATTTGGAGTTAGTCTGTACAAGAAATGACGAATCAAAGCTTACTAGGTACTAGTACCTACTCTTCAATACCGGTATCAGTAAAAGTAAGCTCTTCTTAACAATTCAAGAATTATCTATTTCCATCCATGCTGTTAGATATGGTTCGTTAATTAGTAATTCAAGAGATGGCAGAACACCATTTCAAAATACTATTAGACTATCTTCATGTGATGTAATTTTTTTACTTGGTTTTTAAGGACGCTGTATCTACTACTAGGTTATTTAGTGTCAATGGAATTGGTGATAGTGAGATGGTACTTGGTGGGATGAGGCCGAGGATTCGCCATAGATTATCTGACATTAGCCCTATGGTATTACCCAACCAGGTAATCAGCCCAAGCAGGAATCGAACCAACTTTGGATCAGCAAGTAAGCACCTTAGCCAACTGAGCTATGCCGGTGGCTATGATGTGCGAAATTATGTCGCACATTAAATTTAACTTCGTACATTAAAATATAACGAGGTCTAAACGTTTTAAATTCAGTTCAGTATTGGTGGATATTTAAATCCATATGTACTGTGATGCCATAGGGCATATTTATATGATATAATATTTATTTCCAACAGCATACATCGGTTGTGATGGCCCTTTGCATTACTGTGTACAGTGCCAACACTTCCTTGGATACATATTCTACTTACGTTTTTAATCAGCCGGCTTTAACATAAATGTGATCGTGACCACTTTTCAACCTCTTCTCTCTCCTCTATTTAATTCTTCTTCTACTTTATACCTTCCATTTCTCTTTTATCTATCTTACTCTTTCTAATCTCTTTTAATTATTAACTATAGCCTCTCTATTCATTATTTACTAGTTCCAATATTGTTTCCATTAAGTTCATCTCTTCTGTAGTCACTTGATTCACTATCATTTACTGTTCATTTATTCCATGTAATCTGTATATTTTAGCATAGGGCATAATGAATGTAGAGCAGGCATGCCAAAACCCTGCACATTGTGCAGTCGCGCACATTGTGTGGTTGCGCACATGTGCAGTTGTCTCTGTGCCATGTGCAATTCCTATTCCCCAACTTGGAGGGAGTGAATCAGCTTGGACAGAAGCACGACAGGGCTGTACCTGCTGCAGCAGATCAGCTTTTGTTTCAGTAACACAGTTCAGTACTGATGCTCATTGAGCTGTGACTGTGAATGCGTTATGAAAAATAAAGTGAGGAGTCCACAGATATAATGAAGAAGAGAAATCATGAATCATATAACATAATTGTTATAATGTTTTCCTCAGCCAACAATAATTATTTTAAAATGAAAGGCTTTCATCATCTCATGTGGACCTAATAGTGTGTGAGAATTTAGATCAGATTAGTAAAGTTCTCAAAATATGATATTCGCCAGCGCTTATTTATTAATCAGTACTCTCATGGCAAAACAAACGTAACAATGGCGTTCTTTTGGAGTTTGTATATAACACTGCCATTAAAGGTTAGATGACTTAAGACTTCTATTTGATAAGCTGATAAGTTTTGAGAATACTGAGTGAGAATACATGTGAGGCTCTTAAGGTTGTAAGTGAGCGAAGATAGCAGCTATTTGCAAGGCGGAAAATTTTTCTGGAAAAAAATATATATAATGGCGAATTTTCCATCTCACATCACTATATTATGTTAATATACTTACATTAATAAATCTTTAAACCTGACATAAAGAAATTTCTTCGCTTCACAGCTTGTGAACTGCGCTTTTAACTCATTTCAATAACTCTCTCAACTTGCTGATACTTGTTCTCAATGTTTTCCAAATAAACTATATGTAAATTTAAATTCAAGTTTAATTTACCCAATTTATTAATATTATTGTGAATTTGTATTGACATACAGCAAGGAAATGATTTCAGTACAAAAACCTCACAATGTCCTACTGCATGTAATTGGGAGTATAATATTTTCTTTAACATTTTGTGTACCAATAATCCCAATAATACTTGACGAACAATGAAAGAGTATTACTTTGAAATAATTAGTACCTACTACGTAAAATGAAACACTGTGTTAATTTTTTGTTGTTTCGAAATTACTGCAATATTTATATTTTCTTCAAACATTATCATGTTAATAAATGATGTTTCACAAACCGCTGCTTTGTGAATTATAACTGAGTAAGCCTAATATTTCTTGTATTACAATTGTCAAATACAGACACTGACAATAATTGTGTTCTTTTCCTTCTGCGAAGTGTGTTTTATAATGTCCAAATATCAATTTAATCTAACACTAGAAGCGCAGAATAGATTCTTGTACATCCCTCCAGCTAAGAACTGATAGAGCAACGCGTGAATGACGCAGTCTGCACAGACTGGCGATCCTGCGCACATACACTGCACATTCAGTGTCTCATTTCTGGCATGTCTGATGTAAAGCATGAATAATGCAGAAATATTTTATTCCTACACGAATCAATATTTGTTTATAATACTTTGTACCAGTTGAAGTATTGTGCATACACAATTAATTAATAAGAGTTTTTAAATAATTTAACTCAATACTAAAATAGGTTTATTCAAAGAATGAATGAATATTCATAGGTTTATTCCAGCAAGCAATTCAGAACGCATTCCGAACTAATACAGAACTTCTTTTGATGCATGTGCTAGTTCTGTATGGTGTCAGAACAAGTTCGGGATTTTACATTGTTGGAACGTTTCTTGAACTGTTCTTTCAAGGAGTTTCTTTTCATATTAAAATTACATTCATCTTCCCAACTTAATTCGTCATAAAATATATCACTATCACCTTCCAAATCACTCAAGATCGACTACTTTTTTTATTTAACCTGCCTAGTCTCGAAGCATTTTAACCATAACTTCAGATTAAACCATCTGCGCATGCGTCAACAGTTCAGAATTCCCAGTTCTGCTCTTAATCGAGAACCAATTTCACTCGTTCTGGATATCAGGTGTATTTTCGTTCTGAAGAATGTTGGAACAGGGAACTGAGAGTTCAGTATCGGTTCGGAATCAGTTCTAGTCTTGTTGGAACACACATAGGGCTACTGTGCATGAGCAGGCAGTTCAAAATCGATTCCGAACTGTGCTGGAACAATCCTCATAGCAACGAAAAACAAAAAAGAGAAATAGGATAGCCAATATAAAATGACCTGAGTTTCCATGCTAGCTACATTACTTCTCCCCTTAGAAAACATCATATTTCAAATGTTGCGGGAAAGTAATAGTTCATACTGAACGGGTTTTCCTTGTTTCCAAAGATGGATGGACATCATTATGTGTATGTCCTGAAGGGAGATGACTGGGTGGCGTTACTTGAATGTCAGTATTAGAGGTGTTTTCGTCACAATTGAATATAAATAAAGGCTTCAGTCTATCGACAGAAACAGTTTGTGGTCCACGTGAGGTATTAATCTTGAAATGTTTTTTCAGATTATTGTAGCATAGCGAATGGTCCATCATATACTGGTTGCAGTGGCTTCCTCACAGTGTCATGTCTTACGAAAACATAAGAAGAAGACATCAGTTTGGAGTATTGGAAAGGCTTGCGTGAAGAACAATGTTCTCATTTGACTGGCTTGATATTTTAAACATGTGCCTTTAATTTCTGGATGAAAGGAATCAGCAGGCAATTTTATTGGTACATCATAGGTTAATTCTGCTACTGTTACTTGTTGTGATATGAAATATGATTTGAGATGTAAGAGTATCATTGATAGCTTTTCAACCAAGTTGTCAGACAGTTGTGCTTTCAGAGCTGCTTTCATGGTGAGATGCCAGCATTCAATTTTTCCATTGGACGCAGGACATTGTGTGTGTGTGTGTGTGTGTGTGTGTGTGTGTGTGTGTGTGTGTGTGTGTGTGTGTGTGTGTGTGTGTGTGTGTGTGTGTGTATCTAATACTCAGGATTTAACAATGAAGTTATCTTCCTTCTTGCTTCCCAATATTTGGACATAAGATCCAGAATGATAGACAGTGGTTTTAATGTGATTGATACCTTGTGACTTGGTGAGAGTTGCAAAAGGGTGCATTCGAACTATCTGCATCTGTCAGTTGTGATTCTCCATGCTGAAACTATGACTTCTGCGAGTGTTTCTGCAGATACGTTCTCCACTGGAATCACTTCCGGCCATCGTGAAAATCTGAATCCTGAAGATTGATCATGTAAAAATAGGCTGCTTGAATTATGGCTATCATCACCCACAGCATCAAGAGATGAGCCTAAGTCATTTTCCGACAGGAAAGAAGCTTTGAAGTTGCAAGATGGAATACACTTTCTGGCATTATTGCGAAATTTATAGTGATCATATATCATAATATGTCTTTTTTTCCGGAGATATGGACCTACTTCTTGCTCGTTTGGGTAATTGGAGATTTTCTATAGATGCTACAAGCGATGTGATCTGTGTCTCTAATGCAGATAAATGTTCACTTGAGACAGTTTGATCTTTCGTAGAAGTAACTGCCTTGTACAAAAAAGGACTTGCAGGGCTACTAATTTCCACTATTTTATCACCCATTACTGCTATGGCATCCAAATCGTGATGACTAGTTGCTAGGATGGCTCTGACATTAGTAGGAAGCCTTTGCTGGAAAATGGTTCTCATAAAAATCAGTGGAGTCTTTATCACCGACAAGCGATCTTAACTCTCAAGGCAAAATAGACAGTTTTCTATCGCCTAAATCTACTGCTGTAAGGAGTTTATTTGTTTTATGTTCTTCTGACTTCAAATTCTGCAATCATTTGGTTTTTTAAATCTGTGTATGGATTAACCGACATTGGTTTCATAAGAAAATGTGATAAGAGGACAGCAACTTCACTATCTAATGAGCCAAGAACATAATGAAATTTTGTTTGCTCTGCTGTGATTCCATTGTGATTCAACGTGTAAGAACCATAACTTAAAGTTTTTTTTTCCAAGAACATAGGCATCTTGACTGCGACTTTTGAAATTGCGCCTGTTGTAGTAGTTGCTAGATTTGTTGCGTCTCCATTATCTTGTTGTATGATGTCTCTTGTCTTAGCTTTCGGGGTCACCAATGTACCACTCGGAAGTATTGTGCATGTATACACAATTAGTGCAGTGTTCATAAATTGCATAATACATTACCGGTATCGGTAATATGATTTTGAAGTCCAATTACTTCAGATATGTCCTCCCTCGTGATAAGATTCGAAACAGTTTTCCACCGAAGTACTATGTTCCAGATTTGCAAATGAATAATAGATCATTTTGAATCATTAGAATTGTCTGAATTTTCAATGAAACAGCATTAGTTCCTTCGACATGCATTTATTTCCCTGCATTTGTGCTAATAACCACACTGTGAGGTTGTATGGTGCAAACAAATTTCAAGAGTCATGCATTGTTTGTGAAAGAACCACTGAATTAGAAGAAAGGGGCAGCTAATGTAGAAATAAAATGTCTTCTGTAAATACAATTACCAAGAAAACGCACACAATATTACAATATGTTTAAAGAATTTTTCACTACATTTAGAAGATAGTTAATTCACCGTTCGTTTCCCCTTTAAAGAGTGGATTGAGTACTTACTCTCAATGGCAAGGGATAATAAACTCTCAAATAATGTGAGGTATTGTGGTGCATTGAAAATGGAATTTAAATTACGATGCCCAAATTGGCACTTATATTTCATCTGCATATTACAAGAGGCCTAGTTAATATTACCACTATATAAATTATATTAGTCTGAAAAATTATCGTGTCTATGTAAATTATATTATTCTGAAAAATTATCGTGTCTACAAATTGTACGCTCTGCAGCTCTCCAATCTACCTGACGTTCACTAAATTCTAAACAAGCATAAAAATATTATTATACTGATATGGATAATTTTGGCGCATTAATATTGAAAATATCTTGTCCTGAAACATATTAAAGAGTTCTTATCATTGACTTGTACTAGTCACATTTTTAATATTCAATAAAATTCTTAATACAATTTTGAACATTTTTGTATAAATAGTTTTAAGCAGTCGACCTAATGATATCATCCTTAATATCACATACACATGCTATTAAGAAAACAGTCAAACATGTTCATTGAACCAATGCCACTAGGACTTGAAGATCGATTTTTCCAACAATTACTATACCGGTACAGTAAAATCTCTCTTAACTGGCTCCAGATATGAGTTTTTGCCGGATAATTGAATAAGTATTTTAACAAATTATCTGTTTGTATTTTAAGATGTCAACCTTTTGAAGCTGCAGCCATATGTAGCTTATTTCTCAATCACATGATCATAACTAAATAACATGAATTTTCTTTATTGAAACACATCACTTAACACAAAAATACACTAATTTTCGGTTCGAATATTCACTGAATGATCTTTGTTTTTGTTTGAAGCTCTCAGGCGAGGTTTCTGTCACACACGCTAGTGTTGTAGGAAGACACCTCCATAATAAACCAGTCTCGTTGGTGTTATGTATTTGTTCCTGACTAACATTACTCTCAGATACAATTTTCTGGAACTGATTAATAAACTAATCCGCAGACACTTCGTCGATACTCCTTTGTTCACCAGACATACATAGTTGTCGGATTCCATGTCTCCTTTTGAATCCGTTAAGCCACTCAACGGAAAATCCACACTCACCTTACAGTTTTATTTTCTGGTGCAATTCCTTGGTTTTTTGTTGTAGCATCAGCCGAGAAATGCACATTCCCATAGATATTTTAATTGCGAACCATTCATATAGAACACAATCTAATTCTTCACAGTGGGACTAATGTACAGTTTTCCAATTTTCCGTAGATTCATTGTTACTTTTGAATCACCGAAGTTGACTGCCTTGTTTCTTTATATCGTATAAAGTTGAACTTCCAACTTTATATTCGTCCACTAATTTGAATCTGGTAACTCCTCTCTCCATTTTCTCGAGTAATTCAAGCTTTTGCTTCAGTGTGAGGATGTTCCTCTTGCACTTAGCGGTAGTAGCCATGATATCTGTCACATGAATGAAACTTTTACGCACTGTAGGAACAAAGAATTTCACACTTTCCTATTTAGACTCATCCAACACCCCCTCTAAATGGGCGAGTTCAAGTGGTAAATTTAAAGATATTGTCTCTGCGCATTGTTTGCAAGGCCCAAGCAGCAACCTACTGACGCTATCCTATCTACCCCCAGAAACATAACAGTTTTCTGTCTTTGTTTTCACGTGTGAACCATGTAAAGACATAACAGGGTTTTGTCTGTTTTCACGCATGAACAAAGTAAAGAGTAAACACAATATGCAGCATGTGCGATCCATGAAAACCACTCACATCTTCCTCCTACTCTTCCCTTCCGCATGAATGACTTTTTTTTTTTTTTTTTTTTTTGGCCTAGTCAAAAGTTGTTCTGGTATTGCTGATTATTTGGGAGTCGGATACAAGGAATTTTACTGTACTTTCATCATATAATAATATGTAAAAAATTAAATGTAATATTTGAAACATAGAGTAGGCTATTTACAGAGATAACGTCATGAACTATTGTGGAGACAGTTTCATTGGAAAAGACTTCGGATGAGTAGTTCCATTATCCTTTGTTCTTCCAGGATTTCACTTCTGTATAGCTTACAACATGACACAAGAATTACTAGTATTTCCCCAAGTATGCTCTAGTTTCCTAACTTGAACAAGTCATACCATAGTGCCAAGTACTTCAAGGCTTACCTGGTTTTGGTGCAGGTAATCAACATGTTGGAAGTAGGACAAGACCAGATATGACTGGCAAACAAGTGTGTGATGACGCACTGTTCCTTTCACAGTGTTAGAATCTTTCAAACCTACCAGCTTTATTTCCACAGTGCTCAGCATCAGCACCAGTTGATGAACTGTGATGAAAAATAAAAATGTGTCTAAATGAAAACAAATCAGATCTTACGCTTTTGGAAGCCAGTTGCGTTTGCAAATTGTTATAAACTTGGTAGTATGATTTTAATACAGGAAATTTATTTCCGTTGTGATCAATGCACTGAATTACTCTTGAATAAATTTAAAATACGTGGCTGGTTCAATAAATAATGTTCCCTACTCAGGTAAATGGTTAGAAATTATTTGTTTATACGTGAATTGTTAACAGCAATATTTCACGGTTTCTCAAGATAATTATGTTAAGGCATTTATTGAATTATCATATTAAATTTAAAGAAGATCATGTTTTGGCCAGATAGGAAGTGGCATACAGTTGCTTCAACCCTTTGTATTGTCCCTAGAATGCTCACACCTCATAAACTCTTCTTCTCGGAAGAGGTATAAATTATTTGGTATTGTTACCAGGTCAGGACAGTAGGTGATTCATGATCAGACAGCAGATTTTCGGCCTCAATAATGAACGTAAAATGTACGTCAGTTTCAAGGAGGTCATTGAACTGATTGCTACACTCCCTCTGTACACCAAGAGTCTTGTTGCTGTATAGGAACCAAAAATCCACTGTCTGTTCATGACATTCCAAGTTGTCAATTTACCAAACTCGGGAAACTTATTGATTGAAAAAGTCACGTAAAAGTCGAAATATATAATCAGAGATCTGTATGGTACCATTTGAATAATACTGGCTTTCAGGAGAAAGATCGTTGGTTGGGAGGTTTGGGATCCCTGCACTTCACTCACTACTAGGGATGGGGGCTTGACCGGTCTCCCCAGGGACATGCAGACTTCTTGGACTGGGAGTTATTGGTTCTTCCAGTTCTATCTTCCAGGAAAAATCTTTCCATTATAATCATGCCAAAAATAAAAGTGTTCAATATTTCGAACAGTAGTAGTGGTAGGAAATAGATGGTTATCCTACAAGTGGGAATTCTTCCAGTTTGTTACGCCAACTTTATTAGCAAATTTCTTGATCACATTAGACATTCAGTGGTATTCATGGTGCTCTTTCACGCATAAAATAATATTTAAGATAAACCTAAAGCATGAAATAATATTCTTGTTCACGAGATGAAATTTATTGTAAATTGAGATTCCATTTAATGAAAATGAAAACTGAATTTTTCCACGAAAAAGATATCACAGCTCTACTTCTATCTTCCTCCAACCATTCATTTTATAGAAATTGTTTCTGAAGCCAAAGGAAAACTATAACGGTGGTGGCGATGCTGGTGCTGCTACTGATGATGATGATGATGATGATGACGACGACGACGAGACGACGACGACGATGATGATGATGATGATGATGATGATGATGATGATGATGATGATGATGATGATGATGATGATATGAAGAATAAGTTTCATTAGAAGTGTTTCTCTTACACTAAAAGATGTCTTAGCCAGCGAAACTTTCCATAATTATGATGAATATACAAGAATAGTAAAAATATTCTCTTGTTTCGTAGTATTAAGAGGCATAATACATTTTATCATTGAGTTCTGTAACTGTGTGTCAGTAGGACCAGTGTTCTGTGATGACATTTATTTCTTTCCAAGCATCTTCTATTTCATGTTGTTAAAAAAACTAACAAAAATTAAAACTAAAGTGAAGTGTCAAACTACTGAGACGAAATAAGGTATATCAGGTACAAAAGTGAGCAATACGAGGAATATGGAAAAAAATTAACTCCAAGTTAGTGTGAATAATGCAATTAATCATTTTCATTGAACAAATTGTAACAGAAAATGTAGAGGTGAATAGTACTTCAGAGTTTATTGTAAATGTCTATAAAAACAGTTATAGTTCATCACTTATTGGTACAGTGGTATCATTTTAGTGAGATTAATGTATTTTTCGGCGAAACCCCCTAAATGCGGCTGTCATTGAGAAAAGATTTGACCTAAAGACAATGGCTTCACCGTAGATTTATTTTATGTAAAAGATCCCTTTGTTCATGAGAAAAGGTGAATAAAAGCAAAATTCTAGAGCCCTTGTTCATGAGGAAAAAGATGAATAAAAACAAAATTCTATGTCCAAACTCATTATGCCATTACCAATTCTTGGTAATAAATCTCACCACGAAAATCATTGTGGAGACATCTAATAGAAAAGAGTGAGAATATTTCCTCAATATTCTATATGTAAAGATATTCACGGATGTATATGCACAAATTGAAAACTGCTATCAACTAATCCAAGACCAATCGAGAAGAGCCACTGACTTTGTTGTCAAGTGCTCGGCATGGGAAACCAAGCCAACTCCGAACAATGAATGACACTTGAATACCACTACATCCTACATTTCACACCGATGGTGTTTTAAATAAGACGCTAGTTATGGTTTAATGGTTTAGAAATAAAGAAACTTGTTTCTTTGCGATATGTATATTTCTGTGTTTCAGACACACGGATGTAATGACAAATGCAAAATATGAAAGCAGATGTATGTAAGTTCGTGGCTGACACGCTGCTCTCCCATCCTGGTCACATGCCCTCGTGGAGATCGCCCTGATGTGTGGATGTTAACATGATTTATTTTTTATACTCATTCTATATATAAAATAAGACGAACAAAAACCACACGAAGATGTACAAACCAGAAGCTAAGTTTTTATAAAAACTTGAATGAAATTTTACGTGCTTCCCTGTGTCTTTTCTGATTATATTCGAGATGGATATCAGCCTCTCATCCCTTTTAAGTCAGTGTCTATGATGCTTTATATTGTTAAGGGATTACAAATGAAAAGAAAATAATGCCAGTTAAAAATGTTTATGTTACCACTAATCTGCTAACAGCTTTATATGAATTATATAACTTACAGAATCTAGCAGATGTCAATATTAACTCATATTTTAAGACTTTAAGCATTCATATGAACATTACAGTTTGTCTTATGGATATTTGCACCATGCCATTTATGCTGAAATAGGGCCAATAAATTATTCTAAAAACACTGTGTCCTCTCTTCATAATAAGTGGAAGTATTAAAATTTACCACATCAGGTTTAAAGATAA
Organism: Periplaneta americana; assembly: GCF_040183065.1. Classification (NCBI taxonomy): domain Eukaryota; kingdom Metazoa; phylum Arthropoda; class Insecta; order Blattodea; family Blattidae; genus Periplaneta; species Periplaneta americana. The sequence continues at coordinate 102,154,888 of NC_091122.1, read as the reverse complement.
TATTAGGGTGTATTTTGAACAATTTCAGGTAAAACAATTAACGAAAAGAATTACATTTGTATTAGGTAATGCATTTTTGTGAATATCATAACATACTTGGAAAATAATTATTGCAGCAATAAGTTAAGTAGGAGGTTTTTCTACTTTAGAGTGTATGTTAAATAGAAACCTTTCCTTTCGTTCTTTAGTAGAATATGCCAAATAATTTAATTGTAATTTCAATCGAATTGCATGAATTTTCGTTCACTGTTACTTTTCAACACAGAATCTATTGTCATATATTACAAATGCTTTGAATACTATTACCAGACAGCGGATTTTCGGTCCCAATGCTGAACTGTAGATGTACGTCAGTTGCAGGGAGGTCACTGGACTCACTGCTATATTTCTTTCATATGCCAAGGGATGTGATGTCTTGTCACTGTGTAGGGACTAAAAATCCGCTGTCTATTACCATATCAGTACAATGACAATTAGTTTGGTGAACTAGATTTCTCCTCAAACAATTTCTAAGCTACCAACAACCACGAGTATTGTAAAACCCTTAGTATATGTAAATCTGAGATAATTACAGTTTTACCAGTACTCACGAGATGAAATTTTTGTCCACAGACTGTATAATTTGTTCCTATAGATACTCCATTATACTAGGTTGTGCATTTGAGAGACAAACTGTGATTTATCAGGGGAATTGTTATTAAATATTGTAATTGGGGCCATGAATTTCATAGGTTTCCCATTTCTGATCGACTTAAAAGATAGGCATTTCATTTTAAAAGTCGGGATAGCTGGCGAAATTATTATGCATTTTTATTCACCAGTCCTAATAATTTTAGGTATAATAGCATAAATTTATTAATAGGCTATTTCAACTACCTACTGTAATATTTCATATGCGACTAGATAAGTTCGTGATAAAATTTGAATTCATAGCTTCTTTTAATAACATTAAGGAATTAACTAAGTTTGCTACCAGGAAGGCGACTTGAATTTTATTGCAAAATAACTTTCGTATAGGTACTAGGTATCAGAGTTATTTAAATGAGTTATGCGTTGTTGGTTATGAAACCAAATCCCTGAAGTGAGTGTACTGTGTATCAGAGTCAACTGATTGCTTGCTACATACTTATAAACTGAAATTGCATTCACGTTTGGTATGTGTGAGCTTTAATATTGTATAACTAAGTTTTGCTTTAAAACGCAAATATGTTCCATTGTTGAAGTTTCTAGTTGCATTCAAAATACTACAGCAATAAGATAGATACAGACTTTTCTGGCTGAGAAATATTTCATATCTACCGAAAACCTGAAAGTGTTAAACATATGCTTTTTGCTGTTAAGTTCGCTTAGCTGTGTTTGAAACTCACCTAAGTTTTTAATTTTCATTTTCTGCTTTATTATTAGATCCATAATATCATGTGATTGTTTATCACCATTATAATTTTAACCATTTCCTTCTTTCTGAGAGAGAAAAGAAAAGTCTGCAAATTCTACGTGTAAAGAGCTGTACAGGTGAAAAGGCCATCAGCGGCTTGTTGCTATGAAGAGAAATAAAGAGTAACATGAATCCGAACATTGAAACCCATAATAGGGCCTACTAATCTTGTACATGACATGTCAATATATCTCACTATTATGGGGGGAAATGCTCGTCTGCTGTATACATAGTATCAGGTACAGTTTTAACTGTCTGTCAGAGTGGGAATTTTACGAAAAGGAATGTAGTTATCTTCTTTTATTTACCCAACCAGTTAATCTTAGGTTTATCTACATTCTGCAAATTATTCCACAAAGCAAATTATTTATCTACTGTATTTTTATGACTATTAATATTTTTACTCATAATATTTGCACTTCTTTAATATTACCTCATGTTTCCCTGAATGTCAAAATTCCACTCAGTGGCATAACATTGTTTTACTGAAAATAAATAAATTTTAATTCTGACACCAAGATGTCTTGAACCTTGCAAGATATGATAAAAACATTATGGAAAAGAAAATTAACATTTAAAACAGAGGTGGGATTTGAACATGAAGATGAATAGACAAACTATAAACAGAATTATATCTCAAATCTGCCATTGCTGTGGTGATAGCATTTATTTAGAAATTTTAACAAGGGAATGTATTTGATTAATATGTATTGGTATGTACATTTTCTCATTAAAATACATATTCTGTATGTCTTCCCTAACAAATTTAAATTAAATACGTATTGAATTGCAGTTATTATTATTGTTTTTTAACTTTAAAGCTTATGTGGATAATGTTCTTAAGCTGCTGTATGATTTTTTGAGTAATATTAAATTGTTCAATTTTTTGTTAGGAAACGTGCAATTAATCTGAGTTTTATTGTTAGATATACATTAAAGAAAAGCTTCCAAAATAATGGCCTTTTATAGAATAAATCTAATCGAAATAGGCCAATAATAATTTGATTGAACATGAGTTAAAATTTTAGAATGTCTTTCTGCATTAAATGGAAAACAGAATACGAAGAGAAATGTTATTGTTAAGTATAGAGTATATGACATTTACTAATGATACAGAACATTGGAAATGCGGAATACATTTAATGATATAATTATCACTCACATTACTTCACTTTAAGGTTTCTCAAAGTTTAGTACCAGTACTGCAAACCTGACATAGAGCAAACTTAAATTTATAAACAATGCTGTATCTGTATAGACTGGCTAAACCGAACAAAACATAACATACGACAAATGAGATACAGTGGCATTAGAATATAATTAATTAAACTCTTGCAACGTAACCCAGAATAGACTGACATTTGTTTTACTTTTATGAAAAGCTGACAATACAGAGGAATTCCAATTATCCCTCATACAATGAACTGATCAGCAGATTATCCTTCATCTTCCCGCCAACTTATTTCTTTTGGCATCACGTTGGCAGCAATGCGGTTTTGTATATCAGAGCACAGTATCAGTGCCCCATGGTTCTCAACCTTTCAGAGACCGCGGCCCAGTAAATTCTTGTTCAATAAGACGAGGACCTGGTCCCAACAAACTTACTTGTAAATATTGTTCCATTTTTTTTTTTTAGAATTCATACATTTAACTAACATAAGTATTGATAATTAAATATGGCGTACTGTAAAATGGGTGAACAGGAACAGTTTTTCGAAAAAAAATTTAAACCTGTAAAAGTAAGTTACCAGTAGGGGCGTACTTTAAATATTATGATTCAAGGATTTTTTTTCAACGTGTATTAGACTGTATTTTGAAATGTGCTTAATAAGCCTAAATTGTGATTCACATCAAAATATTGGCTACAGAAAATGCCTTGGTGAACTAAGTCTAAATTTTTTATATATATTATAAGTATTGAGATGCCAAGGAATTATAAACCTGATGGTAGAGGAAGGGATCACAAGAAGCATGCTACAGAAGATATTGCTGCTGCCTTGGAAGATATTAAACGAAGGATATCATATAGAAAATGTTCTGAGAAATATGGGATTCCTACAACAGTGCTGCATCGTCATATGAAGTGTAGTAAAAAGGGTACTGGGACTAATGGAATTAAGTCAAAAGGTGGACAGATTGTTCTCAGTGCAGAAACTGAAAAACATTTGATTGAGCAGCTTGTTACATGTTCATCCTGGGGTTATCCTCTAGATTCATATGATGTTAAGTGTATTGTTAAGTCTTACCTTGACAGGAAGGGTATTCATGTGAAACGTTTTAAGAACAATATGCCAGGACATGAATTTGCACTGAGCTTTCTCAAGTGACACAAAAATGTTCTCTCACAACGATTATGTCAGAAGATTAAGAGCTCTCAGCTGGTGTTTCACACAATATCATCAGTGAATATTTTGAAAAGCTTCAGGAGTCTCTGTTTCTAATATACGAGTAATAAACTTTGATGAAACGAATCTTTGTGATGATCCCAGTTACAAAAAAGTCATCACCAAAAGGGGTTGCAAGAATGATGAATTCGACCAAGACATCCAGATCAATAATGTTTGCATTCAGTGCTAATGGGAACATTTTACCAGTCTATACAGTAATCAAGGCTCTACATCTGTATGACACTTGGTGTATTGGTGGTCCACCAAGAGCATTTTACAACAGACACCAAATGTTTTGAAGATTTGCTACAAAAAGTTGTGATCCCTTATGTGAAACATCTACCAGGGAGTCCACACACCTGTGGAGTAACGGTCAGCGCGTCTGGCCGTGAAACCAGGTGGCCCGGGTTCGAATCCCAGTCGGGGCAAGTTACCTGGTTGAGGTTTTTTCCGGGGTTTTCCCTCAACCCAATACGAGCAAATGCTGGGTAACTTTCGGTGCTGGACCCCGGACTCATTTCACCGGCATTATCACCTTCATTTCATTCAGACGCTAAATAACCTAGATGTTGATACAGTGTCGTAAAATAACCCAATAAAATAAAATAAATCTACCAGGGAAAAAAGTTCTCATAGGGGACAACTCATCATCCCACCTCACCATAGATGGAATTAATATGTGTAAGAACCATAAAATTGAGTTTGTTTTCCTGCCTGCAAATTCCAAGCACATGACACAACCTTTGGACGTGGCTTTCTTTAGGCCTGTGTCTGGAGAAAAGTGCTAAGTAACTGGAAACAGAGAGAGGATTGCAACCATACTTCTGTCTCTAAAGAAGCTTTTCCAAAGTTGCTGAAAAGACTTCTGTCGGAAATTGCAGAAAATCAATCGAAGAACATAAAAAGTGGTTTTTGAAAAGATTGGAATCATTCCACTGAACAAAGATCGTGTTCTAAGCTAAGTCGCCTTCCTCAAATACCACCAGCCACAGAACCTGCAGGTGAAGAGGAAAATGATTCAGTCATTGATGATTGTGTGATTTCTGTCCTCAATGAAATGAGATTCAGTGTGGATACAGTTAGAAGAAGGAAGAGAAAACTAAACATTTCTCCTGGTCAAAGTGTAAAGGCTTTAGACTTTGAAGACCAACATTTCAGTGATGAAGAGTTGATTTTATTGGGAGGAGAAAATGAGAGCTCAGACAGAGATGAAACAGAAAATTCAGAGTTTCCTCTTAATTGTGGGCTAACTGATGAAAGGAAAAACAACAGTAATAATGAAAGTGAGCGAAGTTGGGGAAAAGAGACGATGACAGGAATATATAAGAAGCAAGAAAGTGAGGATGGGGACTGGATTGTGGCTGATTTTTCAGCTTCATCCACATCAGGGAGACCAAGTTCTTCAAAATAGGCTTATTTCATTGGAACTGTGGTTGATTCAAAGGAGAAATATTTGAAGGTGACATTTCTAAAATATGTTCCAAGTAAAGTAAATAGTGGACAGGTTTTTAAGTGACCAGACAGTGAAGATATCTGTGACATTGAAAAACAGTTTGTTATAGGTGTGATGAGACATCCTAAACTTTTGAGAAGGGGACTTAATGAAGTTCAAAGTAAGTATTTATAAGTGGTGAATCTCAGTTATGCTCTTTGTCACTGTGTGTGTTCTAAAATGATTATCCATAAACTCTTATGTGAACTTGACGTGTTGAATTGGTTATATCATTTTTTTTAACATTTTTACTGTTCCTTTTCACACCAGGACTAGAGGAATGGGTACAAAGTAAGGAAAAGAGTTATCGTTCCCATTGGCCCCATCTTGGGATGAATGGGAACACCATTTATAAATTAATATAAAACTTGTAGCAACATTTGAGATTGAAGTTGATATACGTTTTTGTAGGTGATTTAACCTGGAATACTGCCCTATGGTTAGAATTATGTTATCAATACAACTGATCAAATAGAAACAAAAGAAAAGTAGAAAAAATGTTCCTATTCACCCCATTTTATGGTACATAATCTTAAAGACTTAAAGAATAGGCCTATCAGTGGTTGAAACTTGGAAAATAATTTTCTTTTCTCTTTTAAGTGCACCTCTTTTATGCGTGAAGAATTCAGTGGGTTTGTTGACTAAATCTGAATGTTTTGTGTTGAAGATCTCGAAAAAGTCGCGATGGCTTCATAGCTTCATTTCTCAGAACAGTACATAACAGTAGCACAAATGACACATTGAGGTCGTGACAATTGGTCAGTGTCAGGGTGTTGTGCAAAACCAAATTTTAAGTGATTGTCCATGTACTTAAAAGTGAACGCGGACTTTTTCTTTTCTATGTCGGTAGTTTTTCCCTCCTTTTGCTTATCCTGGAGATTGCTCTGTGGACTTGAAGTGGAACGGAATGCACTACTAATTGTTGCATCACAAACACCAGTACGAATTTTCTTAATACCAAAATTAAGCAGTTCCTTGTATTTTATTCATATTAGTATTAAGTCTTTATGTCTGTTACTTTAAAAAAATCACGACACTCGGGTTTTTAAAACAAGCATTTACACATTGCAATGTGAACTTGCGAAGAGACAGTATTCAGTGTAACTATTCAGTATCGAGAACTGAATACAAACTGCCTTAATTTTCAATTTAAGTGAACAAATTTTGTTTATACCTCCCAGCTAATTGGTCACTGACATCTGCAACACATGTTATTTCGTTCAATTTTGAGAACAGAGGATTCGCTGCTGATTGTTGTAATTGGCTTGCGAACTTGTCAAGTTTTATGACCGGTCATAAACAGCAGTACCAGTATTCCTTTCCCGAATGTTGAAAGATTTCTAAGTCCGAAAAATTCTCGAGCATTAAAAAATAAGTGGCTTGGTTACAGATATTTACTACACAGATGTTATTTAGCAAGATTTTAGAATTTTAGAGTCCAAAGACGATCTGAACCTGCGCTTTTCGACACAATCACGAAAATTATTCTCCTAAGAATATTTCGACTATATAATACTCATTCGTAAAAAATTCTTAGAAGAGTAATATGACAAATTCCAGCAGAATATCTGACGGCCCAGTATAATTGATTCTAGGGATCAGTACCAGGCCACGGCCCGGCAGTTGAGAAACCCTGTGCTAGGGCATTTACAGTACTGCTGCGTTGTCAACCATGCGATAAATTATCATGTTATGCGTTATTTTTTAACCCTGATGCGATATGTGATTATATCATTACCCTGAATTCATTCCACATTGCTTTCCATAGAAAGAAATTAACACATTGATGAAACACATTACAATTTATTCTATTCTTTTGGTACCCTCTGCATAAACGTTTTAAATCTTCCTGCTTTCCGCCAAGATTCTCAGAGGAAAGCCCGGATTCTTCCCCAGTCAGTAGTAGGCCTAAGCTTCCATCATAGTTTGAGAATCAGTTAATTACAATAGTCTGTTCATAGCTCTTGCTGGTGCTGCTTTTGTGCGATAAGTGTTTGAAAGTTTATTTAGTACTGTGTAAAGTTTAGTAGTATGACATTATTATTATTATTATTATTATTATTATTATTATTATTATTATTATTATTATTATTATTATATGTATGTATGTATGTGGGACATCTGATACTAACTTTCAGACTTCAATTCCATAATTTTTGCGTTTGAAGATTGGCAACGCTGGTATATTGTGATCAGAGTAGATTTTAAATGCCAACAATAATAGAACTGTACAGTACTACAATAGCTGCCTACAACACTTTGTTAATAATTTGTACCACTTTAGGGCTACTACTTAGACTTTAGAGGTAAGCTTTTTTTTCTGCAACTGCAGATGATAAATTACTCTGTTTCTGGTCATTCTTGCCATCAGGAAAGTGTGAATGAACATAAGAACACAACTGGTAATCACAGAAACGCGCTTCCAACTTCTTAACTAAGATATAAGCGGAATATTTAGCATATAGGGGCGTTGTGTAAATAGTATAAATCCATTGTAAATGTTGCCATATTTTTATGTTACGTACAGTACTGTACCATTATTTTTATTGAGACTTTGATTTCGCTACACACCATGCACGGGATTGACGTCTTAATTTTTGTTGCGTTATTCCATTATGAAATGAAACTGAGAGATGGTATAACTTTACAAATCTACAACATAAAAAATAAATAAGTCGAGAACCAGTGATCAGGTTTGTTTAGGCTTTTGGTGTCTTTGCATATTGGTCATTCATACTAACAAGGATTCTACAATTCAACAATTTCTAAACAATTTAATTTAATTAACTCTTGTAAATTGAAGGAACCACTTCCTACTCTTATCCCTGATGACATAACAGATTGCTCATCCTTATAGGCTTTGACGGCAACAACTTTTATCAATTTCACTATGCTGCCATCTAGCTTCTGCATAAGAAGTCATGTTATAACTCTCATTTGAATTAGATGGAGCAACTGTACTTCCATCTAGTGGTCATTCCCAATGGATGGTGGCGATCCTAGTGGTTGTTCTCTTCCACATGTTAACGTTTTTAACATGTGATCAGGGCTCTTATATTACCTTATGTAAAAACAAACAGATTAGATACGTGGTTTTTTCTGCGTATAGGGTAGGGTACCACTGCTATTTCAAATAGGGTGCAGAACTGCAGATTCATTTTGCATTGTGCAACCGCTGATACAGAGCAATATTTGCCAATAAGTAGGTAAAGCCATTATTATCTCTTATTATCTTCTGAGAGAGGTAAGTAATTTCGGACAGCAATTATGATACTAAATGCAAATATTAATTTGTGTCTTAGCAAACTAAAAGAAATATTATGAAATTGTGTTATATCAGTTACCAAAATTTGAGGTTATTTTGTGATTACAGATAACTCTACAGAGATATCACAGCATTATTGTAGTATGATATGATGTTTCCTCAGGAGCATACTTTGAGGTAGAACATTTTCTTGTAAGTATAAGAGCAGATATTGTGGTAACTGACAAACAAAATATAAGTAATTGACATAACACCCTCAATTTATAACAAAAATTCAAAACTTCAACCGTATTTTAAACTGATTATCAATGTTGCCTAATATGTTATCACACTTTTCTTAGAGGTGCCATCCAAAAACAGCTGCAGAGAAAGTGATAGGTTGCAGGAAGAAAAGGATGAAGAAAACAAAAAAAAAAAAAAAGCAATGATGAAGTAATAGACTGCATTGTAACAGCAAAAATTTCTATTGAAGTGGGATGCAGCAAGAAAGAAAGAGACAGGAAGAACAAAGAAGACTGTGCAGAAACTTCCATAAGATCAACACCCAAATGGCATCCAAAGTCCTAAAAACGTGTAATTGATCAGCACAAACAGTTGGAAAAGCAACAGAGTAAGAAAGAACTTTCTTGGAAGCCCCCATAAGAAATATGCAAAAAAAAAAAAAAAAAGAAGTTTGACTTGACTGAAAATCTTTGGATTCATGTGTTGTTTGTATGATTATACTTCGTGACAAAACATAACAGACTTCTTTTCTGGAAGGAAGCTCACCCCTGCATTATTTTTGTAAGGGTTTTCACTGTGGGCGACATCCCTTTTTTAGCATTCATATATGGTATGTCAAAGTAGATTGCGAGTGAAATCTTCGATGAGGGTGTAATGGAGTGGTATGAGGGAAGACTGTCATGTTCCGTCATCAACTATACTATACAATGTTTTATGAAAATAACTTGATATTCCGGCAATTACCAGTAATGAACTATTTAAAGATGAACGTCCTTTTATCTCTTTAAGACCTTGGCATATAATGCCAGTTTCAGACAAAGATCAAACACTATAGTTATTGTCGATATAATGAAAACTGTAATATTCTGTTACGAGAACTGAGGAAACTTTGCCCAAATTTACCAAAAAATGTTGAGGTCCTTATTGGAATGTCGGCTTGTAATGGAAGTCAGAGTGTTATTTCGGTCCTTGCAATGGTTGCAAGGATACAGAAATGTATGTACAGACCCAGAAACAAAATTTGGGCCACTTGAATTTTTTAAGTTCCAGTAAGCACTGAGCTTGCGCAATATGTTATAACTCGAACTTGGAAAATTCAGGTGGCCCAAATTTTGTCTTTAGGTCTGTACAATCAAGCTTAGAGTCTTACAATAAAGTTATAGATGTTGACACTCCTGTATTATTTTTCTTGTATTATTTTATTAGTCGTTTCCTGATAGAAATAAGAACAGAATCACTCTACTCTTTCTATGGCACTTGAACTCTCATTGCAGTTTTTGTATCTGAAATGGCATACTTTCATTGCCAAAATGCAATTAAAGCAGATTGAACACTTAAAGAAGACTTTTATTGTAATATGGGTGAAGCTGTTCTGTAACAGAATTTTGCAGAACATTTTTCAATTAAACAGCAAAGTGAAATTATGTCTGCACATTGGATTGCTGAGAGTGTTACAGTATTCACTGCTGTCATAAGTGCACATACCAGAACCACATGTTCTGCGGTTGTTAGTAATAATTTGCATCATGACAATTATGCTGTGTACAGCTTCAACAAACTTATTTTGGATCATAATGTCAAAAATGTTTAACGTAGGTATTATAGATCTCCATATTTTTCATATGGAGCTAGTGGGCAGTTTAAGAATTTATCTATTTTTGTTTGTCTTCTCGGAACTTACTCAAGATACTTTACTAGAACTTCTTTGCGACATCTCACAGGAAGTGCCCAGTTCATGGAATCAGTGAATCATTAACGAGAGATGTTTGACAAAGAATGCTCCAATATATGAGTAACTATCCTTTTTCTGTCATCTGTTGATAGGCTAAGTAATCATCATAAGTTAGATGAAACATGGCATTCTGTCAAACCATTCTTTTATTTCCCAGATATATTCATTCATTCATTTAGTGTTCTGCCCAAGGGCAGGTCTCTCACTGCAAACCCAGCATTCTCCAATCTTTCCTATTTTCTGCCATCCTCTTTGTTTCCTCATATGATCCATATATCTTAATGTTGTCTATCATCTGATATCTTCTTCTACCCCGAACTCTTCTCCCATTCACCATTCCTTCCAGTGCATCCTTTAGTAGGCAGTTTCTTCTCAGCCAGTGACCCAACCAATTTCTTTTCCTCCTCCTGATCAATTTCAGCATCATTCTTTCTTCACCCACTCTTTCCAATATAGTTCCATTCTTCTCCATATCCACATTTCAAATGCTTCTATTCACTTCTCTTCACTTCGTTGTAAGGTCCATGTTTCTGCCCCATACAATGTCACACTCCATACAAAACACTTTACTAGTTTCTTCCTTAGTTCTTTTGTCAGAGGTCCGCAGAAAATGCTCCTTTTTCTATTAAAAGTTTCCTTGGCCATTGCTATCCTTCTTTTGACTTCCTGGCAGCAGTTCATGTTACTTCTTATAGTACATCCCAAGTATTTGAAGCTGTCCACTTGCTCTACTGCCTCATTTAGAATTCGCACGTTTATCTTCTGTATTTTTCTTCCTATGACCATGCTCTTCGTCTTATTTGCATTTATCTTCATTCCATACTGCTCACAGCTGTCATTTAGCTCCAGTAGCATATCATTTAGTATCATTTCCTCTTCTGCCCCAGATATATAAGATACATTTTGTATGGCAGTATAATAGTACACATGCCACAACAATTCAAATGATATTTCATTCAAGAGTACAAACACAAATTTTTCAATAGTGCAGCTTCTTCTAGATCCAGATAAGGAAAATAATGCTGCTGCAAACAATAATGTGAGATGTACACACAGAGATACCAAACCTAATGTCAGAGACTTGTCAATAAGAGACTACAGTATATTGTGGTTGTCTTTCGGCACATGCATTATCCAGGAATTGTTATTGGCATAGATGTAGAGAATGAAGTAGTTCTTGTTAAATGTCTTCATAAATGTACAAAAGGTTAGTGCTGGTCAGAAGAAATAGGAGGAAGAAAAAGTATGAAAGCTGATATTCTTCTGATGACCTCATTAAGATGTTTGAAGCATCACAGCATTGAACAAGAGAGTGCATACAGGATGGAAGTGAAATAACCCTGTAGATTGAAAGGGACGATAGCATACTCTTAAATGAATAGAAAACCTGTATTATGTTTTGTGATTAAATGCACGGTTAATTAGAAAATTAAATTGGAAGTTTCAGCATTCTTGCAACATCACTGCTGCAACACTGCTCTTTCTTCTCGTAATACTGATGTAAGAGGTCAACGAACTTAGGTCTGTCTCCCTATTTTCCACCTCCCTCCCTGATTACAAAGTTGCAATCTGTTCTTATCCTTCAGTGGCTTGAAATGAGTGATTTTTAAATTAAATTTACACGAAAACTGTCCATGCTATTGAAATATGCCAGAAGGATAAATAATTCTTTATTAGATTTTCTATCGGTATGAATAAAAATCACGATCCTACTCACAATATTTACCGAATAAGAGGGTGTTAAACATTTGGAAAAACGTCCCCCCCCCCTGAGAAAACTATGAACTTTCCACCAATATGATATTACACTTTCTTGTTGCATACAATACAAGCTATTCGCTCTGAAAATCTGCAGTATTATTTCATTTTCACCCTGCATACAGTATGTTTCATAAAATTATAGATACAAATTAGGGGTGACTAGAGGACAAAGAAACAAAGCAACAAGTCCTAATAAACATAGGTTCAGAAAGCAGCTGTTTCCGAGATATGATGTCACTACTGTGGTCACCAACTGAATACAGCTCGTACATTTGCAATCTCATTTCTTACCTAGCAGACTTTAATGGTCGTGCGTGCCTCCATTTTTTAGATGATTTGCCTTTTTGGGAAAGACAGCTGCTGTAGTATATGCATAGTGGAGCACCAGCCCACTTTCATTATAACGTTTGTAAAGTTCTTATGCACAAGCTTTCACAACAGATGTATCAGCTATGGCTTACCAACACCATGGCCACCAACTTCAATCCTCTAAATTTTTTGTAAGTGGATGTTTGAAATGTTTTCTGAATTTCATACCTGTTGATAATGTTAACGAACTCAGGAACACATTGTCAATGGTTGTTAACACAGAGACATGCCACGGATATTTGAACATGTACAATTGTCAATGAAGAAATGTGCTGATTCCTGCTTTGTCATTAATGGTGATCATATTGAGCATATATTAAATGCTTTCTTCCTCCAGTGCCTATCGGATGTTACATTACCCCAGAGCACCTTTACTGACTAGATACTGTGTAATAAATACCTATAGATTTCGGAAAATCTGGTTTGCGGACCTATGTTTATTAGGAATTCTTGCTTTGTTTCATTGTCCTGTTTCACCCCTACGGTTTGTACCTACAATTATGAAACATCCTGTAGATTCAGTGTTTTTAATGTGATATTACTTCTGTGCCAGGGACTACGAGTATAAGTCAAAAAATTTTATTCTTATGAGTCCTCACAATACAAGTCATTTAGCAATAAGCAAAATTAAAAAAATAATTAAGATGCAATGCAAATAAATCAGATTCACAAAATATTTTGATATTTTATTTACGATACTTCAAATCCTCACGAGTTTATGTTGTCACTGATTTGGAAACTTGAAACCTCTGTCCTCAAAACTAGCTGTTTTGTCTTATACTCTTACTCCCTGGCATGAATTTTCCAGTCATAAGTATATTACTATACAGACTTTAAACAATGAAAAAAAAATGAATTCCAAAAATGTTACGTCAGTTACTGTACTTTGTAAGTCACATCAGTTATTTAAATTTTATTTTGCAGAGGACAGAAGGAAATAAGATATAATATATATTTTCTTTATTGCACATACATATAAGTAGTGCATTCAAATTAAGTAACATAATTTTTCACTCTTCGTGTACTAATTCAGGGAATTTATGATATAAATGTCCCATTGAAATGGTTTCCATTTCTTGTTACTTCAATTACTAAAACAATTAATTAATTATTCCCTGAAGGAAAAATATTTTTTGCTGAATACTTGTTACATATTATGGTGGGGATCTCGTATAATCGTATTATTTTGCTTCCTTTATTGTGCCATTCTATATAACAAAAAATAATAGACAAAGCTGTTGCTGTCTGAAGTTACTTCATTTACCATGGAATGACACATAATTATACATTTTTGGTAGATAGAAGCTAGTCTTCATAAGGACCAGGATTAGTAACAGGTTAGATTTGTTCAGGCTTTTGTAAGGTCTAGGATCAGTGACAGGTTAGATTAGGTTTAACTTGTTTAGGCTTTTGGTATGTCTTGCATGTACGCTTTTTGGTAGATAGGTACATAGATAGATTTACCCTGGATCGAAGAAAGGAGTGTTTTCCCACTTAGTGCAGCATAGTAGTGATACCACTTTGTTGCATGATCATTGCATGTGAAAGTGTTGGAGAAAATCACCGGCTTTGTTTGGAACTAAGGTATTTCTGTTAGATTGGACGGGTTTATAGTCTTCATAGTGATCACATCGTGTTGCTAGAATGTTGTGCTGCAATTTTGAGGTTATTTTTAACGATTTAAGTAATTTTTTTCTTCCTCCTATGTGTGGTGCGTAGTGGGATCGAAGTTTCACCTTATTTTTATAGAGAGTAGTGTATTGATAGTTCCATCGAGTGTTTATTGAGCATAGTCTTGTTAGCAGACAACAGTGGCTGTATTTTGGCGGAAACTTAAAAATGCTGTATTGCTCAGTGGTTTTCTTTAATTGGTTATTTTATGGTGCTTTATCAACTGCTGTGGTTATCTAGTATCCAAATGAGATGAAGGTGATAATGCCAGTGAAATGAGTCTGGGATCTAACGCCGAAAGTTACCGAGCATTTGCTTTTAATGGGTTGAAGGAAAACCCTGGAAAAAACCTCAACCAGGTAACTTGTCCCAACCAGGATTTGAACCCAGGCACACTCGTTTCACAGTCAGGCAGGCTAAGCGTTACTCCACAGTGGTGAACTTGCTCAGCGATATATTGCTATATTGGTATATATGATAACAGGTATGGTATGGATTATTCGATTTTGCAAATTTTCAAAATATTTGCTCGTGTGGTGTAAATTCGTGTTAAACGTGATAGAAATTTTGTTGTGCTACAGCTTGTATAGTGCATACATTTTCATCATAAAAATGTCATAATTTTGTATTGTTGATAATCTTTTTTTTTTAATTCTGAAACCAAATTTTTTCCATTTTTTAATTTTTAATTTTAATACTCACAGAAGTATTTAATAAAAATAAGTTTCATTATTATCCTGCATTCAAAATCAAAAACTTTGGTGGAACTAGCATGAACGTTTCCATTGATGGAAATTAAAATGATAATGAAAATATTCCGCAAATCATACTTACTAAGTAATAAAGTGAACATTAAGTTAAGTGAACTTGATCCACTGCTGTGGTATAGCAGTTAACACATCTGACTGTGAAACAAGCCGAACCTGGGTTTGAGTTCTGGTTGGAACAAGTTGCCTGGTTGAGGTTTTCTCCTGGGTTTTCCCTCAAATCTATTAAGAGCAAATGCTGTGTAACTTTCGGTGCTGGACCCTGGACTCATTTTGCGGCATTATCATCTTCATTTCTCTCAGGCATAAGATAAAACTATCGCAGTTGATAAAGCATCATAAAGTATAACGTTAAAAATTAAATGGATCTCATCAAATGAACATAATTAGGAGTGACTTGTGAACAAATAAATGGAAAATTTGCTACAGATAAATTAACTTTATTAAATTTAAAGGTATTTGTTACACAGACATTCTGTAATTATGAACAATGCTGGAAAAGTAACAAATACATTTCAAATATCAAAGCTTTTTCTGAAGTAATATCATTGGATAACCATAATCATTGTATATCATCTTTAAAATTCAAATAATTGATTAAATGGCGATCTTACTCGTGTTAATTTTGTAAGCATGTGCGGCTTACAGCTGTTTCGGTGCTTCTTCACACCATCCTCAGAGCCTACTCAGAAAGATTCAACATGGATTTAAAATTCACTTCACTCATTTAATAGTTAGAGACAATATTGACACTTTCTATATAGGTACTCTAAACTTTGAAAACCTTAAATGGAGTGAATATGAATGGGACAAATTTAAATCCTAACTTAATTGTTGATATGTGGAAATGATTTTACTAAAATAACGTGTCTTGCATTTTACAAATTAAATGAGGACAGTCTGTTAGAGTTCATCCTGTTAAAATACTTGACAGTATTGTTATTCAGTAACATGTAAGAAAATTTGTATTTAACCAGTTTCTAATATTACAAGTCAGGAATAATATGGGGCATTGTTTAAATAAATATTTTCAATAATGGAAATTGAGTATCTTTTTAATACTCTCTTTCTGATTCATCTTGAGGCATAAATATTTTTAACTGGTAAGTCATTAACGAACACTTTTATATGATCAATATGAACTAAACTAAAATTTAAATATATTACATTTCTAATCCCTGCTACTTGCAATTATTTTCGTGTCAGAAAAAAACTGTGAACAGAACTACAAGTACACTGGATCACACAAGGGGAGCAGAAATGCAGCTCAGTCATGTGGAAAAACATAGTAAAAACAGCTTGAAAAACTGTTAGAGGAACAAGGCAATTAAATTTTCAAATCTAACATCATCGTCACTCACTTCTAACTTTAAACCTCACACAAATCAATGTCATATTCGCGATTTATTCTGAAGAACTTTATAATTAAAGTATCACCAGAAATAGTACAATTCTATTTCACCTTAAGTTCATGAGGATAAGCAATAAAACCTGAAAATTGTAAATTATTAGCACTGTATTATTCCATAAATATATATTTATAAAAATATGCTTAGTTCTTTGTTTGGCATTTTTAATTGGCTAAATAATACAATGCGTTCAATTTAGAAGAGGATTACACATTGAACAGTACATAACATAACATAACCATGTGTATATATTTTATTCAAGTTGTAATATAATTCCTAGGTCATATGTATATGTCATAATTAGTAACAAATCAACACTCATTTATTTAGTAAATATAGCTAAGGTGACCAGACATCCCGATTTGGCTGGAACAGTTCCGGTTTTTAGAGTCATGTCCCTTTGTCCCTGCCAGGTTTGGCTGGAATGCTTGTATGTTCTGGTTTTCCAAGTCAAATGAAATGATCAATGATCTGAGATTGTAAATGTAATTGTTTAACTTTCAACACTACTGAAAAGTTATGAGTATAGGCAGAATTAAGGCATTAGCGTTAGGTTAAGTCGTGGGTAAGAAAGGATTTGTGTCATGAGTGACGTACCATTTCATGACGTAACAATGTTTCTCGCATTTCATCAAGTAAACCCAATTACAAAAAGGGAATCATTATTAAAATTCCTAGCACGTTAGATATGCCACTCCTGTATTTAATAATATAATATACGGTAACATTGTTGGATCAGTTTCATAATCATAAGATTATTCGCCTTTTCATGGCATCTAAGTTGATGTTCTTGTAAGCAAAAAGTTGTTATGGCCACGTTTACAGTAATTTTCGTACTTGCTCGGCAAAATTACTGATAGGGGGTTCTTGCGATAGTTATGCATTTGGTCCCAGCTTCGACTCTGAGGAATATGGTCACCTTAATATAGCGGGGAGCTTGCAGTTGAACACTGTCGTATTGTATGTCTCTGACTATTGTGAGTGTAATTTAACCATGCAATCAAGTCTCCTCTGCATCCTCTGAAAATTTGTGTATGGTGTGCCATATCAAGACGACAAATAATCAGGCCCCTGTTCTCTGTAACGATCTTGAATACTGAGGCCTATCAAGATATCGAGCAGTTCATAGTCTTACTGGTAGGGGATGAACGTGATTGCTTGATACAGCAAGACAGTGCGATCTGTCATACAGCAGGTGCAACAATGATGATGCTGAGGATATTTTTTGTCGACAGAATCATGTCTACAGAACTATAGCCTCCAGATTTTAACAGTCCAGATTACTTCTATTGGGAATACTCAAAACAAATTGTGTACAAAAACAATCAGTCCACACATCTTGAAAGAGCTGAAAATGAAATCTCTGCTGCCATCCAGAGTAGCCATAGATATTGGAGTGCTCTATAAGGTAGTAGGAACATAGTGAACATTGAAACTGAGAGTTTATAGTGGGTCTTCTTTTAAATTGAACTCTCTGTATATATATACCGTAATTATAAAGTTGAGCATCCTAGCTTTAAAATATTAACAAAAATAATTACTGGTAGCTACTCTTTATTGTAGTTTATATAACTGTGAATAGTTAAATAATTGCAATGCAATTTCGTTAAGTTAATAAGGAAAGGATTTTCTTTCTTACTAATCACTATCAACATTTCAGGTAAATTATTGTTAATATCACAGACGTTTACTGGCATATTAGAAAACAAATGGAGAAAATCCAGTGTTCTGAGTATTTGATTGATTGATTGATTGATTGATTGATTGATTGATTGATTGATTAGGTAATTAATATAACAATCGCTATTTTTAAGCAAACCAGATGAGTCACATGAAGATGTTAGTACGTACATAAGAATCCTCTCAAAAGTGCGTGAGTTATCTGTCTGGCAAATATTTTCGCAAGCTAGGCACTGTTTGCAATCCTTGATACCTACATTAATCTTTTTATGGCACAGATGATATTTTCTTTTGCAGACAGACATGTAAAATTGAACTTAAATAACAATCAATTTGATACACAGTAAAACAGAGAATTTAAGTACTTACTGATGGATTGTGTAACTGTACATGGATAGCAAGCATTTTATATTTTATCTAACTAAAGTATGAATGAATGAATACGTAATAGGTAAATAATTTCAATGTAAAAAAAGTTTCCCTTTTTCGTATATAAACAGAATGGCAGACTGATCTGTATGTCTGTTCTGTGTTGTCCAGTGTACATTCTGTACATTTAACTTGGTTTTTCTTCAATATGAAATTCTGAAGTGTCGAAATGATCTCATCCCATGCATAACTATCATTATTCTCTAATTTTGTTTTTAACTTTTACTAAACATTTGAAACATGTTTTAAAAATAATCAGTTTGGTAGTGTGGAGCAACCCTTTTGTAAAAATATCAACAATTCGAATATGGGAACGCTTGAAGTGTGCTCTGCCATAATAAAGCAGTTCTTTTTTAAAATGGATAATAATAACATGATGGCTTGTATTTCTTGAACTCCATCCTCCCTTCCATGCTATTCCCAAAAAATGTCATAGTAACATCAAAGTTGTAAAAACATGTCTAATTTACCGTTTATTTTAAACAGCTTTTAAAGTGATACAGAAAAATAGATATGATTCCATTACATGGCGAGTCTTTCAGCTTTTAAAAGTACCGGTATAAAATTTTATGGAATAACTTCGAAAATACTCATTAATAAAAGTATGTTCAAGTACTTTCTATATACATTATCTCAGATGTATCTAGTGAATTCTTTACGAATAATATCGACAGTCTGTTAAAAATGACACAATATTAGACCCTAGAGAATTTCTCATACTCTGTTATGTATGCTGAAGTCATGTTTAACAATGATGTTGACATTGCTGACTGTAACATTGACCAGTAAAAATGCAGTGAAACTGCTATTATCGTCGTCAATTCGTTTAATAAAACTGTGGCGGTTATTGAATGACAATAATCAAATTATTTAAACTAATATTATACCAGGAGCGAAAATTATTCTAAAAATAAAATCTAACCTACTGACCACATATGGATATCATTCTTTTAGGTCATAACTTTGAAGAAAATTATAGATAGTATATTACAAGAAATGTCATCCTTTTATACTGTCATTTTAATTTAATAAAATGATTAAATCCGTTACATTTCTTATAGGATTTTAACAGAAAAGCATATTATACTGTACATATTGCAAAATTCAGTGAAAATCAAATTGTATGTTTCAATGGGTCACTATATTTTGTCGGCTATAACAATGAAAATTAATACCGGTACCTAACTTATTGTTAAGATGCCTATGTAACAAGGATAGTAGACCTAGGAAACAAGACACTCAGGTACGTGACTAGATATTAAAGATTGTGTAGGTAAATGTTAGTAATTTAGGAGAAATGTAAGGTACCAGTACTTGATCTGGTAGAAACGACTATTATAGAGCTTGGAGTTTAGGAAATGCCATTGGATACTTAGCAAACATCCCCCTTTTTGTAATGTAAATTTAATAAATCATTTACGTATTTTCTAACATGTATAAAATAAGAGAAACTTCTTGTAAATCTAGTCTTTTTATTCAATTATTGGAAATACAAATAAACTAATAGGATAAGTCTATTTATAAGCAATATAGCTAAAGCATTTATTTTTGGAGCAGTGTTTAGTTACAGTATTTAAATTTACTTCTGTTATTTTACATACGTTAGAAAATGCATAAATAACTTTCTTTAGTTATATTACAATATAGAGGGATGTCTGGTAAGAAGATGCTTATGTACCTAATGGCATTTTCTAAAATTCCGAACACACTATAGTAGAATTTTTATTATAATTCATTGATTAATAGTTTTAAATGGCGAAAGAAGATTAGTAGATATGACAGGGCTGGGTACCGAGAGCAAATCCAAACTCTAAATGGGACACTTAATATTCATCTATCACAGCATCAATGCTGTGTGGTGTTCAGCGGAGAAGAAGAGATTAAAGAGAAGTCATATGGCTCCCCATGAGAGAGTAGAATCCGTTCTTGGTGCCCAGCCCTGTGATACGACAATAATCGAAACTCCATTGTAACAAGTTCTTTTGGTGGTGGTGACGAGTACAATGGTGAATTACCACCAGTTTTCATCAGTTTATTCCACCTCAAATACTGATTTGAGATCAAGCTTATTGCACAAGTTCACAATAAAATATGTCATTACACTATTTAAAAAAAATACATATATAAATTGCATTGATAAATTAATTAAAAATGTTATGCTCCATGACTAGATGAGAGTATAATGTTATGATTTCGAAATATATCTGTGTGTGTGTGCGTGCGTGCGTGTGTGATTAAAGCTTTATGACTAGTTTAAAAGGAAACTATTACGTAAAACTATATTTGCTGTCACTTTTTCACCTTAGGTGCATTTTCATTACCAGTATATAACTTCAAAAGATTCTAAGTAGTACCAGTAATCCATAGTTGGATAAGTGAAAAGATATTTAAGACTGGATAATGTACGGTACCGTACCAAATTACTACCTGCACAATAAAATATGATCTCATGTAATTTCATTAAACAAAATAACCTCAGTACCGGTATTTAAAATTCTCCTGCTTAAACCAGGATTGTCAACAGCCTCGTCTATGAACTTCAGAATTCTTTTGAATATATAAAAATTGATCATGTCAATACATAAAATAAAATAATTTATCATTTAAATTAATACATTTTAACTTCCAAAGGTCAGGTATATTTAAATTTGTAACTGTCATTACACGTTAATTTTGTGAATTCTTCACTTCTTGAAATAGAATATTAAGAATGGGTTCTATCATAACTATCCGTAATTATTCTAAGTTTGAATTTTATGTTACAGTGAATTGGCTACATGAAAATACAACAACAGAATTATTCCAGACTGATTCCGTGTAATGAAATGATTTTACATAAATACATGTCAATTTAAATAAAGTAAAGTTTCATGCTTCCTGGTGGAATGAATAGTAAAACTATGGTCATGTTCTCGCCCTCGTGTGCATAGTGTGAAATCGGAGAATACTGATTTGGAGAGGGGACCTATGCCATGCCTTCAAATTATTCAGTGTCATCTGAAGCACCTTGTGTACAACACTCCTTTCCTAAAGGCTTACCGTGAGAGGTTATGTGAATCATGCCAAACATTATAGAACAAATTAAGCACATCAGGCATGCATTGACATTTTGAGCATTTGTGATGTTTTTGTTCTTGTTATTCTGTTCAATTCAAACAAAAAGTTTTCTTAATCCAGTGTTTTAGCTTTACCCATGTTTGCTTAATTTACACAGGGTCTGTGGTACCAACACTGCTCAACAATATGCTGTGAAGTCAGTTTCCTGGGCTGCTTTAAGTTGCAATTAGACAACCACATAGCATCCAAACGAGACTTCAGCAGTTCCTGCCTACAAGCAAACGAAATTTGTCTTCATTGACGCTATGCTCTTCCTAACAATAAACAGAGTACAGTAATTGAATCCGAAATATTGGAATCTGCTGTGAAAGTTTGTGAAAGACTATTATTATTATTATTATTATTATTATTATTATTATTATTATTATTATTATTATTATTATTATTATTATCCAACAACACGTTTTGTTCAGAATACGAGAGTTGATCCCTATGCTGTAGCCCTGACCTATTTCTAGTTGAACTAAAATTTCTATTTTGTGGCACACAAGTGACTGAAATGTGTTATGGCTACATGCCAAGTTGCAAGTCTGTACATGTTCGCATTGACTCATAGCAGGTGTTCGAGTGGCTGAAGGTGCTTCATCAGTAGAGAAATGTAGCCTTTCGAGTAAAGAGTAAAGAGAATGGAATGTCTCCATCTCAAATTCACCAAGATATGACAGGTACCTTTGAGAATGTACTGTATCTTATGGTATGTTTAAATGTGGGAAAACATCGTGTGAAAATGAACATGGTGGTGGCTTTTTGAGAACTGTCATAACACAAGAAAACATCAAAATAAAGTGCATGATTTAGTGCTGCAAGATTGACGAGACACCATCAGGGATATAGGGAGGAAAGAGGCTTCTCATACCATAGCGTGCACAATATTTTGATACCGGTACACTAATTGCACATGAAAAAAATAGGTGCAAGGTGGGTGCCTGAAATGTTGATGCCAATGCAAAAACGACAAAGAGCAGTGTTCTGTGAACGACATTAACTAATTTTAGAGCAAAAAAATTATTGAACGATATGTGACTGTGGATGAGACATGGGTTCAACACCATGACCCTGAAACCAAAATTCATAGTATGAAGTGGAATCATAAGGGTTCACTGACTCCTAAAAAGTTTAAGGTGCAGCCTCAGCAGGCAAGGTTTTGGTTTCTGTTTTTTGGGATGCCCAAGGTGTTATTTTGACAGACTATTTGCAGAAAGGAGTCACAATGACAGGCCTTTATTATGCAAATTTAATTGCAAAATTGCAGGATGCTGTCAAGGAGAAACATTGTGGCAAGTTGAGGCGAAAGGTTCTTTTCCACCAAGACAATGCTCAAGTCACAAGTTTTTAGTTACAAT
This sequence comes from Periplaneta americana, assembly GCF_040183065.1. Lineage (NCBI taxonomy): Eukaryota > Metazoa > Arthropoda > Insecta > Blattodea > Blattidae > Periplaneta > Periplaneta americana. The sequence continues at coordinate 102,131,809 of NC_091122.1, read as the reverse complement.
GGCTGCAATTTCAACAGCAGGATTTGAATTGACCCTATTCAACAGATCTGGCCCTGTGAGTTCAGGCTATTTCCAAAACTCAAAGAACATCTGCACAGGAAGAAATTTTCATCCAATATTGAAGTCATGTAGTCCGTAAACCAGTGGTTTGCAGAGGTTGGACAGCCCTTCTTCCAGAAAGCTGTGAAAATGTTGGAACTTCGCTGGGAGAAGTGCATCACTCTACTACGGAATATGTGGAAAAATGAGGTAAGGTTAATTTTTTTTTCAACTATAAGTGGGTCAGGGCTACAGCATAGGGATCAACCCTCATATGAAAACGAAAGCAGGTGACTTAGAACACAGAAAGGTGTAATCCAATTTGCTGTCAAGGAAAAGATTAAATTTGGCATTACATGGAAACTGAACAGATCATATCACTGCAAAACCCATTGATGATGATCTCTATCCAGACCTATACCGATCTCATAGAAGTCCGTAAGAAGGTTGAAACAGATGCAGCTACACTAAAACTCAATGCTTTCAAAACAATAAACACACGATTTCCTTTCATTCATTGGCTACACATATATACAGATGAGTCTAAAATTGGCAGCAATGTTTGTAGGAGCAGTCTCCACTGTAAACCTTTCTCTCACTATTTATCCATCACTTGATTATATTCAGTCTATTTTTTATGCTGAAATTCGAGCCATAAGTACTTATTGTCCTTAACAAATTAGCATGTAGAATTCCAGAATTTAAGAATGTTGTTAACCTTTCTGATTTTAAAGCAGGAGTACAGTCTATAACAAATGAATACTCCCCCCCCCCCCAGAATAAGGGTATAAGTACATAGGAAAACTTTGAGACATATACCCTTATTCCTGGGGGTATTCAAATATCTTCAAAACTGTCACCACAAAGGGCATAACGGAATGTAGAATAATGTTAAAACATATCTATGAACACAATAAAACTGTCGCTTTTCAATGTATTCCATCTCACTGCAGCATCATAGGTAATGAAAATGCCGATTCATTTGCTAAAAGAGGCACTCAAATTCTGTAAACACTACAAAATCCTGTCTCTTCCATACTGCATTACATATCATTCATCAAGCCTATAAAACGAAACATGCAGAAAACCTAACTCTGAAATAACAGAAAAGTATGTGGAACACAGAAATGTCTCATCTACTAAATTGGCCACGAAAGGAGGCTGGCTGTAGCTGTGTTTTGGCTCTGTATAGGCCACGACTGCCTGGCCAAAAACACCTTCACTGTGTTGGTATAGTACAGTGGTATTCAATCTTTTTTGCTAGCATACCCCCAAATTGCACTGTAGTTATATAAGAATTAACAAAAGACTATGATTGATGTTGTACTAAAAATAAATTATTATTATTATTATTATTATTATTATTATTGTTGTTGTTGTTGTTGTTGTCCCTTGCCATGGCGTCGTGGTCTAGGGCATCCTGCCTAGGACTCGCGTTACAGAATGCGTGCTGGTTCGAGTCCTCACGGGGGAAGAAATTTTCTCATGAAATTTCGACCAGTGTATGGGACCGGTGCCCACCCAGCATCGTGATGCACTTGGGGAGCTACGATAGGTAGCAAAATCCAGTTGCGAATGCCAGCTATAACGGCTGGGGGAATCATTGTGCTAACCACACCATACCTTCATTCTGGTTGGATGATCGTCCACCTCTGCTTCGGCATGTGAACGTGAGGCCAGCAGCCGGCTGGTAGGTCTGGGCCCTTCATGGGCTGTTGCGCCACGGATTATTATTATTATTATTATTATTATTATTATTATTATTATTATTATTATTATTATTATTATTATTATTATTATACAGCAGTTATTGATGCAATAATAATAGTAATGATTTACATAAAATGTTATTCAAGCAAGAAAAAACGAGAGTTGATATTGCAAAGGAAAGTCTAAAATAATGCAATAATTATCGACAAGTAAACTTATAATTAAATAAATATGTCAGCATTTTCACTACATAGTCAGTGGGATGCATAACCCATGAGACAACCTCTAGGGGTACGCGTACCATAGATTGAATACCAATGGTATAGTGGATAGTCCGAATTGTAGACTCTGCAACCAACCATCTGCTATGGATTCCATCCATCTCCGAATTTGCACCAAGAAGTCAATGTGGAAGAGATACTGGGAAGCAAGGCAACTCAAGCACAGAACCTCTGATTTTACTGTTCTGTTTATTTTGATATTTTTGTTGCAGAAGTTTTTTTGTCTTCTTCATTTGTAAGCATAATGAAATGAGTCAAGTGCTTGTTGCATTAAATAAATAAATAAATATTTATATACACCGAAACAAACTGATTTGAAAGAAAGAAACTTGTATGTGTTGGTGCACACACACACACACACACACACACACACACACACACACACACACACACACACACACACACACACACACACACACACACACACACACACCATATTATATACCGTAATCTCATAATTTTCCCCTTTTTTTTTCTCAAAATTCGGAGGCGAAAAATTGAGGGGCGAGGAGAAATTACACGAGTGCAAAATATCTAGAATAAACTTGTCATAAAAACATTTAACAATTCATTAGTAATTAAATTAATGTTTACTTTATTTGCAAAGCAAAGTCAAAAGACAAAGCAATAGCATTTGTGGAGATGTATCAAATTCTACAATTTGGAATTTCTCGTTAGAGATTTTTCCTTCTCCACCCTGTCCTAGAGTAGTCATCGACAGAATTTTTGTCATCACACTTCTCTAGCTAAAGAGGTGAATTGAAGCCGAAACAGAGAAAACTCAAAACAATAAATAGAGTTTACACTCTTGAAAATACAAGTTTGTGTTTTCACAGATCTTTGCCAAAGGTTTGATCCTTTGATTGCATTTGGTATTATCCTTTGCAAGCTTTGGATCTTCCAAAGGCTTTGGCCTGTGATACACAAAATGGGATGATATTCTTTGACTCAGTTTGCGAATCTCCGGTTTCGAACTATTCGGTTCTCATCAGCACGACAAAGAAGTCGTGGAATGGTAATCTTGTCAGAAATATTGCAAAAGCAAAGTCAAAGGCATAAGCCAAAAGACAAAGCAAAAGCAATTGACAATTTTGCTGAGTAGATGGTACTACTTCAAGCATTTGCAAAGCAAAGTCAAAAGACGTAAGTCAAAAGACAAAGCAATAGCATTGTGGAGGTGTATCAAATTCTACAATTTGGAATTTCTCGTTAGAGATTTTTCCTTCTCCATTCTGTCCTAGGGTAGTGTCTGTCGATCACTACACTCCTAAAGATGGGCCTCCGCAGCCGACAGCCGACGACCCATGCATGTGCCAATGTTAACACCACGACATCGGCAACTATGACTGAAATGGGAATGTGACCATCACCACATCAGGGAAACAGCTCCTTGACACCTGTACTTGGGATGGAGACAAGCTGGTGGCGGCTCAATTATGCTCTGGGGAACATTCACATGGGCATCCATGGGTCCAGTGGTGCTTGTGCAAGGCACCATGAAGGCCACGGAGTATCGTACACTGGTTGCAGAGCACGTACACCCCTTCATGACGGCCATGTTTCCCAACGGCAGTGGCATTTTTCAACAAGATAATGCGCCATGTCACAAGGCCAGGAGTGTGATGGAGTGGTTCGAGGAACACAGTGGCGAGTTGCAATTGATGTGCTGGCCCCCCAACTCGTCAGATTTGAACCCAATCGAACGCATCTGGAATGAGATTGAATGTGACATCAGAGCTCATCGCCCCCCTCCCTGGAATTTACTGGAATTAGGTGACTTGTGTGTGCAGATGTGGTGCCAACTTCCTCCAGCGACCTACCAAGGCCTCATTGCTTCCATGCCAAGACGCGTCGCCGCTGTTATCTGTGCCAAAGAAGGTCGACATACCGGCTATTAGGAAGGTGGTTATAATGTTCAGTCGTAGTTGCCGATGTCGTAGTGTTAACATTGGCACATGCATGGGTCATCTGCTGCAGAGGCCCATCTTTAGGAGTGTTCGGTGCACTGTGTGCACTGTGTACTCTGCCCAGAATTAAAGTCTGATGTTAGTTCCGCCACAGTTCGCCACCTGTCCTGTTTCACCAGTCTGCCCAACCTACGACGTCCGACATCTGTAATGAGGGGTGGCCGCCCAACCCCTGTACATTTGGACGTGGTTTCATCTTGGTTTCGCCACTTGTTGAAGACACTCACCACAGCACTCCTGGAACACCCGACAAGTCATGCAGTTTTCGAATTGCTCGTGCTGAGCCTCCAGGCCATCACAATCTGCCCTCGGTCAAACACAGATAGATCGCGTGCCTTACCCATTCTACACACGGACAGCATGCTCACTGATACTACATGCACCGTGCGTGTGTCTGACTAGTCATTCTTCGTCAGATGATGCTGCTATCGCCTGAACTGGTTTATATCGATCGTAGGTAGGTGGTCATAATGTTCTGGCTGATAGGCGTATACACAGGGTGTATCATGAGGTTTTCCCTCGGTTTATTGAGGCGATTCCTGGTGTTATTTGGAACAAAAAGTGTAAATACAGTAATGGGGTGACATTCATAATTAAGGAGTTACGGCAATTTGAAAAAAGCAGAAAAAACTTTTTATTTGAGGATGTCACTGACAAAAATGGAAATCATAGTTAGAATACAAACAAGTGTTTCATTTTGAACCAGTCTCTTGCATGTAGAGTGGATTTAAAGCAAATGTTCAAAATTTCCTCCCAGCATCTGAAGGCAAAGATTCGCACGGGTGTGCACCGCACGTGTAGCATTTCGTAAATCCACATGCAAACAGCGACTGCAGTATCAACAACGTGCTTGTTGTTATGGGAACGTACAACTCGCTTTGCTTATCTACTGCTTACTGTTTTATCGTTACAGTCCTCCCCCCACACATCATTAGTCTGCGCAAAGATGTCTAGCGCTACATATACCATCGCGTGTTTCGAAAATTTGTTGTAACTCCTTAATTATGAATGTCATCCCATTACTACATTTTTTGTTCCAAATAACACTAGGAATCACCTCCATAAACCAGGGGAAAACCTCGTGATACACTCTGTATGTGTGTGTATAGTAGTATAGTATAGTATTTATTAGCTGTCGTTATAGCAAAAGCTAATGACATTGTCAAATTACACGTGTGAAATTATCGTGCAAAAATGAAAATTATTCTATTACAACACTAAACATAAAACAAAATGATCACAAATACTCCTTAGAGTTTACAATAATTGAGAGTCAAGATTATCAAAAATAGGCTAATATCTAGATGAAAATTGTAACACACTGATCACAAATATTATTTGATTTGCTCTGTTTATATACAATAAAACAAGAATTAACTTAACAATTTATGAGAATTTCCTAATACATTACAAAATAATAATACAATTCAGAGAAAGAAACCTAAAAAATATCTACAGCTTGATTTTCTGATTCAAAATATTCTTGCACAGAATAGAATGGGTTTCTAAGAAGCCACGTTTTCACTTTGACTTTGAATATGTCAAGTGACACTTCCTGTGCTTCCTGTGGTAACATGTTGAACATTCTACAGCCCAACATGTTAGGACTACTTTTCAAGTGACACTTCCTGTGTTTCCTGTGGTAACATGTTGAACATTCTACAGCCCAACATGTTAGGACTACTTTTCAAGTGACACTTCCTGTGCTTCCTGTGGTAACATGTTGAACATTCTACAGCCCAACATGTTAGGAGTACTTTTAACTTTGGATAGTCTGCAAAATGGTATGTCCAGTTTTTCTTTATTCCGAGTATTATACTCATGTTTATCCATCCTACTGGTGAAGCCATAAAGATTTTTCTTGATGTAAAGAAGGAGTTCCAGAATATATTCATTTACAACTGTTAAGATGGACTCCTGTATGAACAGTGGTTTACAATGTGCTTTGCTTGGTACTTCTGTGATAATTCTTATTGCTTTCTTCTGCATGAGTAGGACTTCCATAAGTTTATTGCTGTTTCCCCACACCAGGATTCCATACTTCAATATGCTATGAAAAAAAAGCAAAATAAACACTTCTTAGGTACTGCCCGGGTATTTTATCTCTAATTACTCTTAAGAGGTACAGGACTCTGGACAGTCTCCGAGAGATGTATTCAATGTGACAATCCCAGGTTAGTTTTGTATCAAGATGGATACCAAGTAATTTTACTGCCTTTTCTTCAGATCCTTCTTCTTTTTTCAATGTCAAAATTAATTTTTGAGTCTTCTCCTCGTTTAAAATTAACTTATTTGCTCTGAAACATTCTGCTGCTTCCACAACTGTATTTGAGGTTAGCTGACGCAGTTCTGCTGCTCTAGTCGAACATGTTATGAAAGAAGTGTTATCTGCATATAAAGTTGATTTGGCCATAATGTTGTAACTTAAATCATTTACAATAATTAGGAATAAGAAAGGTCCTAAGATGGAACCCTGTGGGACACCACATTGCACTTCTTCTTCAAAAGACCTGATCCCTTGAATTTCTGCTATTTGTTTTCTACCAGACAGATATGATGAGAGGAGATCCAACTCTCTTCCATTTATACCATAGTATTGTAGCTTAAGTCTTAAAATGTCATGTGAAACGCAGTCAAAAGCTTTTGTAAGGTCGCATAACGTAATCTCAGTGTACATTTTATCTTCAAAACCATTGTATGCTGATTCCAGCAGTGATAAAATAGCATCAACTGTTGTTCTACCTTTACGAAAGCCAAACTGCATACACACACACACACACACACACACACGCACACACACACACACACACACACACACACACACACACACACACGACGAAGACCATGGTCATAAGAAGAAAAGTAAAGAAGATAAACTTACGAATTGTAAATGAGGCAAAGTCAAAATGTGAGGGAAATTCTGTTTATCTAGTGGTTGATGAAACAACAGATGTAAAGAATCGTAAGATGGTGATGTTCTTGTTGCACAACTGGGTGTTGTGAATGAAAAACCCCATCTTGTGAAAACCAAAATTGTTGAACACTGCAATGCCAATATTATAGTAAATTTAATACTTGATACACTAGATCTTATTGGTGTTCACAGAAGCAATTTTAGTGTTTTAATATCAGACAGTGCACCATATATGCTTTCTGCTAGCAGGCGACTGGCTGGAGTTGCACCTCAGCTTCTACATTCTACATCTTGGACTCACATATTGCATCTTTATGCTGAAGAGATTAGATTTTCACTAAAAATTGCTGATGAATTCATTGCAGCTGTTAAGCTGCTTTAGCGAAAACTCCAGTCAGAAGGGAGAGATTGCTGAATTGTCTAAAAGGAGCAGGAACTTTTGTTCTACCTCCAGTTCCTGTAATAACTCGCTGAGGGACATGGCTGAAAGCAGGAAAATATCACTGCATCAATTTCAATGCAGTCAAACATTGAATTGATTTGGAAGATAGTGAAGGCAGTGCTGCTGTAACAAACTTAAAGCAACTGGTTGAAAATAGAGAACTTGTGCTTCAACTCAGAGTTATATCTAAAATTTTGATGGACTCTGCAACCAAATACAGGTTTTGGAATAAGATAATCAAGATGCAACAAAGATCTGGCTTCTTCTATCATCAGTTCTTCAGATGGTTCAAAGTTCAGGTGCAACATGTAAAAATTGGCAGTATATATGAATGAACATCATCCTGCTCTAGATTACTGGAAGGAAGTTCAGAATTTAGATCCAACATTAGCTGTTCCTGAGAAGATTTCTTCGGTTTTTACTTCAGGTGAATTGAAACGTTTCTCTGACATTGAAGTTCCAATGGAAAAAATATCAACATATGCAGCAATGGTACATGGAGAAAATTTGTCTTCAACTTCTGCCTTATCCTTCTGGCAGAAACATTCCATCAAGATGCCTATCCTAAGTAAGCTGCAATGAAGGCAGTTATGGTTTCTCCATCGTCTGCTTCAGTTGAGAGAAGCTTTTCTACTCTCAGTTGGATTTTGAACTCTAAATGGTCATGTCTGACAGAAGAAAATCTAGTCTCACTTACAACTTGCAATTAATCAAAATCTACTTCAAGAGGGTGTTTATCTGGGGAGTGCGAGTGACAGTGACAAGGATGACTAGATTTTCATTGATTTCATGACTAGATTGCTTATAGTGTATTCTTGTATAAACTTAATACCTATCCTGCAAACTAACATTAGTAACAAAAAAATTTAGTTTGATGATATACAAAAACAGTATTTGACTTAAGTTTATTGGTATAAAAGACATTATTACGTGTTATTTATGTTAAAAGAATTTAAAATAAAGCACAATTATAAAAACAAAAAGCATAATGTGGGTTGTTCTACTCATTAACTCTTCATTAGTGCTGAAAGTTAAGGGGGTACATCCAGCTTAACTGGTCCAAAAAAAAATTGATTCTTTTTATTTTGATTTGCCCAAAGTTTGGAGACTAGAATTTCCCCTTTTTGTCTGTGAAAGATTTTTCTAAATAGCTCTAGTACTTTTCTAGCTATGGACAGGAGAGTACTAGATGGTACCGCCTGTTGGTATATTTGTCGCTCATTCTCTGAAACTTTAAATTTTCAAATCATTTCCCTCATAACTCAAACTATTAAAGAAATTACAAGAAATTTTGCATGGTTATTGGATGTCATGCAGGAGAAGGGGGCTGTAGGACTGCAAACCCCTTCCCCCCCAGATAAATTTTGTATAGGCCTAACCTATTTATTATTTTTACTTCCCATAGTATTCAAAACACATTCCAAGTTTCAAATTTTCCCATACTGCACCAATAAAATAATGTAATTTCCACCTCCGTGAACTGCAAATTTCCTTCAGGTACAATGAGTCAAAGTCCACTCCTTGTGTGCTTCGTGCAGTTCTTTGGTCTGGTTTGGTCAAACAAATAATGCCATTTCCTCCTCCATGGGACTGCCAGTACATTACATCATTCGCTTACTTTCCTTCCAGCTCCTCATCTCACGATCCTGTTACCAGCTGAACTGATTCTCAGTGGACTGCATGATCTGCAATCTGCAGATGAGCGATAAGCGAGTTGTATAGGTTGTATGTTTTAAGCACGTGCCGAGTTGTATATTTTAAATGTTTTTCTAATGGAAATGGATTTCTATTAGTGACATGTTGCAACTGTTTTGTTAATGTGTTTTCATCTTTTGAACGTGCGTGTGCTCGCTATGAATAATTCAGTGCAATATTTAAAATTTATATGATTTAGTACCTACTTTAACACTGCACGAAAAATGTGAAATTAAAACATGTGGGAGACTGACACCTATATTGAATATTACACAAACAGCATCACGCTGCCAGAAACAGCACACTAAAAGTTTCACTTCTGAAATTTACAATAAATATGTGTGGATATGCTGTTTCTGCTTTCCTTGTCTTTTATTTGGAATTGAAGATGACGCAGCAAATATAGCAAATATAAATAATTAAGGTAAGCTTTTTATCAATGCAGTTCCCTAAGTAACCTATTAGTAGTATAAGCCGCCACTGATGTCATGAATCATGATCTGCAAAGTGATTTTGTCTATTATTAATAGAAAAAAAAAAATATTTACAATTTTTTGAGTAAATATTTTCAGGAAAATCAAAATAAATAAATAAAAATTGTTTACACTGCAAATAATTTAATGATGCTGATTCACATTGTTGCCATAACCTTCTGGAATTGGCAGGACAAAAGACATTTAAAATATTTTTAAAATTGTGGGAGCTAGGAGGGAAACAGTGATTGGTTGTAAGAAAATTGTCAAAATTTAAAACATGTCATTTTGCTTAATCCAAGTATTGGTAGTGGTTATTCAGCGAATCTGAAGCACCTTCTGTAAAACGCTCTCTTCATGACACCATGATAGATGACGCCTATTGGTTATTGATTCCTTTCTTCACTGTTTTTAAATTTCCGATAAATCTGTTTGCAAATTTACTGACTCCCAGGGGCTCTATATTTAATATAATCATATACACAAAGAAAGTTTATATGTGCCTAGAACTATTCCTGTACAAAAACAACTAAGTAAATTCAAGAATCTCCGAAATAAAATATTTTATGGATACCTAGCAGTTATGGTATACTCATACCTGGAAATATGGAAGTTGATAACATTGTGAAACAGGCAACAGGTTTGCAACCAAGAGCGTTGCAAATGACATCTTTATCCATGCTTTTATTTCAATCTACCCCCATTTTACAAACCTGAGGATCAACAATGGCACTCTTCTGACAAAGACAAAATTTGACAGGCCATATAAAAGAAAGAAAATGACCTGAAAATATACAAAACTTGGCGATATATTATAAAAGTGCTTAATAAGAACCAGAACAGGTCACAGAGTTATATCCAGCGCTTTTATTTTCTGAAGGAACTGTGTTAGTTTCACGAAAAGGAGGTTAAAGATGACAAAATTCTCGTGCACTGGACAGTAATCATCTGCCCGTCCACTATAAAATATTCTACACAGAGTTCCACCAGCTTTTTTTATCCATAAGAAAAGCACTGGATTATATCTATACCAATTTCACCTTTCTCATAATCCTGGCTGTCAATGATGCAATAAGTATGAAGATTTGGAACACATTCTGTTAGGTTGATGCATAAGTTCTTAGCGTTTTTGTTGTCATCACAACACTAAGTTGTTAGGGAATTGTTTATTGTTTGTCATAGAAGAGAAGCTGTTGCGATGTTCTGCATGCACCGCAGTAGGTCATGACTGTCTGGCTAATCACCTCCACTGCCTGGGTGTATTATCCAGCCCCCACTGCATGCTCTGTGGATGTTCCGACACCATGGACTCAAACCACATTAAGACTTGTCCAGCACTTTCATCTGTCAGCTTTGTGGATAGGTACTGGGAGGCCAGAGAAAGAATGCAGCAGTGCTGACATTCACTCCTTCATAGTTTCACATGGACATTGTTCACTTTATTTCGTTTTCTTTCCTTTTAGTTTTTATCGCCATTGTACGGCCAATGACTCTAGTCAAGTGCCACTGCATTGAATAAAAAAAAAAAATTGTTATTTGGAGTGTTATGTTTGTAAATACGCCTTGAATTTTGCGGATTTGAAGAAAATTTGCGTTATTTGTGAACTGGAGAAGATGGAGTGTCAAGTGGAAAAAAAGAACACTTCCGGTATATTGTTCTGAGTTTAATAGAGGAGCAAAGACAGCGGACGCGGCTCAAAACATTTGTACTGTGTTTGGAGAGAATACTTCCCAGAAATGCAACCATAATTGCTGAAATTTATTGTCAGCAACTCAGATGCCTTGCGGCTGCAATTGAAGAAAAACGACCGGGAAGATTGCAACAAGTGCTGCTGCAACATGATACTGCAATCCCACACTCTGCTAACATGACGAAAGCAGCTATCCAAAAACTTGGCTGGAAGGTGATTCCACATCCCTCATATTCTCCTGATCTTGTACCCTTAAATTTCCACCTATTCTGTTCTCTATTCAATTGTCCTTAAGGGAACTCCTTTATACATTTTGATTACACAACTTTTAACACTATATCATACAGCATTTTTTGCACAGAGCAAAAAAAAAAAAAAATTCCAAAATTCGTACTTACTGTGAAAGGCACCTACGTGATTTCCTAGGAGAATGTTCTAATCGATGACCAATGTCATCTAATGTTTCTTTTGTGAGAACCCTATGCTGTCTGTTTTGTTTCGTAGTCTGAACACTTCCCATTGCCTTAAATTGGTAATTATAGACGAGATGTCGCTGAGTCAATGATTCAATTGAATTAGTTCTTTTGAATTGAATTTGAAATAATTTTAAGGCTTTTTCCTGCATGTCTCCCTTTCTTCTGTTTTCTCTTAAACTTCTCTCTCCTAGATGTCCCTACCTCTTATTGTACCACTTCACTCCTGTCATGTCTCTATTTTTATTTTACTACTACATGTATTTTGTCACGGTCATGTAATTCTACATATCTCAAACTATACTACTATATCATACAAATCCAATTTACCTTGTCGGTTTGGATGGGATTCGTTCCTGGGACCTCTGGCACCATAATACCTCGCCTTAACACGCTCGGCTAAACAGCTACGTTGTGAAATAAAGTTTAAAATAGGTCCCTTATGTTTAGGGTAGGATTAAAGAAAATAAATAAAACAGATAAAGCAAATTTACGTAATCTAAATTATTCTTGACGTTTAAAAAACAATAATTTACTTGTTTATAGCAAAGAAAAGCTGGAAAAATATGCATAAAGAGGACAATATTGAAGAACATTATCTATGACGTCACATTTCCAAAGCAACCTGATAAACAAGCATTATTAGTTGAAGCACCATTTTCAAGATACTACGACGTAACGACAGTAATAATAATTTATTGCATGAGCCATGGAAAGTAAAAATAATTGTAATTTGAGAAAACTTTTCAGTAATTTGATCAGTGAAGAAGAAGAGATTGATTTCGCCATGTCGTATAAACTAATACCTGACAAAAGTGCAAAGAAATGTGTGAGTTGCAAATCAAGTGATAGTGTGAATTGGCAGAGAAGGGCAAAATACTCAAACTATTCATTCTGTTTGAAGTGTAAAAAGTGTAAACAGGAAACGTCTATAACCCACAACACGTGGTTCCAAAACACAAAAATAACTATACGTCAAAGCTTAGTTCTTATTTATATGTGGTTGCTTCAAACAACTCTTCAGATAGCTGCTTCAGAGGCAGAAGTTCACTTCAGTACTGCACTAGATTATTTCTGTTTCTGCAGAGAAATATGTTATGTTATAATTACACAAAATACCAAACCCATAGGAGGAGAAAGACACATCGTGGAATTAGATGAAACACATGTCTACACCAGAAAATATAAAAGGGGCAGACTTCTCAAAAACGAGAAAAATAGCGTATGGGTTTTCGGAGATATCGATAGAGAGACGAAAGAATCGTTTGTATTGAAAGTGGAAAAAAGAGGTAAAAATACCTTGATACCCATAATTAAGTCATTCATCAAACCACATACTAAAATTATGACGGATGGTTGAAAGTCTTACAGTGATTTGAAAGATGAAGGATATATCCATGAAGTTGTGAATCACTCGATAGAATTTGTACGTGAAGATGATCGTTCTGTGCACACCCAAAAAGTAGAACGAATGTGGAAAACGTTGAAATCGGTTTTAAAAAGAGAATGCAGGGAAAGTGAAAATGATCATTTATACGTATTTGAGTTCCTATATCGTGAACAACAGAAACTGAAAGGAATGACTACACCCAGTGAAATGTTTCCGCAGTTTCTACAGCATATCCACGACACATCCAGGGTACGGAATAGAAGGATTAAAACCTAAAGACTACATTCCTCAGCAATGAGTGATAGTGCCATACGAACAATGCTTTTTTTTAGGACGTGTTCAATTATTGAAAGAAAAACTTGGTTGGACGAGGAATATACTGTTTCTTATTATTTTATTGAATTTAATTTTTAAGTTAAAAAGCTTAAATTTAGAATCTTATATTATTTATTCGTGGGAAGGCTATATCTGGGGCTCCTAATATTAGTGGTACTAATCAATTACCAAATCCCCCAATTATGATATACAGTGTTACGTATTATAATACGAACAATAATTGTAGGAAGTCTTCAGTTAACAGTGAATGGTATACCTAGTGAACTATACAGCAATCACCAAGGAATCGTTCATTTATATGAACTTTTGAATATTTTAATTCTGAGCGAGTTACCTACCTACGTATTACAATGAGAACATTGATTGTGAGAAGTGTTCAGTTATTAAAAGAAAAACTTAGCTAACTATAGTGATAGTGTTACATATTATAATACGAACAATAATTGTATGAAGTCTTCAGTTAACAGTGAATGGTATACCTAGTGAACTATACAGCGATCACTAACGAATCACTCATTTATATGAAACGGTATTATTAGCAAGTAAGTTACGTACACTGCGTTTGTCAAATGCGCATCACCATGCTTTCGCAAAGGCACTTTTCAGTGCCCGACACCCCGCTTTTTTCATCATGTGCTACACGTCGGATCATCATCGGGGCTTGCAGCCCCGATACCCCGCTTTTTACATCATGTGCTACACGTCTGATCATCATCGGGGCTTGCAGCCCCGATACCGCTTTTTACATCATGTGCTACACGTCGGATCATCATCGGGGCTTGCAGCCCCAATACCCCGCTTTTTACATCATGTGCTACACGTCGGATCATCATCGGGGCTTGCAGCCCCGATACCCCGCTTTTTACATCATGTGCGTGTAATAAACAATAAGCAAACCATCTTCGATCACAGCAGTCACCAAAGAATCGTTCACTAAAGTGAACTATTTAATTCTGAGCGTCACCAAGCAACAGGAATCGTTGCTTTAAGTGAACTACTTAATTCTGAGCGAGTTACCTAGCAACAGGAGTCGTCAATTGAATCATTGACTCAGCGACATCTCGTCTATAATTACCGGTTTCTGAAGAGAACATTGAAGTCGTACGAATCTCAGTGGCATGTGGTGATAAATAATCCTGGTAGGTGCACAAATATTTATTATGATGATTATTATTATTATTATTATTATTATTATTATTATTATTATTATTATTATTATTATTATTATTATTATTATAGGTACTAACTACTACATAACTATTAACATATGTTACGTAGGTATAGATTTTAGATTTACATAATTTTGTTAGTCAAGAAATTGCAGTTAATCAGTTTCCTATGTAGGTCCATTAATAGCAAAGTAAAGTGTTTAGTTTCTATTGCAGCACACCGTAAATAATATTGTTTTCGCTATATTGCGTTTTATAACACAGTTCACACGTTCACAAGCATTCGATACGTGTGTCTCTCATCAACCTTAATTGCTAAAAAGTCAGCAACTTTCTTTATTTCTTTTAAATCTCATCATGGCATACATCCAAAATGACTTGAAAGATTTCGTTTTGTATTGATGTCCTCTTAAACACTGTTCCTCTTTCCAAATGTTTCTTAAAAGTGCGTCTAATTCACAACTGAAATTGATTAGGCAAAAAAAAAAAAAATACTACCGGTAGCATTTAAAGATGAATTTCCGTCTTCGTGACCTCTTAAAGCCAACTCAAAAGCTCCACAAAACCGCACGCACATATCAGCTGTTCTTGGTAACTTTATCATTGTGAACTTCAACAATCCAATTGAATCCAATTATGTCTGTATGTTTGTTTGAGCCAACAGTGCTAATTTAACATTACTGTTGATGTGTGCAGCTGAAGAATCGTGTTTTTTAATTCTTTCATTCATATGCTTCATACCTGCAGAACGATAATCAGAATTATTTAGTTACTACGCAGAGTCCTAAATTCAAACAGAAAAATAAATAAAATTCATAAAACGTACTTGTTTTTGTCAATAAATGTTTGCCGTCGAACAATAGGCAAGGAAAACAAAATACAGCGTCTTTTATATTGCATTTTTCGTAAGGCCGAATGTTAAATTTTCTTGTCACTTCTCTATTACTGTTCTTCGTCACTTATAATTTTAATTCATGTGTAACTTAGGTCTATCCATCTTCTTTATTTTGATCTTTTCGTGTAAAGGTCTTACAGAAAATTACACATTTAAAAGATTTTGCATACTATTCATTGTAACATTTATAATGGAACGAGCTTGAGAACACATCTGAAAGTGCTCTTAACCCCTCCTACGCACACTGTACTGCCTCCCTACCATGCTCCAAAGCCTGCCAGTGAAACAGTACTACTTACTGCGCATGCCCGAATGGAACAGTGTGCCGCAAGTGTCGAGCGGTAAACGTAAGTTCCAGGAGTCAACAAGAACAGTACACGTGCAGTGTTATTTTTACATAGTATTATAATAAAGAATTATTTCGCTCACATAGTCTACTGCAGCTCATTGATATAACTTTAAAAACATGTGTTATTTGAAGAGGTGGTGCACTGCTCCTGTGCTCCTGAAGAGAAATCGCCACTGACGAATCTCCTTTACAAGAAGCCCAAGAAAATCAATCCGAAAAGCAAATTTGCAACTCCAGATTTCTCGCAGTACTGTTCATAATGTTCTACACAAAAGGCTCCGTCTTTGAGCATACAAAATTCAAATCATACAGCAGATCAAGTCCGGTGATAAAAATAAGAAGCTAAATTTTGCTGCAAGTGTTTTGAACAAAATTGACGAAAACAACTCGTACTTAGATCATGTATGTTTCTCTGATGAGTCAACTTTCCACGTATCAGGAAAAGTCAACAGACACAATTACAGAATCAGGGGAAGTGAGAATCCTTCTGTTGTGTTTCGACATGAATGTGATTCACCCAAAGGTAATGTCTGATACTGTTTATTGAAAGATCGTGTGATAGGTCCCTTCTTTTTGCTGAACCTACAGTGACTGGTTCAATCTATCTAGATATGTTGGAGTTATATGTCGTGTCACAGCTTCCTGCAGGAACCATTTATCAGCAAGATGGGACTCCTCACTTCGCTTGGAGGTACGCAAGTTTCTTAATGACAATTTTCACAGTGGATTGGCAGAGCATCTGAGACAATCACTTGGCCACCAAGATCACCAGATCTATCATCCTTGGACTTTTTTCTATGGGGATTCATCAAGTATCAAGTATAAGTTATAGAACACCAGTGGCTGACCTCGATGATTTGAAGCTCAGAATCCACCTTGCGATTCAAAATGTCACAATTGATATGCTGAGGAATACCTAGAGAGAAGTGGAAAACAGGCTCGACATCTGCCGTGCTACAAATGGTTAGTCAGGTTGAAGTGTATTGAAATTGCAACTCTTTAGGTATTAGAAAATGTTAACAGTTTCAATTAAATAAGTTTTTCATTAAAGCTATGGACTTTTATTTTATTGGTGATTTAAGCAGGACACAGTGTGTGTATGTGTGTGTGTCTATATATATATATATATATATATATATAAGGTGATTCAGGACCTCTGCAACATACTCTGGGGATCGATAGATCTCACAGTGAGGATAATTTTTTCGTAAAACTATCCATGTTCTCTGATGCCTTGTTTAGGAGCTAAGTGACATCGAAAGAAAGCAGGTTTTTAGTGACATTAACAATTACTAAATTAATTATTTTTAAATTATGTTTGCTGACAAATTACAGGTGTTCATAGTGTCTATCCTGAACCTGATTACATTCATTACACCTTCGTAGCAGTGGTTATCAGCCTGTGTCGAATTTGATCAAAAGCAGCTAGTACTCGCATAGTCAGTTCCTCTCTGATGTCAATTCGAGTGGTGTATTACTTTACATGTCCCAAAAGAAAAAAAAAAGATCTTCGGCGTTAAGTTGGGTGATCACACTTGCCACATTACAGGTCCGGTCCTCCCTACCCATTGCTCCCCGTAGATGTTTTTCAGATGTGCTCGTACAACTAGGTTGAATTGCTTTGGAACATTATGTTGAATTACATGTCCCCTCACATTGTGAAGGGCAGTGGTGATATTCGGCCAGTTCACACGAACCAGTTGTTAAATTACTTCTAGGTAATATTTTCAATTACCGTACCATGGACATATACTGTATATGTTTAACATAGGTACACATGAGAGAACTGGTTGTTAAACTTCTTGAATATCACCACTGGTGAAGGGTACTTCTCCATGAGCAGTGGAAGTGTGTTCTGAAGAGTTCTCCATTCAAACAGGACAGCAAAATGACAGGACACATTTGTTCGCAAAGATACTTGAAGAAATAAATGAATAATTAATTTCATAATTAACTGTAAATGTCATTAAAACCTGTCTTTTTTTCGATGTCGCGTAGCTCCTACACGAGGCATCGGAGAACATGGGTTATTTTGCGAAAAACGATCCTTATTGCGAGATCTGTCGATCCCCAGAGTTGTTGCAGAGGTCCTGAATCACTTGTGTATGTGTGTGTGTGTATATATATATATGTTTCAAAAATACGGGGCATAATTTCAGGTATGCATTTCCCACATGTAGACAATCAAAATAGTTCATTACAACATATGTCCGGAAATGCTTCATTTCCGAGTTATGGCCTTCACAACATTGAAATTCACCGGAACGTTTTATATAAATATATAAAATATATATAAATGAAATAGGGATACACTCTGTTAAACTCCCTATTCTGACTTGCTGGCTAGCAGAAACCTGCTGACTCTCAAGCAGTGAGTGATTAACACATACTTTTTCACCATTGTGTGTAAACGTAATATCGTGGGGCTTCTGCGAGAACCCTATAACTCCATTTTTCTAAGTTTTGAGAAAAACGGAGTTGAAGTTTTGGAGTTGTAGTTCTGGACTTAAGTTCAAAAGAACGCTGGGAATATACCTGAGAAAAACTATACCTCACAGGAGTAAGTGGGTTTTTCCAGACGGTGAGCATAACATTTTACATATTCAGATAACAATAACTCCATTTGCAGCAAAATTGGAGTTACAGGGTTTTCGCTGAAACTCCACGATATCATAATATCGTATATTGTTTTTATGCACTAGGAATGGTTACTCGGAAATAAAATATGTATAAAGTATTTTAAAAGAGGCTAATGCAAGGATAGAAGTTAAGTTGCTTACCTTTACATCCACGACCAGTTTGATTTGTTTCTCTGTGTCTACACTGGTCTACACTTTAATTTAAATATGACAAATAGAGAATGTTTAGAAATAGACGAATTAAGCTTACTGTGATTTTTTATTCAACAAGAAATGACGGCATTAAACACAAAAACTGCAATACACTGCAATTTGTTTACTCTCCAATGTTCATTAATATTTGCAGTTACTAGATGTTCCCTTTTATCCTGACATCAGTGACGTAGGCTGGAGGAGGCACCACCAGGCCGAAGGTCCTTCCACGCCATTTTCTCAAGAAATATTTTTAAATTACATTAGATTTAAGGCATGAAAAAACAATTCACCATTGGTGTTGCGAGTGTGACACTAAAAGAAAGATATTAATATTAGGTATTTCTACCGACAATGGCCGATATTTAGAAAATAAGAAGTCCTTTATATTTCTGCTGACAAGTTGTTTTAAATTGGCCAATGGTTTTCAAAGAAATTATGAAGCTGTTATTCTCAACATAATAAATAGATTAAGTAATTTATTTAGGATCAGCATCTGCTTCATTCTGCAATGACAGAATAGATTTTGCTTTATGACAACTTCTGGGGAGTCAAAATTGATCTTAAATTTCATAGTAGGCCTATTAAATAATAATCATTATTGTCTTTTGAAGATGCATGTAAATTGTGGGTAAATTTGTCAACTGATGTTCTCAAATCTTGCTTTTGAAGTGTGTATTAGGCTACACAGGTATTAAGTTCTTCAATCACTTGCAAATTTCATGAAACGTTTATGTAATGATATAAAATTCTTCCTACATTGAAACATTATCTTATGACTCATTCCATCCCCGGTATTGTCTACAAAGTGGCAGCTCATGGAGCCATCATCTACTAGCAAACCAGACCATGCCTCATCCTTGCTTAAGCGAAAGCTGACAGGGCAATAAACCCAAAACAAAGTATTGTAAATCATAATAAACACCCTTTTGGTAACATGTTAAGGAAACACTATACTGAAATTACTGACTTCTATATTTTTAAAGCTAAATTCACAAATTTTTTATCACTGGTAGGCCTAAGTATATCTGATTAATAATAACACATGTACAAAATTTCATCCCTCTATAATAAGTGGTTTGCATTTTATTAATATATCAATAAAATATTGTATCGTTTTATAAGAAGTCCTTTATGCCAAAGGAATTGTCTGTGCCACATCAATAAATTTAAGAATGCAGTTATATTGCCAGACTCCAAAGCAGCTATTCTATCAATAGTCTCTAAACACACACCTTCATCTCAAACAGCAGAAATAACTAAAATGTTCTCTCAATTAATATCACTCAATAAAAGAATTCTATTCCAATGGATACCATCCCATTATGGAATCCTGGGAAACGAGAATGCGGATGCTTTAGCAAAGAAGGGCAGCACTGCTATTTACAGACCTGTTACTAAATCTATGTATTACTCTGTGAAAAGATTTATTAAATCTACATACTTAGACTTCAACAAATAAAATTTGATAATACAATCTGAAGGGAAAAAATGGAACTCTCTGCATCATAATCCACAGTTAATTCCCGATTTATCACGAAAATCGTCTGTAGCTGCATTTAGATTGGCAACAGGCCATGATTGTTTGGCCAAACACCTGCATAGAATTGGAATATATCAGTCCCCTAACTGCACATTGTGCAACTCAAACCAAGAAATGGATTCGGAACACCTCAAAATCTGTGCTTCAATGGCTGACCATGATAATATCTTTGAAAAACATTGGAGTGCAAGAGGTCAAATGACTTTATTGTCAGATGCCTGGCATTAGAAAACAACAACAACATTATTTGTAACTGATATTCACTTATATGATTCTTTACATACAGTGTGTTAATTAAGTATGGAATATTGCTAATAACTCTTTATATATTCATTTTATGAAAAAAAAACCAAAAACAAAAGTTGTTGGAGATATCTAACTAAAACTTATGGCTGTGGTCTCACAAAAGTATTGATTCATGTTCAGAATGTGGCAAAAAAAAAACACCTTTTTTTTTAAATGGCACCCTATATTAAATTTTACATATTTGAAATCTCCATTCAGTTTTACATACAAATAGAAGTTTGACTCAGTATAAATGTCTCTTGTAAATGTTAAGTTTCTTTCAAATGCTGTGATATGAAACATAAATTAAATGTGTGTATTCATATGGACTAGGCCATGAAACAAGCAAAACAATAACATAACTGTTTCAGAAAATGTTTAAAATTATAACAAATGTTCAAAATGAAAACCATTCATGGCCAAATGATGCCCCAGTATATCACGAAAGCAGTCCATTGACTTTCTCACAGTTTCAGGAGTGATCAGTTCCATCTCATTATTAATCCTTAATTTCAGGTCTTCCATACTGTTCGGTCTATCAAGATACACCCTAGACTTTAAGAAACCCCACAGGAAGAAGTCAAATGGCTTGAGGTCAGGTGATCTAGCTGGTCATTCAATGTGTCCTCTTTTTTCAATCCATCTACCAGGAACATTTGTTGAGGAAATCCATTACTCTTCTACCGTAATGTGGAGGTGCACCATCTTGTTGAAACCAAATGTTCCCAAGTCCTGTCTGGGGAGGAGCTGCAATAAGTGAAATTAAACACATCCACTCATTTCAAAATAAAGTCCTACGAATTTCACTCAATTCTCCTTGGTTTGTCCGTAACAGCCAACTACACAGAGAAACTGGTATTGACACAATCAAACACTTTATTCATTCACAAGCTAAGAAGTTCTATGACAACCTAGAAAATGTTCCAGGTGCCGTCCATTACTCTCTCGGAAAGAAGTCCACATTTCCCACCAGAATCAAGAGCCGACTTCCAATGGACCTCATATTATAATCAAAATTTATTTTATCATCACACCAACCTATGTAAACAATTATTTATTAACAATTATTTTTGTTCATTGAGGAGCCCAATCTAGGCTGCCCTCAATTCGGTGTCATATATTGTATTTATAATTTTTAGAAATGATCTGTATAGCACTAAATGAGCTGATCAATCAATAAATTGTTAAAAAAAAAAATGTTCCCTTGACACACACCAGGAAACAACTGTCTGAAAGCTGGGATAACATCATCATGCAGAAGCTGATGATACTTACCAGAGTTCAAATTTCCGTCTATGAAAAATGGACCAATTTTGCTGCTTCCCACTAAACCTGTCCAGATATTGACTTTTTTGTGGATACTGTGTATGTGCTGCTGCCATCCAATGGTGGTTATGAGGAGACCAATACCGATAGTTATGGTGATTGACGGTACAATGTAGAGAGAAAGTTGCTTCATCTGAAAATATGATACACTTCTCAAAATGTGAGTTCTGATCTATTATCCCAATCATTGTTTCAGAGAATTCATTCCTTCTATCAAAATCATCCTCATTTAACTCTTATACAAGATAAATTTTATATGGATGTCATTTCTATGATTTCAACAATTTCCATACTGATACATGACTGACACCATATTCAAGTGCCACTGTCTAGTTGATTTATGAGGATCTTGTTCACTGCATAACATCATATCAAGGGCATTTTCATTCCCTGTAATTGTTTTTGGTCTTCCAGCTTTTGGTTTATTCTTGATACTTTCTGTTTCATTAATTTTTTTCTACTATTTTTGAAACTGTTGACTGTGTCATGTTCTTATTTGGGTATACCTCATTAAATAAATTATATACCTCTTGTTCATTTCTGTCACCATAATCAACCATCATTAGGATTTCTATCCTTTCTCTTTCGGAAAGCATTTCCATGATGAACAGTTTCAAACTCAGAAATGAAAAGGAATCATTGTTGATTTATGTTATTGTTTGTTTGTTTCATGGCCTACGCCATTTTGTGTTACATATCAAAGCATTTGAAAGAACCATAATTTTAAACATTCTCTGAAACAGTAGTTATGTTATTGTTTTGTTTGTTTCATGGTCTACTGCATATGAAATACACACATTTATTTTGTGTTACATTATCAAAGCATTTGAAAGAACCATAATATTAAACAAGAGAGTATTCCTCATTTATGCTGAATCAAACTTCTATTTTGTATGTAAAATTGAATGGAGATTAATATTGGGTGCCATTTAAAAAAGTGTCATTTTTTTGCCACATTCTGTACATGAATCAATACTTTTGCGAGACCACAGCCATAAGATTTAGTTAGGTATCTCCAACAACTTTTGTTTTTGATATTTTTTCATAAAATAAATTTATATAAAGAGTTATTAGCAATATTCCATACTTAATTAACACACTGTATATTGGAAGAAACATTACATTTTGCTGTATAGTGAATCGGTAAATTAGGAATTTTTTATGATTAATATTTTTATTCTTTTATAATAAAAAATATTCTAGTAATTTACTGATTAATTTTACACAAAACCCTATAGTAAGATATGATCCCGTGTAGGCTATATAAGGATCCATGTAAGTTAATATCAGTTAAGAATAATGTAAATTGTGGTGAAAGGGACTTTTTATATGAAGTGATTCAATATTTTAATAAAATGCAAACCACTTCCCATAGACAGATAAAATTTTGTATATTTGTCATCATTAACCAGATATACCAGTAATCAAAATTTGGTGAATCTAGCTTTGTAAGTATGGTAGTTATTGATTTCAATATTGTGAACCCTTAACACTATGGAACTTGGAAATTCCAGTATAGTGTCCTGTTTATGAAGCTGATAGCATACGACAAGACACAAAATGTTTTCTTAGAGTTTGTCATCTACGAGGGTTGTTTGAAAAGTTCATAGCCTGATATAGAAATTAAATTTGGATTATTCTGAAACAATCTGTATTTCTCAACGTAATCCTCCCTGAGATTCACATACTTGGTCTACTGGTGCTGCAATACTTCTATACCCTCCTTGTACACAGGTTCCTCGAGGTCTGCAAAAAAAAAAAAAAAAAAAAAAAACCTTCTGCTGCTGCTATAACCTCTACATTTTATGAAAATTTTTTTTCCCACCCAAGTGAGTTTCGGGAAAAGAAAGAAGTGTGAGGGGAGATGCGGCAACAATTCGAACTGTAATTCGTATAGTTTAGCAACCGCAATTGCAGACCTGTGAGCAGGTGCATTGTCGTAATGAAACTACACTTTCTTCTTGACCATATCTCGCCTCTTCTCGCGAATTTTCCCTTTCAGTTGCTGCAGGCGATTTAAATAATATTCTCCGGTTATTGTTCTCTCCTTTGGTAGATGATTATTCCCTTAGAATCTCAGAATTCAGATGCCTTGTCTCTCCCATCCGATTGACACTCTCTCTCGACAATGTTTAAATAGTGCCGCCAATTTTTTCACAGTTGAAAATGTTGGAGCGGATTCCCCCAGTGTAGCATCCATGTATGCTTTAATTTCTATTGCACATTTCCTTTTTTACAAAATATTTAATGACAGCACGAAGCTCGATATTTTTACCAGTCTGTTCACTGCATTAACTTTAAAATTAAACTACACAAAATGTAGTCAAAAGAAAGTTATGATTTTTCGTGTTTGAATTAATGTAAAATGGCCGTTAACAGTGGCGGCATTGTTGGCACGTTTTCAATGCCATTTATGTGTCCGCCCATGAACTTTTCGAATATATCCCATAGTAATCCTATTGTGTTGTTTGCTAATGCTCTTGGCTTTGGATGTCCTCCATTTACCGTCTCGAAAATGAAAATTGTGATCCAAAATTTTTAAGATATATTTTTTCAACATCTTGAAAAAATCATCTAAAGGTATGGTCTTCCTCAATTATTCCTCCAACTCATTGATGAATACCAGTGGCTTCATTGCAGTCATCTGTGTTCTTTATAGCAGTTGAAATAATATCGTCAAGTTTGTTACTGCAGCTCTGACAAGTCTGTGTCAGCATGCATTTTGGATTACTTTGATTACAAACAACTATACAAATTAATTCTCTAATACTTATAGCGTTTGATTTGAAAGCAGAACTTTTCAACAGGAATGGTAAATTCTCGCAATAGAGACAGCAGCATACAGATTGATAATTACATGATGTCAATTCTACAAGTAGTGGTTTGAATTCCTGAAATTTTGTGAAGCCAATTTGTATATGGGGATTAAGTACTTTATATTCTAGAGAAGTAAATTAATGACAAGACACGCAAACCACCCATTCCTCTGACTTGAATAATTGAAATTCTTCTTTCAAATTGAACATCAATATCCTTTTTTGAATCTTTAACTACTTTTTTTTTTATTCTGGATCTGTTACAGTTTTATAGTCTTTCTGACGTAATATATAATCATATTGATAAAAGTCTTGTACCAATTTTTTAGTCTCTTCTAATATGGAGTCCACTCCCTTAGTTTTCGTTTGTTCCTCATTTTCCACACAACAAGCTTTTCCAGGACAACTTTTCTCATGCATGGACTTGCTGGAAGTGAAGTGTAAACTCCTCTTACAGTTTTCCCAAATGTTTATGGTGATTTGTTTAGGAAATGAAGAATTATGGATATCTGCTCTTTAATTAGCTTTTTTGTCTCTCGTATTACGCATACAGACTTCCTACTTCTGCTTCCTTCTTCTTGAACTCATTATTGCTGCCTCTTTCTCTGCATCGTCTCACACCTCCCTTCGGCTATTTTATGTGGAGTTCTGAGTGTACAACTGTCTTGCTTTCTCCCCTTGGAAGTCTTTGCCATGCTCTAGAACCCATTATTAAAGTACCTAATGACAGCAAAACTTTGACAGGAAAAGAGTAAGTCTGTTAGCTTATAACTTTTCAACATGAGGCGTGACTAACGTAACATCATTTTAATGTTGTTGTAGTCGCAATTGGATGTTACATTAGTCACAGTAACACTTAAAAACTGTTTTTAAATTTAAAATTGATTTATGGCTGATGGCACTCAGTATATGTAGTACTAAGAGAATGTAGCATTTTAGTTCAATAAATAATATACATGTTTCAGGAACTGATAAATATTTCATTTTTGTGCCTAACGCAACTCAAGATTTAGTTTCTATTCAATATGTAACAAGTATCGGGACATCATTTTGTTTTTACTAACATTCCTAATATCAACCTGCCTGTACCTTTGGATTAACAGTTGAGAACCGGAAACACTGTTTGTTACTCTCTTCCATGACCAGAGTTCAATGATAAATCACTTTACTAGGTATAGCAGGGAAAAAAAGTAGTGCATCCATTTACGTAAACTAGGCAATATTACGATTTTGAGTTTGATCATTTTCTTTAGGTTTTTATTTATTCAAACTATATACAGTATTAATAATAACCTTTACATTTTTACTCACTGACTAAGCTATCCATGAGGACGTATTCATTATGCAGTGTATAGTACAGTAGCTTGCAAATTAATCCGAACAACATAATTACTTATGCAAAAACACTCAAACGGGATAAAAAAAAAAAAGGATCTAAGACATACCTTAGTAATCCATCTGCCTCCCTTGCTCCTAATAACAGCTCTGAGACGATTTGGCATGGATTCCACTAATTTCCCACAAATATTCTTCATTTCTTCATTGCGAAACCATACACCAATGAGGGCAGAAATAATCTTCTCCTTTGTAGAACAATCCATTTTTTGCATTCTTCTTTTGCAAATTGACCACAAGTTCTCAATGAGGTTGATGTCGGGTGCTTCTTGTTGAAGAATTCTGTAGTTTTTCGAGACGTATGGCATGGTGACAGGTCTTGTTGGAACACACCTCTGCCATCCGGAAATTATTTTTGCAGCTGGGGTACGATTCTGGTTTCCAATAAGTGAATATATTTGTCAGAATTCATCATTCCCTTGATAGGTATTAATGCTCCAGGCCCTTCATGTGTAAAACAACCCCAAAACATTACTTTAGGGGGGTATTTGGGTGCTTGTTGGAGATGAGCTGCTGTTACTTTTTCGGATCCTTTCCGTACGTAAGAAACACGGTGGCCGTGGACCTCGAAATGAGACTCATCGGAAAAAAGTACATTCTTCCAGTCATTCACTGTCCAGTGTTGATGTAATTTTGCCCACATTAAGCGTTTTTTGCACATAACAGGGGTTAGCAGTTGTTTCTTAATAGGCTTACGAGCCCTTCATCCAGCTTCCAAAAGCCTACGCCGCACTGTTGTGACGTGAATATTCGCCCCAGTGGTAGCCATTAACTCGCGGGTTAAGTCGACAGCAGTTAGTCTAGGATTTAATTTACTTTTCCTGACAATTAAACGATCATCTGCAGGTGAAGTCTTCCTTTTCCGGCCACAGTTTCCTTTTTTCCTGGGGTGTGATGGATCCAGTCTCCCTGTATCGTTTTATGATCAAATTAACAGTAGCCAAACTGATGTGACATTCTGCAGCAATTTGCCTCTGTGTCATAGAAGAATGCTCTGCTAATGTTATAATTTTAGACCGTTTTCGTGGAGTTGTATCCATTTGTGAAGACGACAGAATGTACACAGGATTGCAGTATTAAGTCTTCAACACAACTGAAATGCTTATAAGTACAAAACGACAGGCAAAATGTCACATATTATAAAAAAAAATAACGACAGATCTTCAACAATGGAATTACACGTACTACAGATGTCAATTAAAGCGATATGAGCAGCTGTGAGGCCAACAATGACAGAAAATGTAAAAATATGTCGTGTTCGGATTAATTTGCACGCTACTGTATACTATCTACAACATATTAGCATACAATATGAAGAGTGCGTTTAAATTGAAAAATAGTAAAAATCTGGATATTTAAGCAAATTGTTGAAAATGATGGCCGTTCATTTCGATACAGGCTTCAGTTCTTTTTGGAAATTATCGAAAACATTTTTAAGGAAATCTCCTGAAATTGAATGTACTGTTTCTTGAATATAATTATTTAATTATTCTATTATTTAGGGTGTTTACAGTAACCCCCTCCCCTAAAATAATGCAAACACTCAAATCAGATGACATCAGATCCACAATCCTGCACCTGTTGAAATAATTATGTACTCTTAGTTATAACAGACTATTTTACAAGCTGTAAATTCAATATTCGCTTCTGCTCGATCTCCACAGATCTACTGTCCGTCCAAGTGATTATGTCGCAGATCGTAGAAAGGAGTGGAAATCACGTGACAGTTACTTACTTAATGAGGCCCTTTTATTTAAATTATTTTAAACAGTTGTACAATATTACGTAATGTCCAATTCCTAACTGCAAATGTTTTAAGGAAAGAACTAAGACAGTCCAGCCACTAGTCCAGTGGTCGTCAGCACTCGCTGAAATGGGTTACAGATAAGCAGTGCATAGCAACATGCACCCTCGTGCAGGAGGAATCATACCCGTCAGCAGCCACTGCTGCATGCTGGTGCTGTAAGAGACCTACGGGTAAGAGAAGCTAGCCCGAGAGTGCTTTGTTTTGATGATCGCTGCACTAGTTTTTAGAGAGGGGCCAGTAGAAACGGATGTTGGAAACCGGGATGAGACATAACCAAATGGACGCATAGTACCTGTGCGAAAATATGATTTAATAATGAATGCACTTTCTTCACTGGAAAATGCGACCATATTTCTGGAACATACTATACTCCCTCACTCACTCATTCAGTACTGCTCACTATGACCGTAAGACGACTTTGACTGCATATGTGGTCTTGATTCTGTGTGGAGGACGGGTGGAAGTGTACTAGTAGAAGGGGTGGGAATGAAGTACATAAAAAAATTGAAGTAAAAATAAAATGATCTCCCTGTATTTGCTGATTGAGAGTAGTATGCAAATACAACCACAAATTAGAACTAGAATACCTGTACTAATAGTAAACAGCATAGTTATGCAGACACGATCAAGTCATGTGATTTTTATCGTGCAGTTAGAAAGGTTATCATTATCAGTTATGGTGCAAAATGTACTCATAACTCACTCCACTCTCCTAGAGGAATGAAGCGTCACAGAGTGTTTCTTTTACGCAGTATTATCAGATTAATGAAGTTCTAATAACATATTTTATTATTAATAATGTTCAGTTGATGGGACTAGCACTTCAATTTTTCATATTTATGTCTGCTTTCTCGTGAAATGTCCCTGTATACAGAATCTAAACCATTGTTAACAATGTATTTTAAGAGGTTCTGTTGGGTCAGATGTTTTTTCTCATCAGCATAGATATTACATAGTTCAAGTTGCTCCTGGTTAAAAAAAAAAAAAAGGGTATTATTCTAATAACTGAAGCAGTTTCATCGTAGTGAATTCCTTTTGGTACTCCGGGAAAGATTTTTCATTCAATAATTCAACAAACTGAATTTTGGAAAATCTCTCAATTTTCTTTCCATATGAGTAATTTGTGAGGCTAGTACCTCGTAAATTAGTACTCTCAAACGTGTCTTTTGGCTGTCGTTGAATGTTAAATTTTCATTCAGATCTAAGCTGCATTTAATACATTTATCAACAGATATTTCCCTTCTTAACTGTTTAATGTTTCGCAACACAAGTCCTATTTCATTGTGGCAAGCAGTTACACTGGCTGTTGCTTTTGATTGGAAAACACTAAAGAGATGATCAACATAAACAAAACACGCTCAGTAGAGGCAAAGCAAGTAGACAAACTCAGGGCATCCATCCGTCTTTTCAATTCTACTGCACAGTTGAAGGACTCTGGATCAGACTGAGAATCTGCATCATCAATGATGTCATTAAACACACTATACAATTCTGAGAAATGCTTTGTTATTGTTGTTGCTGCCCTGGAGTGGAAGTTCCAGCTAGTATTGTTTGCATGCAGCAGTTTAAATCCTTTCTCAGTTAACAATGCAGTTATCTTTGACGACTTGCTGAAAAAAGTATGGAATGCAGTGAGATCACATACAAATATACGTACTTGTTGTATGATTTTAGATAGAACCATGTAATAATACCCGATTCAACTGGTGTGTGTAACAGTGAATAAACAGGGCATATGACAAAATTGCTTCACTAGCTGTTGTAGTCCTCTTTTTCTGCCAGCCATCACTGCAGCACTGCCATATGTTTGACTTAATTACTTTTCCTTCCACATTCCATTCTTTCAATACTTCGTGACACGCCTTCAGCAGTTTTGTCTCCGAATACATCATAAAATCCAATAAATCTTTCTTCAATTCTGTCTTGAATACGGTATCTGAATAATACACTCATTTGATTCTTGCATGATACATCTAATGTTTCATCAGCTTGAATCAAAATGAAACTACAGTGTTGAATTTAAGCATTAATTTTTTTTCATTAATTGTCAAAGTTATCATTTCTATTAGGTCATTCTGAATTTCCAATGAAGTCCCTTTAAAAGCTGCAGATGATGATAAATGATCTCTGATTAACTGCTCCCCTTGGGCTAGCAAATTCAACAATTCAAGGTAGTTGCCGGAAGATTCACCTTCTCTATAACCGCAGAAGGCTAGTTCTTGTTTATATAGAAACACAATTACTTGTGTAAGACGACCTAATACTCTCCTGTTTGATGCAATCTCTTCATTATGTTTTACTGCCGCCAGACAGGCTTCCGAAAGGGAGTGCTCAATTCGAATTTTTCCCAGTAACTGGAAAGATTCTTTGTTTTGCAGGCGACGTTTTGATATCTGATGTTTCTAGGCTTTTCTGTCAAAGTTTTTTACTGTACTTATGCCTCACCGCCAAACATAAATAACAATACATCTTATTAGTGGTGAACCATTTATACTTCTCGTACCAGGTGATCTGAAACATATGTGTTTTGTTTAGTTTCATCTGAGTTTTGGTGTAGGCCTTTTATCCTTTAATTCACTTTTTTTTTCGTATATCAGCAATGAAAAAGGACTTTTCAATAAAAATTGTGTTAGGTCCTCACTTGCTGGCTCACTTATGTTGGAAACACAATCAAAAGACACACACACAACTAAACAAATAACTGTGTGCATCGCACAACAATGTACAGATCTCACACTGCAGCCAGCAGGCCAGAAAGTGGGTGAGATTAGTATTTTTAGCTGAAGTAGTAGACATCTTCATATTAGCATGGCATGTGGTGAGGGAGTGTGCTGAGCAAAGAAAGAGACGCAGTCCGATCAGCTGTAGAAGTTGAGACTGGCACTGAAGCAGTCTCAGATGATCAGATGCATCCCCAGAACACCTAGTTATAGAGGATGCGGCGGGCTACAAGTGAGGTGTTTCTGCACGTTACTGACTGCCGTACATACAGTAAAATCCCTTGTATCCAGCACCCAAATAACCGGCAATACCAAAACAATGACACTTTTGACTAGGCCAAAAAAATTGTAGTTCATGCGAAAGGGAAGTCGGATGAAGATGTGAGTGGTTTTCGTGGATCGCACATGCCACATATTGTGCTTACTCTTTACACTGCTTATGCATGGAAACAGATTGAAAACCCCGTTATGTCCCTGGAGTAGGTCGGGTAGCATCGGTAAGCTGTCACTTGGGCCTTGCAAACAATGCACAGAGATGCTATCTTTAAATTTACCACTTGAACTCGCCAGTTTCGAAGGGGTGTTGGATGAGTCTAAATAGGAAAGTGTGAAATTCTCTGTTCCTATAGCATGTAAAAGTTTCATTCAAGTGATAGATAGTATATATACACAAGCAGACATTAGAGATATGATAAAAAGGTTCAAATCATCGAGCGCTACATCGTTCCATAGTTGCGACATTGGCTACACTATTCTTCATGTTACATGGCTGCCATTTAAAATTGTCATAAAGTTACAAAAACTTTTAGTATTTTTACGCTATCATGCATTCCTGTAATTATGAACTGATGAATGTACATTACTGTATTCATTACTAAAAATAAACATTGTACGTATTTCAAAACTTATTTTCAAATATCTATATGAAAATTACTAAATTTCAATATGGAAAAAAATGTTTTGTAGTACAGTATGTCTTTACATAACTAGGGTGACCAGATCAAAATGTTCAAAAGCAGGACATTTGAAGGAAAAAAGTAGGACATTTTGAAAAAAAAACCTGACAACACAGTAAATTCCTTTTCGTTCACTGAGAACAATAAAAACAATAGACAAACACAGTACCAGAGCTATCCACTGTTATTAATCTTACAATTTCATTGCTCACACTTCTGTGAAGAGGGAATGTCCTTCAATAACTTTGGGGATTTCAATAAATAGGTGTGAAATTATTTACATGTAAAATGCTTCTGTTACAACCTTTCAATATTGGCATTTTATGCAATTACTGAAAAAAAGAATTGACATATATAAAGTTTTGGAAACACTTAACATTCACCTGTTCAAAAAATGTACTCCACTGAAAATCTATTGTTTCGAAGAAAAATGCTCCATCTTGCTTCAAAACAAATTCTTTTAAAGCACAGAATTCTTAAAATGCGTATTTTTCATATAACGACAGAAACACATACTTTTGACCTCAGATTTTATCTTATATATGTACTGTATTTCAATATTTGGTACATTATGTTGTAAAAAGCCAGCTGGACACTCTCAAAATACTAAAAAATAGGACATGTCCAGCAAAATCCAGATGTCTGGTCACCATATACATAACCTATAAACATATTTTCCAATTATCCGGCACTGGCTTTGTCCCACAGTTGCAGGATGAGGAATTCCTTATATTGCATATTTTTATTAAATATAAATTGAAAACAGGGGAGACAGTCTCAGAGTCTCCCTTTACACTATGCCACTGTTCAAAATATGATTTCAATTAGAGAAGTCGTAAAGGGCTGGAAGGCAGTGAACATGATGTCAATAGACTACCATAGCAGCAAAGCTCAAATTAGCAAACATCTACACACATTCTCATCTAATGGCCGGGTTGTTGAAAATATTCCATTTTTCTTCTAGCTTCCCAATAGCATTCTGTAATGTTAAGGATAATCCACTGCAATAGATCTACAGTCTCGATAGCTTTCTGCTCTGTATAGAATCCTAAATCGAGGAGAACACTGGAGGTAACATAGCACTAAAGCACTTTCAGAATAAAAAGGCATACAAGGTGGAGCTAGTTCAGGCCGGTCTATGTCGACTAGCCAGTGACAGTGAAGCGATGTTGCATAGTTAAATCATCGCGAAGTCTCACTGAAGCATCCCATATAAGTTTCTTTCTTGCACGCACAATACTTATGGCTAGGAATGAATTTTAAGCTGTGCCATTCGATAGAACTACAAATACTGAAATCAACTGTACAAGAATGGCAATTGTATGTCAACTGACTGGCGTGTTATCTCTTTAAGACTAAACAGATATCCAACCTACTGCATAGAACATATTTTGCTCTTAAGTCCCTCTCTGTAAACGAAGGTAGATTGTTTATTTTCAAATTCAGATGTGGACTGTTTTCTCTTGTGTGATGTGTAACTTACAGTAACAATGTCTCTTGAAGGAATTACAAGTGGCTCTGGTGTTTCATTTGTCATATGCAAAAGGATAGTCCTACACTTACAGGCGAGCAGTATGGTATTTTCTGTATACAATTTTTCTAAAGGACCAGCTTATGATGTAGTGCGTGTCAGTTTTTCACAAACAAAGAATCTGACTGCAGAGGCGTGTGGTTTAGAAGTGCATACATTATCTCGTATTCTTGGACAGGACAAAGAGACAATTGAAATAGGTGGTATACTAGTATTTACCTCTCCTGGAAAATAACGCAAAACAAATGCGTTATTATTTGTACAATTTTCAGAACTGTGTATTACTTCATCGTACAATATTTGAAATATATTAGTAGTATGTGTTAGTAGTGCCATTGTAATAGAACGTGGAAAGAAGAAGAAAACTGAGAATAACCATAGGTACGATTTTCACTTTTCATTGGAATATTATATATGGTATAAGACGAAATATTGCATAAACATATGAGATACTTGGATGATATTGTAAACATAAACAACACTCTTGCCTCTTTGTCCATGAATTATACGAAGAGTATTAACAACATTCTTCCTTAAGAGCATTAGAAAACTTTATAAGGTGAAGCAATTTAATTATATTTCACTTTTAAAATAAATACAGGCACGCTAGAAACGAGATTTTATAATTCCAAAACTCAATTTCTATTTAAAAAAACCTTTCGTTATATATTACACTTTATACATTTTTTCTAATATTGTACAATTTTACCTTCAATATATTAACAATATTTTTGGATTTAAATACTATTATAGTCACAATCATGCCATGGTATGAAAGAAAAATTTCACAACCTCGAGCGGGGGAATCGAAATCAACGGACGTGTATACGTCACCAAACATCGTAAGATATTTTTGGTTATGGTTTTCATATTCACTTCTGTATAACTGCCTTCACTCGTAGGTTTATATTGCCACGGGCCATAGTGATAGAATATAGAATTCTGGACCTGTAGGTAGGTATAAGCTTGAGGATTAAATTAAATTAGATAGGCTTGATTTAACAAAGGAAAAGAAAGTAATCTTCAATTTCAATGTGAGTACTGAATTAGGCCTACATATGAACAGATATGCTTATATTCTTATAGCCGGATTCTTAGCCAGAATATGGAATCCTGGACCTCTATATACGTAAAAATTAGATAATAAAATAAAATTAGATAGATTTAGTTTAACAGAGGAAAATAAAATAATCTACAGTTTCAGTATGAGTACTGAATTATGTATGAACACAAATTATGATTATGTTGCATTATAGCCACATTCATAACCAGAATATAGAACCCAGGACCCCTAAGTATGTATAAGCTAGAGAATTAAATTATATAGGCTTCGTTTAACAGAGAAAAAATAAAATATTTTTCAACTTCAATATCAATACTAAATTACGTTTCTACAGATATGTTTACGTTTTATTATCGCTAGATTTGTAGGCTGCCCTATAAACAAACTGTATCTCATCTTTCCTCTGGAGAAATAAACAATATTAAATTCAGCTTTGCTGTACAAGGAAGTCTGAGACAGAAGACATTCTTTCTCAGACATTAGCAAAGTAAATTTCTACTTACTCTTTCACTTTATTTCACAAGTTAGTGACTCCAAGATCTACTGATCTATGAAGCGAAGAAGTAATAAAAATTGTGATGAAAATTACTTCAGCAAGCGTAATTATATTTAAACATTACACACAATGAAGGAACAGATCTCGACCTGCCCCACAGTGTGTAATTTCAAGCAGATAGCCGGCCAAAAATCAATTTTCACACACTATCTTTAATGCTGAATTCTTATATAGACGTTTATAACACTCCAAAATATAATATCCAAGTGTAGACAGATGCTTACATCTGTTAGGGGACCCTCACAACAGAGCGAAGTTGCATGTCTCCAATAAGATCATTTACGCTGCAGAGGCAGGCGCGCAGTTTGTATTTGAATGGTGCAAAGTGGTGAAGTTAGTACAGTATTTGTTTCTAATACAGAGTGTGGATATATTATAAGAAGGTATGTACTTACATATAAGCTAATTTTCGTGACAAAAATTATTATCATATTGTCTAGAATAAGTGTCTGGATAAATATGTGCAAAGAGTTTGAGTTTTACCTTATTATATGACTTCGAGTTGACTTTTAAAAGGTGTAGCCCTCTATCACCTCGATAAAATTTTGTAGAGATATTCATTATACTTTTCTGAATACGACATCGTGATTTTTTTCTGCAAACAGGTGCATACAGAGTAGCTATTAATTATTTTCTGACACCATGTGCTCTGTAATCCGGAGAGATGTTTTCCAGATGTGGAACAAGAGCGACAGAAAAGTGAAATTCTCAAATATAATTGAACATTTTGGTATCAAAGATTACTCTGAAGACATTTTACAGTCAATAAAAAAATGAATTAAATTTCTATGCTCGAAAATTCGATTACGGTGGGGAAAAATACAGCATAAATGAGAAAATTTTCTTAAAATATGTGCTATGTTTGAACCAAGATGCAAAGTCTGAGAATAAAATATATAATACTTTGCCATCTGCTACAAAACAATTCCAATTTGAGTCTGCCAGTACAAGCATTCGAGATGTCCACGTAAACTTTTTGGAGAACTGAGCGAAAGATCAAAACGGAAAACTAGTCCACTTTTTAAAGAAAGACTGCCAGAAGAAAAGCTTTCTGCTGGCCATATGAGTTTCAGAACTTCTAGGAAAAGAGATGTGGCCAATATTGTAGGAGAGCTTTCACTTGCATCACTTCAACGTGCGACAAAAAATAGAAAAAATGTGAAAATGATTTTGCAGGAACGACAAACAATTGTCACCTAATAAGGATCTTGCTTTGATTACTGATTTGCAGTTGACCTCTAATCAATATAAAGAATTAAAGGAAATGCAAAATCTTGTAACAGTTAATTTAGATTCACCGTTTTATTTATTGCAAAACACTGAAGATAGGATAGATTCAGGCAGGAAAGGGGATTACCTTGTTGAAATGATAAAACAAAGCAGTCGCAATAAAAACGATGCAAATACCGCAAGAGGTTTCCACTTTCGCATATATTACGGGAATAGATGGAAATCTAATAAATCGTTTACACACGTATCAGAAACCTTTTTCTTGCGGTTTTGCAATACTGATGAACAGGCACTTGACATATATGCAGGGGAGACAAGGGAATTATATTTATGCTTGCATAAATAGTATTATATGCCTACAACTCTTCACAAACTTTGGCTCATGGACAGAAAGTCACAGGACACTATTATACTTACTGGAAAACTATCTGAGGAAGCCCTGGAAACAAGGAACAAATACTATATATTACACTTTTCAGAGAAGTCTTCGCAAGAAAAACATCAAGAAAGACACAAATACCGATCTTTTACTCAGGCTACTTATTTCTTTGGACCCTTACATCACCAGCTTAAAGAAATTAAGAAGAGAAAATCAACGTCGATTTTAATAGTAGTGCTGCAGTTGTCTCCAAGCCTCCATTACTCAGTGCTGCCGAAGGAGAGACTGCAGCAAGGATACAGATTCTGATGGGGATACATCTGATGTCTGAACGAATAAGAAATGTAGCAATATTCCTTCGTCTTACGCTTTCAATTTTAAACGCATTCCATATTATGAATATTAATTTATTTTTTCACTCAAATCGAATTTTTTTTACAATATTACTAATTTTATTTTCAGTAAAAATAGTTGCTATTTTCATTTTCATTATTAAAAACTTATCCACTTCAATAATTGAAGGTACATACCAAATTTTATGAAAATTGAACGATTAGTTTTCGAGAAATGATTTTTGGCGGCTAGACTCGCTAAATTACACACTATGCGCCCGCTTGCTGCAACTGATATTTTCTGTCCTTATCTGTTGTCTCTGTCTTCCATGTCTCATGCACCATGCACCCTTGTGACAATGTCATATTGCTGCTAGCACTCAATTGGCTTAGGCCATATGCCTTCTTATTCTGAAACTGCTATAAATTATTATGTTTGTGCTATTCAAACAACAGAAAAAGATGACAGCCCACTTGAGTGCACGGTCATCAAAAAAGTAAGATCTAATTACAAGCTACTCTGAACAAATTTTCAACAAATAATTCTGCAGGAAATGAGAAAGCTGACCAGTTATCTATTAAATATATATATATATGCTCTGCTGGCATCCAAACAAAACAGACACAGCACACCCAACGAAAAATTGAATAGGTATCATTCAAGTTAATACAGAACAGAAATATTGGGATACTCTCAACAAAGAAATACAAAACAAAAGCTACTTCAACATAGGAAAACAAAGGAATACAATAAAATATAAAAAAGGAAGAAATGGCTCACTTTAAACTAGCTACAAGACATGACTAATTGGGGGAACATCTGCAAAGATTCGGATTTATAGAAGACAATTTATGCAAATTCTGTTCCACTAGCAGAGTACAGTATTAAATGGCCAATATGTGGAATGCTTGGAGCTGAACAAGTGTGTTCCTGAGAAGATGCATAACCTATTATTGGCTGGCTAGAGAAAAATTTATGTAATCAAAATCCCTCACATTAGATCAACAACAATTACATTTCAGCACTAACAAAATTAATTGCACTGGACCTAAACAGTAAAGACTTCCAAATGTAAAGGTGTGGAAAAAATTTGGGAGATTCAATTGTTAATATTGTCTGTACATAAAAAAATAATGTAGTATGCACCAAAAATGTTAAGTCAATTACTTTATTTCACATAGTTCTAGTCTGTATTTATGTACAGTGATTAATAGTGCACCCTGAAATATTTTCAAACACTAATATCTACAGCAATTAATTGAATACTGATACACACCGAATATATACAAATGAATCATGTACAAACAAATATTACAATTATGTGCACATTAAATACTTAAGCTAAAATCGTCCATTTATATGTGTAAGGTATAATTAAAATTTCTCTTATAAAACATATGAGCACAATTCTTAGCATGAATTGTTCACTCTGGTCTTGGCATTTAAATTTCTGTGAGCTTGGGTGTTGTTCTTTTAGCAATATTAAAATTAAAGAGGTAGACATATACGTTGAGGATGTTAGAACCACAGTGATGTAACAAATTTACGTTCGTGAAGTACACTAGTGTGTACCTAAATGTTGTATCTACAGAGTGATATACTATACATGAGCTCCATCACTTACTTGCATTATGTTGGACAAAAAGTTTACTACATGAACTGAAGGTATGCTATCTCCTAACTTTCGAAGTTACATATCTCAGAACATCTCCTATGCTACTGTCCATCCAATGGTTATGTTGCAGCGCCATCGAAATGTGGGAATTCACGTGACAATTACTTAGTTAATGGAATTCTTTTCTTTAAATTGTTTTAAACAGTTGTATAATATTACATAGACTTCCAATTCTGTGCAGCAAATGTTTTCAAGAAAAGATTAAAAGCCCAACCACTAGCCTTTACAGAGGGGCCAGCAGAAATGGATGGGAAAAACCGAGATGTGACACAACCACTCGGACAGTATTTAAATCACTAGGGTTCTGATGGCCACAATGTATTCTTTCCAAGCAGCCTTGAACCTGTTACCTATACTGTTACATTCATAAACACAGGAATTACAGGATTCTTCACATTAATTTCGAGCTGATGCTACAAACATTCAACCACAGTAAGAAATATTGAAATGAAGTACAATAGAATAGAGTGAACTTAGTACATATATAAACACCTGTTTGTATAGCCTACAATATTTACTTCTAAATGTATTATTGGTATTAACCATATATATCTCTATATGCAACACGTTTTGCCCACAACTCCCAAATTTTACAAAAGGTAAAACTAAGTGGCAGGATAATCTGACACTACTACAGAAACATAATTTAAGAAGGAATATTACGAAACTAAAGATCCGTATCACATCTATTTCGTCCACAGGTATGTATGCTTAATACTGTCTATGACATTTAACATCTGGACATTGGAAAATTAACACAAATAAAACATAATATAATGATAAAATTAACCAAATTAGTATTAATAAACACAACATAAAATAATTCAATGGTAAATACAGCATTTTTATTGTCTTTAAATCCATCTGGTAAATGTTCGTTCACTCTCTTCATGTGCAGAAATACTTGAAATATGACGTATAAAGATGTGCACTTCGAAATCATTACATATAATGCCAATAAAAAGTAAGCAATAAAATGACATAACACATTCCATATACTTATATTTGGAAGTCTTGTGCATATTTCTTTTTTATTATAAGACTGCGTGCTTTCAGTGAAAAAAGTAGTTACTTAAAAAAAAAAACAAACAAACAAATTTCACAGTCTAACAATGAAGCTATTTAAATGATGCACAACTATGTTTACAGAGGACCTTCTTTTTGTTAAAATCAAAAATGAAGATCGTACAGTTGTGCTACTATTTGGTGAACTTAAAATTTGGAAGCTATGATCAGAGTGCAACTCGTCCTTGCTATGGAATGTCACACCAGACTAATGTTTAACATTAAATTACGCAGGAACAAGTTCATAGAGTTCACCTATTGAAATCTAGACCATAACCACCTCTGAATAAACTAAAGAAATATGTTAGTAAAGTCCGATTTTCTTCTCATACCTCTCAATATCTTAGACATGTACAACTATGAAAGTACACCACTGTTTAACATGAAAGCAGATTAATTGTCCTTCTTCATACGTGTACTTGTCATACGATAGATGATTGAATCCCGTCCTGGATCCATATCAGCAATAAACACTAAAACAAACAAAATATCAAGTCTCACTATCATAAAACTTAACTTTCATTAACAAAATATAATTTCCACAGTGAAATCAAAATAATATTTTTCTACACAGTTCAATAATTGATTAATTATTATCATTACTCTGTAATGCACATATTGACTTTCACTACTATCTTGCATTGAAAATGGCACATAAAGTATTATGTCTGATTCCATCCTCATATGCAATTATCAATTTGAATCTCTCTACAGTTTAGAATATTCTATATTATTATATGTGAACACTGATTAGAAACAGTGAGCTGATATACTTACGTGAAATTGCAAGAAGAGAAAACACAAATGCAATTCCGAACCAGAGAATAATATTGAAGATGACGGGATAGTCTGGACTGTATTCTGGGGCCAGGTTCAAGTCAGGTTGCCCATCCTGGAAATATATTAATTTATTTGTAAAAGGCAAAAATTGTGCAAAACAATTATTACATCTTTCTCAATAACTCAACTGAAAATAACCTTCGGGAGTATGCATATTCAAGTAATAGATGTGGTTATAGCAGTAGGATGTGTGTATCTTTGCTGGCAAAAAGTAGGTTTTCAACGTTACATCAAAAAATTCTCTACATACGAAATTAATCAATTTTTACTCCCTTACATCATTGAAGATCATTTCAACAGGGTATTATAGATTGTCAGAAGCCTAACAAAACAATGCTTCCTTTGGACAGAAAGAAAAGAAAACTTTTGCTAATACATTTTTCATACAACTTAGTTTGTGGAGGTCGCAGCTTCTTAGCCACCCAGAACAACATAAGCCATTCGTGCTTAAGTAGTCTTACCTAATTGTAATGTTAAGACTCAGTCACTGTTAGTTATGGTACATTAAATATTACATGCACCAGACAAAATATTGTAGCCATGAAGAAGACGAGACATATGAACTAAGTTGCATGTAAAGCATTAAAATAATTGTTATAGATGTGAAAATTACACTTGTAGAGATGAACTATAACTATATTCATACTTGAGAATTTTAAAGATACTGAAAGTTATTTTTCATTTCAGATATCATACTTTACAATACTTTGAATTGTAACAATTATTTACCATGAATGACATCGTTGGAGTGGTGGTTATTATAAAATAATTTGGATACTTGAATCCAATGTCTCAAAAGTACAAATATATATATATATATATATATATATATATATATATATCTGTGTGTGTGTGTGTGTGTATGTGTGTGTACTGACAATCAATCTCAGGTATGGAATGCATTTCCTCCAAATACAAAACTTGAAATTTTGTTTTTGTTGTTGCACAACAGTAAAAAGGCCTGTCATATGCCAATTTCTTACTTCCCAGGAGGCCTATAATACAGAATTTCAGTTTGTGGATGTTTCTTTGTATCCAGTTCTTGTAAGATGTTAGGAGATATACTTCGTTGAATGTTCATATTTGCTGCATATTATAAATCTTCAGTTCTCTAGCATCCCATTCTGTTGAGATAAAGTGTTAAACATGATCTGTTTATAATTGAAAATTTTTGTATAAATTTTGCCTTCAGTAGTTGTTGAAATTTCAATTTTTAACTAAACATTTTCTTATTACGGTACATAAAAAAATGATAGAATACAGAAGTAAACAGAAAGAACATTTACATAAACAGCCCGAGACAGTAATAATGCTGGAAAAAGCATTGTAATATTTAGCAAAGGGACGGGGAAGCCTGGAATACTCAAAATCAAAATGTTGCAACAATCCTATGAAGCCAAAGCATGCACAAGTGTAAAATTTCTTTAAGAAGACGATTTATTCTTAATTTTTTTTATCCTCTTAGATTGCTAATATGCTATCATCAATACGTGTTATGTCATTCAGACTACTTTACAAATGCTCGATATTTTTAACAAGCTGCTATTAAACTTATGTTTTCTGCCCCATATAGACTGAGTACATACTGCCTCTGCCATCAAACTGCGTGTCCTCCTTGTATGGCTAACATCACTGCACACTGCTGCTACAATAACCTGCACAAGAAAACACACCCAATTAGTTATGCTCATCAACTCCAATTGCATCCATGGAAATCATATACAACTTCACTCCACTTACCCGACCTTTGTAGGCTTGAATGAAGGCCTTCTTTTGTGCGTGTATCACATTTTGAAGGATTTTATTTGCCTCTTTAGCAGCCTCGGAGTCACGACCATGCAGATCCATAACAGCGTGCAGTGAGCGCACAACTATCCAGTAGACATCAGGCACACCATCACAGGACACCAAGCCAGAATCCACCTGTCAAGTATCATATTACATTCATCTCATCACAATGAAATTCCAGTATAAAAAAATAGTAATTGTTTGCCAAGAATTTTCGTTAAACTGAAATGCAAAGTTGTTGCAATGGTTAGGCCATACAGAAAAAGAATAAGATGGCGTCCAAAAACAGTACAGTTCAGAAGTGAAGAAACGGATTGGTGAAATATTTTACAATAACACGAGTGATAAATTAGAGCAGAGGAAATCTAATTTGACCC
Organism: Periplaneta americana; assembly: GCF_040183065.1. Classification (NCBI taxonomy): domain Eukaryota; kingdom Metazoa; phylum Arthropoda; class Insecta; order Blattodea; family Blattidae; genus Periplaneta; species Periplaneta americana. The sequence continues at coordinate 102,089,469 of NC_091122.1, read as the reverse complement.
GAAGTCCTTAAGGACTGTGAAGCAGTAGTAGAAACAAAGTTGCATAAGAAATGTGTTTCGAGAGTATAATATATATTGTAGTTGTAACTTTAGGTACTTGTAAAACAGAGATGATGTGAGACACCACATATTATTCTACGCCAACTACCAAAAGTACCCAATACAACAAATTTCTAAAAAGAAAATTCTTGTCGCACTACCAAACAGAATAAAAATGAATAGTTACACAGCATGAAAAATAAAAATAATTATTAAATGTAAATATTTATACCAATTTTGCTATTGTCCGAAGTACTGCCATTTCATCAAGGAACTGCTTATCCTCGGCAACACTTGGGTTCAAGTATTTGACAGTCCAATTGGTGGGAGTGTCCTCATAGTCACCAAAGAAATGACTGTAAGGTTTATCCTGCAACAAAACAAAGAAACGTACTTTTAAATTTAATTGGCTCACAACAGTAACTTGTAAAGAATGCAAATGTGAAAAATCAGAGAGAAATTCCTTTCGAGCAACAGAAACCATGAAACGAAAAGAAAATGTGTAAAAGGCAAAATAGTAAAGATCACATACATAATTCATTTTACAAAATGATGCTGATATTGAACTATGCCAGTTGCCATTTACATTCAATAACAGGATTAAATTATTGCAATCTGAACGAACATGAGATTTTCAGATTTTTCTTCTCTATAACTTTAAAAACAGCTAGAATTCACTCACTTCCTAAAGAAACAATTTCTTTCCTGGACAAAAGTATGATGCTAAACACTTACCTCCACTTTGGACAGTTTTAAAGATAATATGAAAATAATATCTTTCTGTTCCTAATGTCATCATGTAGACATGGAAGAATTGGTGAAAAGTAACACTCTGCTAACAAAATCTGAGACAAGTTGAGTGCTTTCGTGCAGATTCTAAAAGTATTAAACAAACGTACTGTATCAGCCTCTTCTGTAAGATCCATGCGCAACAGAGTGGCATTCTGTCCTGGATAGCGTATATCCACATTATTGTGCAGTGCCTGATAAGTGTAAAACTCATCCTCGTCAGTGTTCAAAGGGTAACTGTGCCCCTCCTTTAAGTCCAGACTAGCAATTCCATCCACCATAACTACGACGACTGCTTCGGGAAAGTTGAATGGATGTGACACAGAGAGTCCTGACCAATCACTCCCCTGAAATAGAAATGCTCATTGTCTTGGATCATGCATTACATCAGAGATGACAAGTTCGATCATAGGTGAATTCAATCACTTTGACTGGAACTTATATTTAAGAATAAAATTACTGGAAAACTAATACTCAAAAATAACTACTTATAGGTATACTAATCTAATTTAATACATACAAACTCCAAAAAGTAACAAATACATGGTGCTGCTGAACGGTCATGGCCAGTTAGCATTCGAAATTTTGCTACCCTGTCATGTCAAGGAGAATCAGATATATAAACTTTTTCAGTAAGCAATACTGACCAAGATTTATTATTAACTTAAGTTACTGTTTTCTTGAAATTTCTTTAGAATTTTTATTTGAAATTGTGTTTGTATAAACAATATGGCACTGTGATAAGATATCATTTTTATGGGTACTTGTAATATTTTAGTTCCTTTCTTTGTCAAACAATCTGCAATCTTATTGCTCATAATACCACAATGGACAGGAATCTATTGGAAATTATTATTATGTTCATTAACCTCCCTTTCTAAATGCTGTGAAACGAAAAAAAAATATGCAAATCTAGTCTTTCAGGTAAAGCTCCCTGTAAAGCAGATTTGAATAATTTCAAGGGAAAAATTGTTCCGGGGCCAGGTATCGATCCCGGGACCTCTGGGTGAACCCGGGTAACTCAGTTGGTAGAGCGCTGGTACGTTCACCCAGAGGTCCCGGGATCGATACCCGGCCCCGGAACAATTTTTCCCTTGAAATTATTCGAAAAAAAATAACTCAGTTGCCTGGATTAGCCTCGCATAGTGAGGCCAACAGAGTAGGCAACCCCTCTGATCTTATCTATCTGCCGTAATGATAGAACTTTTATGTAGTTCCGAAACATTGGAAATATCAAGTTTCAAGACAATGGAATACCCAAAAGCCTAATTCTGATCACAGTCACAGTGAAAGCCTAAAAGCGCAATGTCACAAGCACTGTCTGCTCGAACCCATCCAGACATCTGATTGCTGCCTTATATTGCCTGCTCATTCAATGGTCAAACATGTAACATGACCTATATGATATGTCTATATCCAGAAGCGACTTCACTGACCATTAGGAGCTGTCATCTAGTGACAATTCTTTTCTATTCAATGAGTTGAGCAGTTAACAAAAGCTGCTATGAGACAGGATTAAAGACAGTTTTCAAGTTAAAAATGCAAAGTAACTACTAGTAGGACATTTATTTTTGTTCTTAAAAAACGAAGACCGTAGTATATTTGGTGCTGCCACCTACCATTGCTGCGAAAGCATTATTAGGATGGTCTTATGAGCAGTCATCACAAGAAACAACGACATCATAGTGCAGTCAGGGATCCATAAAGTCCGATACTGTATCAACATGCAAGAAGAATTAAAAAAAAAAGCAGGCAGATAAGCAGCCATCGAGTGTGTTCAAGCAGGCAATGGCCACAAGTCATCTAGATTCTATAGTTTTATGGAAATGGCAAACCTGTGACCCAAAGCTAACATGGTAACCGTTAAATTACTGCGGACGACTTCATTTCTAGTGTATTTCCAGTTCTGTATGTAAAAGTGTCGAATTTCAAGAAATATGACAAATAGAGAAGTGAAAGAAAGAGGTGGGAAAGAAAAGTAAAGAGAGAGAGACAAATGAAAAAGTGTGAATGTTAACTATCTTCCTCGTGGCTAATTAGCCACGTATCTTCCTGAATAGCGACAGTTCGGCCAATGCACAGGTCAATAACGAAATGTATCAAATGCAGTAGCCTATCTTTTTGTGAATTACATATTTGATTCAACTCTCCATAAACTCACATAGGCCTACTACTAATGCTAATGATGGGGAGAAGCTCGGAAATTAAAAAGGCACTACCGGTACGCTCACCTTTTTTATTGTGAATCCTAGACATGCTGCAAAAATCTCCTTCAACAAGCTTTCATCCACTTGTTCACGGCCAGTGAATTTTGGTGAACCTGATGAGTGGAGAATTGTTAACTCTCCAGCACCATATACTGCAAAGCAAAATGCAAGGTTATCGAGTTCAACTAGCAGTGAAAGAAAATAGTTACAAACACGGCACTTGCAGGTAAGTTGTGTAAACTGAATCACAATACGGTACCTATTCTTAAACTCTGAAAATTAATTTTAAAAAATAGTGGCCTACTTTAAGAACAATAAAATATTGATTATTCGTGGGTATCGTTGGAAGTCTGAAAATACACAAAATAAAAAAACCGTTCACAAGTTAACTTCATACCACAATTTATAATAAAACGAGCAAATTATGAAAATAACTTCAAGAAGCTGAGAAATGTTCATTTGTCCAACAATTCACAGAATTACTAACAAATTGAATTTTGTGTAGTCTAATAAAAATGTCAGTAGAATTTGATATTCAACTCACCTGTCACAATCACGGCTGTTAAAAAAATAATAATTTTCAACATATTTTACTAAAATTCTGCACCAACAAACAAGAACCTATCTTCTGCACTCTTCACCGAATGATCATATGATCCACAGCAACTCGATTAAAGAATATTCGATAGCATTAATCGATAACATTATGTTTCATTTTCTCTTGCTGGTCGCTAGATTGCGCTAGTACGAACCAGTGATACTTGCGTCTAGAGCGTTGCTTACGGTCTAGAGCCTAACCTATCAAAAGCTTCCACTTGAGTAAGTAGTTAGAATTTCATTCGCCAGGTGACGCGACATAGTTGCCTAGCAACAAACAAACAAACAAACATGGCATATGAAGAGTCAGACCTGGAGTCCTTTCACAACATGTTTGAAGATAACAGTGATGCTGACAAAGATTATCAACCCAATTATGGTGATCTGACTTCATCAAGTAAGTTATTTTTGTAATAAGTATATTTTAATGAATGATTTCTTATTTTTAATTGTATTTTTTGCAAAGTTTATATAATGTGACGCTTTGGCAAGTTTGTCTCTTACATTTTTTCAAAACCCATAAGAAATGCAGAGGGTTAGGCACTATTTTTGATGGATATTTTCGTTTATATTTTCAATTAATGTTTAATAATGTAAGTAAGTTTAGTTCTATTTGCATGCGCATGAAACATAATTAAAGGTAGTATTTTACGAAATCAAACCTATTAAAATCCCTTGATGAGGTTGGTTAGGCAAGTTTAGTGCTAAGTACGAATAATTGTTGTTGTTTGGCTAAAATTCACAGCTTATGTCACCACATGTACCATTTTATTTTGTCATCTTTGATGATTATGGAGTTCGGAATGGCATGCCTTCTCAATCATATCAACAATTTCCTCCCACAGACAACCAAAGTTCTTACACTCTATAGTGACAGCTGTGGAGGGCAGAATCGTAATATTAAAACAGCTCTCTTCTTATCTTACGCATTGTAAAACCATCCAACCCTTGAAGTGATCAATAAAAAATGTTTCATTCCTGGCCACAGTTTTGATATCTGTGACATAGACTTTGGAGTCATCGAGAGGTCTAAACACTATCACGAAGAAGTATATGTTCCTGAAAAGTTGGGAAAGAGTAATAGCTGATGTGAAGAAAAGAAATCCAAAATTTCAGGTCCATCGTATGACTAGTGAACTATTCTATAGTTGAGATACTTTAGAAAATGAAATAACAAACAGAACAGAAAATAAACAAAAAGTGGAATGGCTCAAGATTCGATGGTTACAGTTTCGGAAAGATGAACCCAAGAAACTTTTCTACAAAACATACAGTGTGTCTGACTGCATAGATTTTGATGTGGTCGATTTAGCACGGAAAGGGATCTGAGGGCGCCCATCGCTATCACACTTATTTGGGTTTCAAATTTTTTTTATGAGGGCCAAACTTGCCTATCATTCGTTTTACAGTTAACACATTTCTGGGTTAATGATATTTTTCAACTTACTTTTTTACATGGACTAGATTCATACTAGATTACAGTAAAAGAGAAATAATTTTCTTTTGACATGTGATTATTTAAAAAAATGACGTCCAAATTTAGACTTGAATACCGGTAACTCTTTCAGTGTAATTGTGGTTTAGGCAAGTCTGGCACTGAGCCACTCAATTATTGTTAAATTTAACTTGTGTTAGGTGATTAGCATAAGTATTAAATGTTGTCTATCTGTATGATATATTGTATCGTTATATTACAGAACAACTATTTTAATTACTTGTTAACATATTTATTATGAGGCTTATAATTTATTGTGTCAATTTCTCCGAGAATTTTTGAGACAAACATAAATAACAAAAAATATGAAGACTCACCTAGTTAATACTGCTTCATCCATGATTTTAAACATGTGAATGCATTCACATGCTCCGAATTAAGTGCCGCTCTATGTTTAGTAACAATGTTTCCTGCATCACTAAACACGAAAAAACTTTTTTCTGTCAAGCACTTCTCCACGATCGTTTACTTTAAATTCTAACATTTCACCAAGTTTACCTCTCAAATTCTCATATGACATAATGGAGTTTACACTTTTCACAAACCACAGAAAACTGATTTTTTTTTTTTTCTTTATCAAACTAAACACACAACCTTCATATACCAACTCAGTACAGAAACTGCAACTGCAAAAGTACAGCGGTCGAAACAGAAGACTGGCCCCTGTTGTAATGTTGTAATCGAATTACTGGATTTTAAAAAGAGAAGAAGGTAGTTATGCTCTCACTTGCACACAGTGTAGACATGGCTATTTTGAAATGGATGAGGGAGACGAAGCCCAGAAAAGTATGTATTTCATATGCTAGGAAGATGAGCTGACAACAAGTTGGAAGTTTTCTTGGAAAACCATAAAACTTAATAAGGGTTTCACATTGTGTTTCAACTTTCAATAGAGGTAGACTAGGTCACTGTCCTCATATTTCCATCTCTTTCTGAAGTGTTTGTGCAAAGATTTTCCCTACGCTACCTGCTTTGCAATAAAAAAATGACAGTACCATTGTGCTTTTTAAGTAAGCAATTTCTGAGAGAGAAATATCGATTAAATATTTTTGATCGATTAATCTTACAACAGAAATTTATCAATTAATCGATTAGATTAATCGATTAAATCCCACAACACTAATTTTATACCCATATAAGTAGTGACCAAACAATGAACAAATGCATTTGCTGACTAAATTCGGAACATGTGGACCAGTCATTTGGTTTGCTTTGTATGTGATCCATTGCTTGTCAGTACATCAAAGGAAATTGGTATTCGCTGTGGATGGGATTTGTCACTTTTTCGTAGTTTGTTGTAGCAGCAGACCACAGTGGTTAATATACCTAATTTCACCAACCAGTACTAGTATATCAAAACTGGAATGGATTGAAGATGATGTCATCAACAAAGGGCCGTATTTGCGCATGGATCAACATGAGCCATGGCTCTGGATGGCAAATTTTTGGGATTAGTACCATACTCAAGCTGTGAAAATTTGAGAAATTTTATACACATGTGCATTTATGACAAAAATTTTACATTAATTTTTATATATCCGAACAATAGGTAGTTTTATACTATATGCGAACAGGATGTAATTAATTAACTAATTAATAAAAGGTAGTAAGGTTATCTGATTATAGTATACCAGTCAAGGCTTTATTTCACATGTGCGTCACATAATTAAAGCTTGTAAGTCACTTAATTTTACATGGCAGCTCATAACATCTCAAAGCAAAATAATGCCTGCTCTATGCAAAAATTGGTAACTTATTGGTTAAATACCTGAAATTTTATTATTATTATTATTATTATTATTATTATCATTATTATTATCAGTTGAAATGAACTTGTACACAAGTTATATGTTTAAAATGACTGTCTGCAGTTGTTAAATTATGAAGTTTTAAGTTATTAGTATTATTAAGTTCGGATATGAAAAGAATTGAGGCTGAATATAGAAAACAGTGAAAACTTAAAACAATTAGAAAAGAAACAAAAAGTGCTTATGTAGTAAGACACACAAAATCGAGTTGTTCAAAATGAAACTGAGGTATTCTTTCAAAAACTGATGTGAGTACATCGTCACTGTTATGTGATACATCTTCTAAACTAACAATATGTACGATAATGAAAGTGAAATGAATGGCAGTATTGATCAGCACCCATGTAATTAAAATAATGACTGATGAGTATGGAAATGAAATAAGTAAAATTAGATCCAGCATTCTGAGCAATAAATGAAGTAACTAGAGACTATTTCACTAGTCAAGGAGTGAAACAATAGGCCCATCTAGAAGATTTCAGATCCAACAAAAAGCAGGGTGGCGATCACTGAATGTACTGTAATACATTACTGACATTTAAAGTTATATTCAATTTTATTTCTTTTGTATTATTTTCCCTTTTTTACTAATTAATTTCATTTGAATATTGATTATTCGATTCTCTGTCTTCATTTTGACTAATTCTCATATATTGTTACCGGTATTTATGTAGAGGGGGCAACATTTCTTTAGTTGCCTGAGGTGGCAAAAATTATAAATACAGTCCCACATCAACCTTATTGAATTATATCGTGACCAGGAAATTTTTGGAAAAATCATGGAACTCGGCTGTTTGGAAACTTCGAATAAATACATAAAACTTGTATACAAATCCTCTGTTGTCAGATATTGAAGTGTTAGTGCTAATCTTTCATGAGCAGGTATTGCTTCTCACTAGTCTGTCTTTCTTGCTTGCAAAAGTGTTAGCCCATTTTGCATAGTAACATTTCAAAGTCTGTTGCTGAAATTCGACAGAAGTTTTAAAACTATCCCACTGAATTTAACGTAAGTAATTAAACAAGTCAATGCTTCTATTCTATACCAATTGCGACTTTTGTATAGTGGAATCTGTCACAATCACCCTTTATTTTTCAACTTTATTTTTGTTAGACAGCCCATAATAACTGCTGCACTTACTATAATAAATCGTCTACCATTATTGCAAATAACCAGCAAACACGAATGGTCCCTGACCATTTGCTGATTATTTGTATCTTGCTCCAAACAGTGAAAGTTCGCTTCATCACTTGTTCATTGTTCGTTCCCTATGTGTGTACGCACCTTTATTGATGTCACTAATGAGGTTCAGACCTGTCTTCTGACAGTTGATAAACAAACAAATGTAAAGTAAAATATTGATGTTTGCGTTAAGGAATGCACTCGGGACAATTCTAAAGAGGCAGAAAGCTTCCATGAACAGTTCAATACTCGCAGTGCAGAATATGTGGAAGAAATCTTGTCACCTCACTTTGGTGGCGTATTGCAGTTTGTGAAGGAAGGTGAAGTGCTGGTTGACAAGGGACAAGCAGATGAACTGAAAAATCATGAAAGTGAGTATCTTTTTTGCATATCATTTAATTTTGTTACTGACACTATAGATATTAGATACTTCCAACATCTTGTTATGGCTGGTTCTACCGGTCATCAGTTTTGTTATGATTAGTTCTGACACCAAAATTATTGTGGCTCTACTTGGATAATCAGAAAAGTAATGGTTGAGCTATTATCTTAGATTATTACTGCGTTTACAAGACAGGATCTTATAATGTACCTGACAATGGCACTATCGTCAACTCTCTTGAAACTCATTCTCGGAAGTCTTATTGAATAACATGCAAAATTATGATAAACAATCATGCAGGTCATAAAAACGCTTCATAAATTGATCTGGAGCTGTCGAGATTTCCTAGCACGAATCTGTTGACCACTGATGACGGGTCCTTCAACAAATTCCAACTTTTCTTCCTTTCGATGGATAAAATTGCTAGATTACAAAGCCTTGCGCTTGACATGGCTGTCCTGGTGTAAGTTTTTATTCGTCATGATGCAGAAAAATTCCTTTCTGCGGATGCAGTCGTGATGGGACAGATCAGTAGGCATATAATTTGTAAAACTTGGAGTAGTTCCTGGAATGCCAAACCTATGCTTATGTTCTGTAGTTTAGAATATAGGTCACACACATGTTTTGATTTAATATTCACAGGGAACACTGTTTCTCTAGAAGGTCCTTGTTTATGTTCATGGTCTAAATAAACCAAATAAAATAAGGTGTCAATGAACGCATTTTTGATTTCTTATCTTAATTATTGCTCTGGATCCATGGTTTATTTTTGATGTTGAGTGTTTTCCATAAAAAAAAAAACTAAAAATTCACAAATTTTTTTGGGCCCAGGCCCATTTGTTGGCTGCGCCACTGACGACAATTTCATTACTTTTCCACTGTTGAGTAAGAATGCAATGATTATTTTTTGCACTAAAGTAAACAAGGTCTTATTTGCAGCTTGTTTCATGGACATTCTTTCAGGCTTGTTAAATAAGTATATAATAAATTTTCAATCTTAAGACATATCAACTTGCAAATGTTTATTTGCTATTTAATAAGATATATGAACGTTTTCGCCGTTTGGGGCATCATCAGATATAACGAAAACATATAATCTGAACCTATAATAATAAATTATGCAAATAACAAGAATAAAGAACAATGTATGTATGCAATGCATGAGATTCATGAGCTTTATGTAAAATGTGAAATGATACAGGAATAATTGTTGATATAATCTTTAGATTTGAAATTGAATTGGACGGTTGTTTTATACATATAGCTCATGTTACAAATAAAATATACAATTATGATTAAAATTTGTCAATAATGTTAAAATTTATGATGATGATTGATAAAATAGATATTTTAAGAATAATCATTAGTTGAGGATTGTCGTAGGGTATACGATAATTTGCGTAGCTGATGTTCATGTGTTATGTATGTATTTCATTGAAAAACGTTCGCTAATGAACTAAATGTTATTTTATGTCGGAGATTACTGTTTCAATTTATTATCTGACTTGTTGACATCTTATTGATTATAAATGATTGTTACGTGTAATCAGATTTGTTGAGATATTATTTGAAATGAATGCTCGTTGGTTATGGATGTCATAGAGTATACGATGATTTTCGTAGTAGATAAATCGTAAGTTAAGTATGAATTTCAATCATTCAAGAGATCGTTCGCTTATGAAATGTTGTTTGACGTTGGTGATTACTCTGATTTGATGACATCCTATTGATTATAGCTGTTGGTGTTGATGACGCGCAACAGCTATAATCAATAGGATGTCATCAAATCAGAGTAATCACCAACGTCAAACAACTTTTCATATGCGAACAATCTCTTGAATGATTGAAATTCATACTTAACTTACGATTTATCTACTACGAAAATCATTGTATACTCTACGACATCCATAACCAACGAGCATTCATTTCAAATAATATCTCAACAAATCTGATTACACGTAACAGTCATTTATAATCAATAAGATGTCAACAAGTCAGATAATAAATTGAAACAGTAATCTGCGACATAAAATAACATTTAGTTCATTAGCGAACGTTTTTCAATGAAATACATACATAACACATGAACATCAGCTACGCAAATTATCGTATACCCTACGACAATCCTCAACTAATGATTATTCTTAAAATATCTATTTTATCAATCATCATCATAAATTGTAACATTATTGACAAATTTTAATCATAATTGTATATTTTATTTGTAACATGAGCTATATGTATAAAACATCCGTCCAATTCAATTTCAAATCTAAAGATTATATCAACAATTATCCTGTATTATTTCACATTTTACATAAAGCTCATGAATCTCATGCATTGCATACATACATTGTTCTTTATTCTTGTTATTTGCATAATTTATTATTATAGGTTCAGATTATATGTTTTCGTTATATTTGATGATGCCCCAAACGGTGAAAACGTTCATATATCTTATTAAATAGCAAATAAACATTTGCAAGTTGATATGTCTTAAGATTGAAAATTTATTATATACTTATTTAATAATTCACTAGGCATATTGAAATATAAAAATGAATTGTAAATTTCAGGCTTGTGTTAGTTGTTCCAGATGTTGTCTTAAAATTAAGTCATAAGTGAAATGGAGATATCAGAAATAACAGAGAATATAGTTATGCAGAATGCTAGTACAAAGAAAATAAAATTTTTTGATGTACTTCTAACTCATTGAAAAGAATACAGATCATGAGTCAAATAAATTACAGAAGACGCTTGTTTAAGTGTTGAGGATTGAGATGTTCTCAGAATATTTTACTTATAGAAAGGAGTAGATTAATGAGTGAATGAAATCTAATGGCTACCTGTGCTACATAGAATGCTCACCTGACAGGACTTATCATTGTAAATACTATGAGGTCCTACAAGAAATATTAATTGATTTTTATGAATTAGTACAGCATAAGTTTTGGGTATTTCAGAAGTGACGCATATATGTGCGATAAATTTAGAACCAATATATCTCAACTTGAATTAGAAATAAACAATGATAAAGATGCAACTCAGATACACAATTTGAATAGGCAAAAACCACAGCGACTCAAAATGAACTACATAAGAGGAAAAGAGATACTTTGTATGAGGTAAAGTGTTCTGAATGTTTGGAAACCTTTCAAATCCAGAAAGTCTATGATTAAGGAAGCGTTCAATTGCGTTGATCACAACTTAATTTTATCAAAATTAGAATTTTATGGTATTCGAGGGAATACACTAAATATTTGTAGAACCTATCTTCATGGCAGAAGGCAATTAGTCTCAATAGGCGAAAATTGGTCAAGTCTCTCCAATATACATTATGATGTTCCACAAGGCTCAATAATTGGTCCACTGCTATTCTTGGTAGCAATAAATGATCTTCCTAAATTCATTAAAGCTATAATAATTATGTATGCTGATGACACTACATTCTTATGTTCTAGCTCTACTCTGAATGAATTACATGCTCTAACCAATGATATTCTATCACAGATGGCTTTATGGTTTGAATCTAATGGTTTTTTGCTTAATCAAGAAAATACTATCAACATAACTTTTACCCTAAATCATGTAATAAAAAAGGACAACATACAAAACTATACCAAATTTCTAGGACTTTTTATAGACTCCAGTTTAACATGGGAAAAACATATCGAATATATATGCACAAAATTATCAAGAGTTATATATTTATTAAAGAAATTAGTGACTTATGTTTCTCAAAATTATTTAAAATGTGCCTACTTTTTGTTCTTTCAGTCGATAATTAGGTATGCCTTAATTTTCTGGGGAAATGGTAGCAAAATTGGGAGTGTCTTGATTTTGCAAAAGAAAGCCATTAGAATTCTATGTCAGTCAAACTATCTTGAACATTGTTGACCTCTTTTCAAACAATCACAGATATTAACTGTCATAAATTTATATATATATATATACGACCTAGTCCTTTACATTCGACAAAATTTAGACAATTACTCATTAATAGCCAATATACATGATCATGAAATTAGAAATAGTGAACAAATTAATATTCCATACTGTAGATTACATAAAACTAGTACAAATTTTTCTGTCATGGGGATGAAATTATATAATAAGCTTCCCAGTCAATATTAAAGTTACCAACCAATAGTTTCAAAGCTAGATTTTATAATTGGCTTTTAATTAATCCGGGGTTTTCCCTCAACCCAATACAAGCAAATGCTGGGCCCTGGACTCATTTCACCGGCATTATCACCTTCATTTCATTCAGACACTACATAACCTGAGATGTTGATACAGCATCGTAAAATAACTCGAAAAAAAAAAAAGAAGTATTTTATGGATGGGGAGAATTTCTGAATAGCTACTGCAAAAAGAAAGCCCTTTCGCCTAGAGGTCCATTGCAATCTACAATGTAAAATAAGATACTGTACTAAAAATATGATCCTGATTATCATCAAGCGGACGATATGAAAGCTATATAGGGAGTTTCTATTTTATTTGTCAAATTTATTTTATCTTTAATTTTATTTATCGCATTTTAATTTCAAATGCTATTAAACATCCAAATTAGTCTATAATAGTCATTTTCTAACATTATTTTAATTATATTTCAAGCCACTGAAAAGAAATCAGAAGAAGAACAATGCGAAAGAGTTGAAAATCTTCAACCGCTTTATATGATGACATTATATTTCAAGTCCCGTGCTGTGACGTCGTGGTCTCAGACGTCTTGCCTAAGACTCGCGCTACGGAATGCGTGCTGGTTCGAGTCCTCATGGGGGAAGAAATTTTCTCATGAAATTTCAGCCAGTGTATGGGACCTACCCAGCATCGTGATGCACTCAGGGAGCTACAATAGGTAGCGAAATCCAGTTGTGAAAGCCAGCTAGATGGTGCTAACCACACAGTACCTCCATTCTGGTTGGTTGATCGTCCACCTCTACTTCGACATGTGGACGTGAGGCCAGCAGCCGGCTGGTCGGTCTGGGCCCTTCATGGGCTGTAGCGCCAAGGATTATTATATTTCAAAACGCAACATTCAATTACTTTCAAATAAAGAAGCAGTTCTGCAGTCCTGGAGTACAAGACCAATGAAAGGAAAACGAGAATTATATTTTGGAATTATATATAAAATGGTCAAAAGCAAATTAAATATCTGAGGTAGAAGTGATGTTTCACTATAATGCACGCTGTATCCCATGTATCTCGAAGTTTTCTGTTTGGACCTTGATCGTTCTTATTTTGGAAGTTTACACATTGTTTATATTGCATTTTCAGTTGTTGCCAAGCAAATTTAGAACAAAATGGCATTGTATAATTAATAAGAAATTATCGTTTTTTACATTCCACTACGTCAATTTCTATTAAATACACACATAACTAAGTACTAAGTGCTTAAACTTTAAAATTCGTTTTTCTCGAAACATTCTAAAATGGACCTTGATCGTTATTCCTGTGTACCCTTCAAATGTTAACAGAAAATGAGAGAATTTAAATTCTGATGATAAGATTTGGTGACAGAAAGCATAGACCTATACAACAAGAGGTATGCCACCTATTTCTGAATTCTCTCATTTTTCCTGATGAGTGATGACTGGAACTTGAGAGCTCAAAATTTAGTAAACATAGCCAGTCCTAATGACTGTATATTTTGCAAAATGTTCTAAAAGGTTAAAAGTTTATACCTTCTTTCCAGAAAAAGCATTGTCACTTGTTCAGTCTTTCTCTGCGGGATGGAAACGATCTTTGGAGGAGTTGAATCGAGAGATCCTGTCTTCATTTCCCAATTTGGTGACTGGTTCCTCACTTCTGCAGTTGGCTCTCACCCAGTTGGTACAGTACTATCACCTTTTCCAAAAATTATTAACACCAAATGCTCGTGCGCAGCTGACGAATATTCATCACATCAAGGTGGAGCTAAAGAAATACAAGACAAATTTCTAAAGATATATTGTGGGCTGCTGTGATAGGTAAATAAGGGAATAGTTTGATGAAGAGCTTAATATATTTAAGTTAGGAATATTTGACTTTTTTAAATTAATATATTTAAATATTTGTTAGATCTGAATGGTAGGAGAATTGTGTATATATAGTCACTGTTTAATTAATCATATAGAACAATTAATGTGTTGATATAATTTTTGTTTTAGTGTTTAAATGCTAGATACTCATTCGCAGTAATGTGGTTCGGGTGTTATTTATGAATTATTTACAAAAATGTGAACAAGATTTAAAATTGGAATCATATCATAGTTGAGCATTGTTCTCAAATCACGTGCGACAATCATACTGCTTTTGTGGTGCTTCAGTTTGTGGAAGTTGTACCAGTTAGTGTCTGCAATGTTTGAACATAAGAGAGACAATAAGACATTAAAAATTTCGCCTTATTTCATATGAAAAACTAATCACAAGATCTGTGCTAAAATGCGTAAGCTGTTAAAACATGAATGGGTGGAATGGGAGAACAGAGAATATTTTTTTAACAAGATGGAACAAACACGACAGCCTCCTCCTGCAGAGCAAACATTGGCAAATATCGAACTTCGTTGTAATTGACAAACTTGAACCAAACATAGCGCCTGTAATGCACAATGCTAATACCAACTGTATTAAATGAATGTAATGTAGCAAGTTTATAACAACATATACAGGATGTAAAAAAAAAGTTACAAACCTCGGTGGTAGGTAGATGAGTACCATGTGATCATATTTTGTTAAATAAACCCATGTCCAGAAACACTTTGTTTACATGCTAACATCTCTGAAATGTGGAGGAAGACATAGGCAGTACAGATGACAAAAACTAGGAAAGAAGTTGAAAAGACAATTGAAATACTGTAAGTAAACATTATTTACAGTGCTCCAAATGGCTGCCACCAACTTCGATACATTTTGTGCATCGCCTGGTTATGTCATGTCGAACTCTTGGAAATATTCTTAGCATATCTCGGATGACTCCAGCTGCTACCTGAATTCGTGCCACAAGATCTTGTTTTGTCTCCATGGGAGTCTTGTACACCAGGGTTTTCATGTACAAAGAAATCCAATGGTGTCAGGTCAGGTGAGCGAGGGGGCCAGACTATTGGGCATGGGTCTCTGGACATGGGTGCAATTTCAGTTTCAATTGTCTTTTTTACTGTACTTCTTTCCTAGTTTTTGTGATCCGTACTGCCTATATTCTCTTCCACATTTCAGAGACGCTAGCATGTAAACAAAGTGTTTCCAGACATGAATTTATTAACAAAATATGATCACGTAGTACCCCCTACCTACCACCGAGCCTTGTAGCATATATTTTTTTACACCCAGTATAGTGGATGGGTATATGTTCATATATCCTAGTCCGTAAAATTTTAAATGAAGGAATAGCATGACTACTGAGCATGTACAGCTTATGAGTGAGAGGTGTTTTGTCTAAATCTGTGGCAGAGAGCCTGTGTGAAGTCGCCATTTCAAGATGTAAGACGTAACAGACACTTATCTCTTTTTTTCTCTGTAACTTGTCTCAGGTCGGTTCTACAACAATTGTCCTAATAAACTTTTTTGTTCCTAATAAGATAAAGAATAAAAAAGAGTAAGGGTATATTTTTTATACCTTTCATAATTTCTGCGATATTGCTGAATGTGTGGAAACTAATTTAATTATAATCATCCTCGTCATTCAGGGATTAAGCCTTGCAAGGCCAGTTCCAAATTTCATCTCTTCTTCAGTCTGCCAACATATCTTATGTCCTTATAATTTAATGTTAATTTTATAATGCGGTGTTCCTGTATCTGACCTCCATATTCCTTCCGGCATTTCTGTATTGGTGTATATATATATATTTTTTTTTTGTTGATTTGCAGATATTGAGTTCTCTCCTGATATTCTTGTTCCTGTTCTTGTCTAGTAGAGTATATCCAGCAACATTTCTTAAAAATCTAATTTCTTCGCCCTCAGTTTTTCTTTCCTTATTCTTGCTTAATTCCATAATGCTGAACTTCACTTTGACTGCCATTAGTTCATACAGTTTTAG